>NC_043012.1:40457548-40462548 GCF_006345805.1 Octopus sinensis
ACCCATCATGACTATCCGTCTGATATGGGTATACTAGGCACATGCATCACAACCATATGTGCGCGACATGGTATCTCATATAAAGATAAACAGTGCATAACCTTGCAGGTGGGGCCCAGTTAGAATTTTCTTCAGGTTGAGTAGCCCATCCCGCTCAAAAGGTCCCTGAATAAGGGTTGTTTAACCCTTTTGTTACTAACCCGGCCAAAACCGGCTCTGGCTCTGTGGTAAAATATCTTGTTTTCATAAGTTTTGAATTAAAATCTTCCACCAAACCTTAGTCACAATTTATGTTCCTAACACTAGCTGAATGATAACTAAATTGTTTTACTAAATTCTTTCTTATATTTAAAATAATTGAAAGAAACATAGAGCATCTCAAAATAAATACAGCAATGAAAGGGTTAAGGCTGTTGAAAGAACCACCCATGTTTCCAGAGGTGAACTATTCAAACCCCAAAGAATCCGTCTCAACGCATGGCTATGATGCTCCCCCACTACTTCTGCTCGTGATCAGAGATGCACATATCGTCAGCCACTAAGGGACATGCTCAACTGGTTAAGGTCCAACAACTGACAAGCAAATCTGTGGCATTGAGCAGAATATTTGCTGTAGCCCATCTTTTATACCAGGACAAAACAATGTACATGATAACACTTCCAATCAGTTAAGATCAGAAGCCATGAGAGCCACTGCCTGGTACTGCATCAGTGCATGTATTATTATTGTTATTGTTGTTGTTATTATTAATATTACAAGCAGCAGCAGCAGTAGTAGAAGCAGCAGCAGCAGCAGCAGCAGTAGTAGTAGTAGTAGTAGTAGTAGTAGTAGTAGTAGTTATTTTCGTAGCCCTTGTTGTTTATGCATTTGTCCTGTAGTGTGTCTCTCATCCAACGCCTTTCAGACAAAAGGTTACATTTTTCCTTCTTTTTTTCTTATTTGCGACGCAGTAAACTTGTTTAGAGAACAATGAGGCACTTGACACAGAACGGAAAGGAGAAGCCGAAAACAGTTTGTCTCACTCGAGAGAGAGAGAGAGAAGTTTCCAAAGTTGTGTCGACCGTTGTGTGTTTGCATGTTCACATGCACGCACGCGCACACACACACACACGCACACACACATGCTCTCACTTATTCATATGTATGTATGTGCACATATTTATATACGTATATATGTGTGTGTATCTATCTATCTATCTATCTATCTATCTATCTATATCTATCTATCTATCAATCTATCTATCTATATCTATCAATCTGTATGTATGTATGTATGTTTGTATGCATGCATGTATATTGTTGTATCTGTCCTTTGACGACGGTTGTCCGCTCTGACGGATGTTTTGTTATATTCCAAAGTCGTCCACAGAATGTTTCTTTCTGGCACTGTACGACCCCCCCCCAGTCGTATACTGTTATTATCCTCAAAAGGTTGGATCGTTATAAACGTCCACCCAGTATCATAGTGTAATTAATATATCAGCACAGACACGACTATCAACACAGTCAACACGTACTCTCGACCTTCTGATCTTTTTCCCTGTCGACCGGCCACTGGTCTATTTATAATGGCTGGGTACTACCACTTTTTACTGGAAGCGGGGTACAGTTTCATTAAACAACAACAACAACACATACACACACATACACACACACACACACACACGCATGCACGCACGCATGCATGCATGTACATAATTACATATACGTTTATATATTGCATGTAATTCTTTTTAGGAATGGTGAAATTATGATTTAATATATATGCATGTGATGTGTATATATAGATTTATTTTTGTGACATATATATATATATATATATATATATATATATATATATATATATATATATATATATATATATATCACCACTTACATTACAAATATCTTCAAACACAAACACAATTTCCGCAGATGGCCCTAAACTTCCGGAAGTTATCACAAAAATAGATTTGGGGATAAAACCGAATGTGACCTACATACAGGAATTCAGAACTCAGAACTAAACAATATATATCTGAACAAGGACAAATGGAGTGTATCCACTTCAAACAAGAGTGCTTAAGAAGCCATGTTGTCTTCCTGTTATAGAACAACTTATGAAGCCCTATAACAAGGGCAGTCTCGCAACCTTGTAAGCCTGCAAGGAAACCAATGCACAGGCCCTATCGTATTTATTGACAGTAAACCACGTCATACATAAATCATAATTCGGTCCCTAGATCCTTGTGACACCCGAGCACTGCCAGGAATCGAACTCGGAATCTTGGGGTCGCTAGAGGCAATGCCGTCTTTATACCTTTGAAAACAATTTGCCCGATACCACCTTTGGTTACGTGGTACACTGTAGTGGTTAAAAGCGCAGGCTAACACCCCCAAGATTCCGAGTTCGATTCCTAGCAGTGACCTGAATAATAATAATAATAATAATAATGATAGTAATAATATTTTATTAAATAATAATAATAGTAATAATAATAATAATATTAAATAATAATAATAATAATAATAATAATAATAATAATAATAATAATAATAATAATAATAATAATAATAAAATATTAAATAATAATAATAATAATAATAATAATATTTTATTAAATAATAATAATAATAATAATAATATATTAAATAATAATAATAATAATAATGATAGTAATAATATTTTATTAAATAATAATAATAGTAATAATAATAATAATTAATAATAATAATAATAATAATAATAATAATATAATAATAATATTAAATAATAATAATATAATAATAATAATAATAATATTAAATAATAATAATAATAATAATATTAAATAATAATAATAATAATAATAATAATAATATTAAATAATAATAATAATAATAATAGTAATAATATTTTATTAAATAATAATAATAGTAATAATAATAATAATATTAAATAATAATAATAATAATGATAGTAATAATAATAATATTAAATAACAATAATAATAATAATAATATAATAATAATAATAATAATAATAATAATAATAATAATAATAATAATATCAAATAATAATAATAATAATATCAAATAATAATAGTAATATCAAATAATAATAGTAATAATAATAATGTGTGTGTATATGTTTGTGTGTCTGTGTTTGTCCCCACCCCCAACATCGCTTGACAACTGATGCTGGTGTGTTTACGTCCCCGTAACTTAGCGGTTCGGCAAAAGAGAATAAGTCCTGGGGTCGATTTGCTCAACTAAAGGCGGTGCTCCAGCATGGCCACAGTCAAATGACTGAAACAAGTAAAAGAGTAAAAAAGAGAGTAAAGAGTAATTCCTCATCTCTTAAATATAGAACTGCATTGGAGATTCTTGTACAACTGTTCTTCTATTTTTCACCGTTCTACGGTCATATCTAGAATACTGTATCCCAAGATTCCAAAGAGATTGTTATGAGAAGTTAGCTTCCCAATCATATAATTCCAAGTTCAGCCCCACTGCGTGACACCTTGGGAAAGTATCTTCTACTGTGGCCCCGGGCCGACCAAAGCCCTGTGAGTGGATTTGGTAGACGGAAACTGAAAGAAACCTGTCACGTATATATGTGTGTGTGTGTGCAAGTTTGTGTGTGTGCATGTTTGTGTGTGTGCATGTTTGTGTGTGTGCATGTTTGTGTGTGTGCATGTTTGTGTGTGTGCATGTTTGTGTGTGTTTCTGTGTTTGTCCCCCATTAACGTTTGACAATCAGTGTTGTTTTGTTTACGTCCCCATAACTTAGTGGTTAGGGAAAAGAGACCGATATAAGTACCAGGCCTAAAAAGCAAGTCCTAGAGTCGATTCATTCAACTAAAATTCTTCAAAGCAGTGCCCCAGCATGGCCGTAGTCTAATGACTGAAACAAGTAAAAGATAAAAGATAAGTAAATAAATATTATAAATGGCACGACAGGTCTTCACTCCCAGAATTGTTCATAACTCTTTGACAATTTTCGCCAACACCACCGTGAAGAATGCGTCATTTGAAAATAAAACCAGGAATGAGAAAATGCTATTGGAATCCAGTTTAAGTGTTGGGATCCACTGTCGTCTGCTTTCCGCTAAAATCGAACCCACATAACGCAAATACATTAGAAGGCATTTTTCTCTCTTCTTTTCCTTTCCTTTTCCTTTCTTCACTTCAGTTGGGCCCGGGTCTGCTCTATTCGGCATTATTCCGGAAAAAAAAATCAAAAGAAAACGAAAGGCTGTCAGGACATTCAAAATATTTCTGGACAAATTCCTCCAAGAAATACCAGAGAGACCACCGACATTAGAATACATTTCAATCAATCACAACGCCGCACTCGGAAGGATTTCGAAGTCCCAAAAATAAAAGTCTTCACCGGGTTGTTAAATAAGACCGAGTTAAATAAACCGAGTTGTTAAATAAGACATGTTATTAGTAAATTTAATATGCAGTCAGCTAATCGTACACAAGATGAAGTTTAAGTCTCTAAATCCATTAAATCCATTTATGTATAGATGTATGTATGTATGGCAAGATGGATGGATGGATGGATGGATGTGTATGTGTGAGTGTGTGTATACAGCGTAAGAAAAGAGACAGACAGACAGGCACAGTCGCATCCATCTTGCTTAATTTTTAATTCTTTAAAGGTGGAGAGCTGGCGGAAACGTTAGCACGCCGGGCGAAATGCTTAGCAGTATTTCGTCTGCCGGCACGTTCTGAGTTCAAATTTCGCCGAGGTCGACTCTGCCTTTCATCCTTTCGGGGTCGATTAAATAAGTACCATTTACGCACTGGGGTCGATGTTTGTCTGTCCTTGTTTGTCTGTCCTTGTTTGTTCCCTCTGTGTTTAGCCCCTTGTGGGTAGTAAAGAAATAGGTATTTCGCCTGTCTTTCATCCTTTCGGAGTTGATAAATTAAGTACCAGTTGCATACGGGATCCGATCTAATCGACTGCCCCCCCTCCCCAAAAATTTCGGGCCCTGTGCCTAGAAGAGAAAACGGTTCTTCCATCACGCCG
>NC_043012.1:40467548-40472548 GCF_006345805.1 Octopus sinensis
TTAGAGAAAGAAAGTTAGCCGTTTCTTACAATAAATACATTCGCTTCACGAACCGTTGATATACAACTGTGTGTCTCCAATCTCATATTTTATTTGCATGCCCCCCCCCCCAATCCTATATGGACCATAATTGAGAACTTCTGGCTTAAGGTATTTCATTCGAGCCAAACTGGAAAGTTTTAATCTCATTCCCCCACATCCTTTTCCTCTGTTTCTTTTCCTTGACCTTTGTTCGTCCAAGCTCTTTGCCCACATAATGTTTATTTTCCTAATTGCCCCGTTTCATTTTCCTCCACTGTAGCCCTTTTGATGCCATCTCCTTATCACGGCTTCAAGGCTGCCAGTTAGCAGAATCGTTTGGCAGTATTTCGTCTGCCGCTACGTTCTGAGTTCAAATTCCGCCGAGGTCCACTTTGCCTTTCATCCTTTCGGGGTAGATTAAATATGTACCAGTTACGCACTGGGATCGATGTAATCGACTTAATCCCTTTGTCTGTCCTTGTTTGTCCCCTCTATGTTTAGCCCCTTGTGGACAATAAATAAATAAGAATTGTTAGCTCGCCGGACAATATGCTTAGCGGCATTTCGTCCGTCTTTACGGTCAGAGTTCAAATTCCTCCGAGGTCGGCTTTACTTTTCATCCATTCGGGGGTCGATAAACTAAGTACCAATGAAACACTGGGGTCGATGTAATCGACTAGTCCCCCCCTCTCCCCACCAAAAAGATTTCAGACCTTTTGCCTTCAGTAGAAAAGATTATCTATCGCTAATTTAATTTGCTCTTATTCATGTCTAATCCGTTCGTCTTGATAATGGCACGCAAATCCCTCATCATTTCACCCGTCTCCTCTACTCCTGCCATCACCAAGATGTCTTCAACGAATCTGAGTCAAATGTAGGTTGTTTTCCATTGTTATAGACGCAGGCGTGGCTGTGTGGTAGAACGCTTGCTTCCCAACCACATGGTTCCAGGTTCAGTTCCACTGCGTGGCACTTTCAGCAAGTGCCTTCAACTATAGCCTCGGGCCGACTAAATCCTAGTGAGTGAATTTGGTAACTAGAAACTGAAAGAAGCCTTTCGTATATGTGTGTGTGCGTCTGTGTGTCTTAGTGTCTGTGTTTGTCCCTCGCTATAGCTTCACAACCGGTGCTGGTGTGTTTACGCCTGTGTAACTTAGCAGTTTGGCAAAAGTGACCGATAGAATAACTACCAGGCTCCAAAAAAGTAACAATAATAAGTGCTGGGGGTCGATTCATTCATTGGACTATAAAAAACTATTCTCCAAGGTGGTGCCCCAGCATGGCCGCAGTTTAAAGATAAAAGATCTACTTTGTAATTCTTCCAATCGAGAATTCCGAAGATAAAGATTTTCCAGGAATGTTTTGAAACGCTCCTTTGATATGGTATCTCCTTGTCACACACCCACCATTTAAAAAAAAATCTGAATGTCATCACCGCTTCTCTCTGTGAAAGTCGATTATATTCACCGTATGTATACATCTTTCATCAGGGCGATGTACGTATTTCTTCGACGTTCTGTTTTCCCAAAGACTTCATCACATTTGCATCTCTACTGAGTCGAAAGTTTTAAAATAATTGATGTGAGTTAGCTCCAGTGATAGAGTTTTGCGTCCAAAGTTCTTCAATCAATCGCTCGATATTGTAAATATCAGTGGTTGTCAACCCGGGTCCATTATGGCCCTTGAGCGTCCATATAAGAGTTTTTTTGATCCATGAAACAAAATAGTAAATTGGGGATCCGCAATAGTATTTTAAGAGACCCTAAAAATGTTTACTTTCCATGTATGTATTGGTTTGCATTGCATGAAACAGCTGGGTTTCTTTCTCAAACATTTTACATAGATGCAGGAGTGGCTGTGTGGTAAGTAGTTTGCTTACCAACCACATGGTTCCGGATTCAGTCCCACTGCGTGGCACCTTGGGCAAGTGTCTTCTACTATAGCCTCGGGCCGACCAAAGCCTTGTGAGTGGATTTGGTAGACGGAAACTGAAAGAAGCCCGTCGTATATATGTTATATATACATATATATATATATATGTGTGTGTGTGTGTTCCCACCTTCCCAACATCGCTTGACAACCGATGCAGGTGTGTTTACGGCCCCGTAACTTAGCGGTTCGGCAAAAGAGACCGATAGAATAAGTACTAGACTTACAAAGAATAAGTCCTGGGTTCGATTTGCTCGACTAAAGGCGCGGTGCTCCAGCATGGCCGCAGTCAAATGACTGAAACAAGTAAAATAATAAAAGAATATATATGTGTGTGTATGTATGTATGTAGTATGTATGTATGTATATGAAATGAATAGGAGGAGGGATTTGTTCGACTAAACCTTTCAAGGCTGTTCCCAAACAGAGATGATGTCTGTTCGTCAACAGTTTGTAATAGCAAATACAAATAACACAGATATATCAAATACCATAGAACATAAATTCTTGATTAATAATAATAATAATAATAATAATAAAAAAGATTCTCCGCCTCTAGAAGACGTATCATGGTTACGAAATGCTAATTAAGATCAGTTCCACTTGATAAAGGAAGATATATCGCAAAGATTGGAGAATTCTGTTCTTTAAGACTTGCATATCAACAGCGATGTTAGCCCATCTTCGAATGTCCTCCGACGGCTTCCATCTTCATCGCCACCACCATTGCGATTATCTCAACCATTTCAACCACCGCCAGAACGCTCGCCGCTCCATTCACACAACCACCTTCATGGTTCAAAAACACCACCTTCGTGATGACAATGACGTCAGCAGTTACCATCACTATCGCAACCACCACCACCACCACCACCACCGCCGTCTCCACCATACACGCTAGCACCGCCACAACCATCATTGTCATAGCAACCACAAACAACGCCACCGCTACCACCACCACTAGCCACCACTATATCGCTACCACTATATCCACCATCACAAACTCCGCCACCGCCAAAACCACGACCATCATGGCAACTGTCACCACCGCAACTACCAACATCACCACAAACACCACCGCTACAACCACAACCATCACTACTACCACCGCACCACCACCACTACCACCGCCATCACCGCTATCACCACCACCTCCACTATCACCACCATCACCACCACCTCAACGCCACCATCACCATCACCACTATCATCACCATCACCACCATCCCTACATACAACGCCATTACCACCACTCCATCCATCCTTCCATCCATCCGTCCATCCATCCATCACTTGGTCCCTGTAGTCACATCAAGCTATTCCACCTTACTCACCCACCCATAGCTCTCCTCCTCAGCATAACTGTCTGCGAATGAAGTCCCTTGACGGAAATATGCGAAAAGCAATGATGTATGAATGAAATAATGTACCCTGTGGGTGGAAGAGAAGGTGTGTGTGTGTGGGGGGGAGCTAATGTATGCATTAAATCAGTGGTTTAAGCAATTTTAAGCACACTTACATTTGTACGCATTTGTACCCGCTATTTGTCTGTCTATCTATCAATCTACCTACCTATTTATCTATCTATCTCTGTCAGTCTTTCTATCTATCTATCTATCTATCTATCTATCTATCTATCTATCTATCTATCTATCTATCTATCTATCTATCTGTCCATCTATCTATCTGCTACTTTATGTATCTCTATGTCTGTCTGTCTATGTATCTACATACATATGTATATATATATATTATATATATATATATATATATATATATATAATATATATATATATATATACTTTGATACTTTGATAGGTTTCGGCCATTATTGGCCCAGGCCATGTCTAACTTAATAGCACCACCTGGTATATATATATATATATATATATATATATATATATATATATATATATATATATATATATGTAAGTATGTATGTGTGTTTATCCATCTCTATCGGACACAAGCTCACATACACACAACACAACATCAACAACAACAACAACACACACACACACACACACAGAGAAATTTATGCATACAGGTTGTTAAGAAAATAAAGCAGCATTTTAAACCATTTTCCCTGCATTTACATTCGAAAAAACGATAGAATCGCTTTATTTGATAATGTCGTCTGCTTTGTTGCATTTTACTTTAATGTCCCATTTTTCCATCCCCTTTCTCTCCCACCCCCTCTCTCCCTATCGTCTGCCATTCCCATCTAAAATAAAGAAGCCAAGCATTCGTTTAATGTCGTTATATAGATCGTATTCTTCACTCCCAGAAACATTTCGTATGTATTCATTCTATTTTATACATAAAAATATCGGGGTAAAGATATGGTAATGGAATTTTTTCTGGTCATTTCGCAATTTTTAATCTATTGTAACTGTTTGGGCGGGAGGAAGAAAATAGACAACAATACATTTTGATGGAAACTATATGTATACATTGTGTGTGTATGTATGTATGTATGTATGTATGTATGTATGTATGTATGTATGTATGTATGTATGTATGTATGCATGTATGTATGTGTGTGTATGTATGTATGTATGTATGTATGTAAGTATGTATGTATGTACGTATGCATGTATGTATGTATGTATGTATGTATGTATGTATGTACGTATGTATGTATGCATGCATGTATATATGTACGCATGTATGAATGCATGTATGTATACACACACTTATGCATGTATTATGTATATGAATATATATATATATATATATATATATATATATATATATATATATATATACATATATATATATATATATATATATATATATGTATATGTATGTATATATATTTATGTATGTATGTATGTATGTATGTATGTATGTGTGTCTGTGTGTGTGTATGTATGTATGTAATGTATGTGTGTCTATATACATATATGTGTGCTGGTATTTTTATATCTATATTTTCTATTTATATATAAACACATACAAAATGTATTTGTCTTTATGATTTACGTCGGCACCTTGGAAACACAAGCGCAAGACCGCCTTGTCTGGAGAAGCTGCACCAACAGAGGTGC
>NC_043012.1:40477930-40482930 GCF_006345805.1 Octopus sinensis
CAAGAGGGAGGAGGGAGGGAGAGAAGGTAACAGAGTAACAGGATAGAATACTGGGAGAAGAGAAGGTAAAAGAATAAGAGGGGGAGCAACTGTTTTACTCAGGGTAGGCAGTTGGTGACGTTTATTGATAACTAGCAGTATAACCCGGCTTTTCCCGGGATTACGTTAGGATTATTAAGCTAATCAAGTTCTTTATTTCAAACCAAACTAAGTAACATCGACGTCAAATTTGGGCGAAATCCGTGAAATTGGTTTATATAACTATATATATATATATATATATATATGGGCAACACACACACACACGCACACACACACACACACACACACACACACATACACACACGTACGTACGAACACCTATTGCATACATGTTTTTTGCTCGCATACATGTTCGTGTGTGTGTGTGTGTGTGTGTGTGTTGCCCGTATATCAACAAAACACTTTTTTTCTTCGATGGGAAAAACAATAAAAAGTTTTAACAAAAACTTACTCCTCGCCAGAAGGGGACTTAACTCCTGTTTGCAAACAATGGTGATTTCTCCGACTTGAAAATTGTTGAAAGTCTGGGATGAAAATTAATTTTTACTGCTATTCGCTGGTGCCTCTGGAAAAAATAAGTTGACGAAAATACAGCTAGGATCATAACGAATGTCCTCCTAAAATTGGAGCGACATGCGTGCTAATTTGTGGACGTGCATAAATTACATTCACGTACACACGCACACACACACACACACACACACACACACACACACACACACATACACACATCCTGCCTTTTATATATACAGATTGATAATCAACTCTTTGCTAGTTGCGAATATTGATAAACATCTCTTGCTATTTATAATATGATAAATTCTGCAGCTGCTAAGGAAAGAGACGGTGTTTACAAACTGCTCATTACGTCTAGATTGATTGGTCACAATATTTTAAACGCACAAAAAATAAGCGAAAGACAGGTGTGCGACTGAGTTGAAGGCAGATTTACTTCTGCCTTTGTAGCGCGTATAGAAAACGTTGTTGTAGGAGTGTACGCAGCATGTGTACTACAGCTGTATTATGCATAGTTTTAATACTGAAATTGAAAGGCAGAGGTGAATTATGCCTACCTAATCTACAAAAAAAAAGTAATCAGAGTAACCTTCATAATTTTATTGAATTAGATGCAGATTTTGCCAGAAAAGGAAAATGTTACTATCGATCTATTTTATTCAGGGTGGGCACTTCCTACTTTGCCTACCCAGGCGACACGTCCCTGATATTATATGTGTGTGTGTGTGTGTGTGTACGTGTGTGGGTGTGAAGGCGTGTGACTTAGTGGTTAGGGTATTCGGTTCCCGATCATAAGGTCGTGCGTGTTTGTGTGTGTGTGTGTGTGTGTGTGTGTGTGTGTGTGTGTGTGTGTGTGTGCGTGTGTGTGTGTGTGCGCGCGCGCATGTGACGTGCTTCTGTACAGTTTACAAGGTATTGGTGAACCCGGAGCAATGTGCCGCACTCGTGCAATGTGCCGCACAGTAGGACCTAGAAATCATGCGGCTGCAAAGCCAGCTTCACAATCACACAGCCACGCCAGCGAATATAGATAAGCATCTCTTGCTATTTATAATATGATAAATTTTACAGCTGCTAAGGAAAGAGACCGGATTTACAAACTACACATGACAGCTCATTAATTACGTCTAAATTGATTGGTCACAATATTTTAAACGGTGTATTTCTACAGCATTGGCCACACGGAAATAATTCTGGCTGCAATTCTAAGTTAACAATGTCATTATTGCAACGGTAGACATCTTGGTTAAGCAAACCGGAAGTCATTGCATAATAAGCGAATGGCTAGAAACCGGATCCGAACACCTACGTGAGTGAGTTAGCCGCATCACTAGCAAGCCAACCAACCAATGATAAATCATATCCAGCAAACAGTTATGCCATTGTTAGCGTAGTGAATATTTCTTTTTTAAATCTGAATAGAAATACTTACGTAACGAGAAAAATAAATTTAAAAAATAATTACATAAACTGAACGACTAATGTCTTATTATTATATATAATGACTTATATATTATTTTGTCTTGTCCAACCTACTTTTGAGTGTTACGTTGTAAACTACCTCAACTATGGAACCAAATCGAAGACGTAAACATCTACGAAACTGTTTATGATCCGTGCTATAGCCACAAGTTCCTTAAGTTTTAAGAAGTCAAACAAATAGGGGAGACAATTTCTGACATGTTCTTATCCTCGTTATTATTATTATTATTTTTTTACTTTTGTATATTATGTATATTTCCCTTCCTTTTCTTTGTATACCGTGAATACTTACTCATTTTTTTGTTATTTATTTATTTATTTTATCATTTTATTATATGTAAACGTCCACACTTTGTGTTTGTCGCCCTCATTCTTCGCCCTGGTGGCAAATTAATGAAATCCTTATAATTATTTGATAAAAACTCACAGCTTCTTTTGTTGAGTATGATGGAAAGTGTCAGCTGTCCACAACCAGCAGACTAAGGTGACACTTGTTTACTGGTCGTGCTTCAAGAACTCAGAGAAGAATTCTTGCAGTTCCAAGCAATGCTGATTTTTGTTGGTGTTCTACCTTTACATTATTATCACTATCATTATTATTATTATTATTACTATTATTATTATCACTATCATTATTATTATTATTATTATTATTATTATTATTATTATTATTGCCTTTGCACAGCTTCTAACGCTGGAAATGTACTACGGTGTCAGCTGTTCAGTACCAGTGAACTAAGGTAACACCTCTTACTTTTCGAGCACCTTCCGGAGTATTCGAGCGGTTCCAAGAAGTGTTGTTTTCTGCAAGTGCTCCACTCTTATTGCAGCCCCTATTTGTTCCATGTACTTCTCAAGATTTTAGCTCACTGTTCCCAGGGCTCCAACAATTATTGGTACCACTACCACCTTTTCCCTCGACCACAACTGCTGAACCTCCCAAGCAAACCTGTCTCAAATCTGTCGACTTTTCTTTCTTCCTTATCGCATGCCTTGTTGTCTGCTCGGCATGCTATATCTATGATCTAGCATAGTTTGCTTTCTTTCTCAATTAAGACTATGTCTGGCTTCCTATTCTCTATCTCATGGTCCCAGATAGATAGAGACCCTGCGATTATCATTATTATTAGTATCATTATTATTATTATTAAAGCAGCGCACTGGCAGTATCATTTGCACGTAGGACAAAATGCTTAGCAGCATTTCGTCCGTCATGACATTCTGAGTTCAAATTCCGCCGAGGTCGACTTTGCCTTCCATCCAATCGGGATCGATAAAATAAGTACCAGTCGAGTCGATGTAATCGACCCCCATCCCCACCTCGAAAACTCCTGGCTCTGTCTCTGCCGCATTTTGAAACCGTCATTCTACTTGTTTCAGTGACTGGGGACTGTGTGTGGCCACGCTGGCACTTATTCAGCGCGTTCCCCATTTACCGAACCGCTAGGTTACGATGACGTAAACAAGCTGATATTGGTTCTAAACCTACTGAACAGACACACAAATACAAGCACAAACTCACATACATACGCACACGCACAAATACAAACACACACTTGCACACACACGAATACAAACACTCACACGCACACACACGCGCGCGCGCGCCATTTTTTATAAATGGCATGTTGTCAACTTTGCAGAAATTCTTGATTCTTGGAGATTATTATCCCTTCTCATATGGAACTTTTCTTAATTAACATTTGATAATTATGACACATTCATTAGATGTAGAGATAATTCTAAGAAATCAAGAATTTCTCTTGTATGGTATTTGATATACCTACCTTACCTACCTACCTACTTACCTACATAACATACATACCCCGTATGTATGTATGTATGTATGTATATATATGTTTATATATATATATATGTATGTATATGCATTTGTATGTGTGTGTGTGTATATATGAATGTGCGTGTATGTGTATGTGTATGTGTGTATGTGTATATATGTAAAGGTGCGAAATTGCGTAGATCTTTTGGACGATAACTGCTGAGGATTTGGCGACCTCCTGAGTTTGTTTTCCATTTCCTTGTGCTTATACGTGGTCTGATCAATAAGTATCCGGACTGTTGCCATTGTGACGAAGCTAAAACACCCAAATCGAAGCTGCTTACAGACTGACCTTGAATTCTGCCGTGCATGCGCACTAAGTTTTAACTTTCTACTTCACACCCGCTGTTTACAGCAGAGCTTGGAAGGAATATGTGTAGCGTGTGATCGTCGCATTAAGCATGAATCTGCATCGAATTTTGCCAAAAGCTTTGCAATATCTGTTCAGAGGTCAACGCAAAGTTGCAGAAAGTGTATGGAGAGGAGTGTTTGAGCAGAAAACATGTCGATAGTGACGAACGTTCTGGGAGACCCGCAACCAACAGAACTGAGATAAACATTGCAGATGTGCGTGCAGCTGTGAGGGGAAATCGTCGAATCACCGTCCGTGAGTTTTCAGAGAATGCGCAGATTAGATCCGGTTCAGTTCAGTTCATTATCGCTGGAGGTTTAGGTATGAGATGCGTGTGTGCCAAGTTTGTGCCAAAACTGCTTTCAGCTGACAGCGTACCTGCCCATTCAGCGCAGCTTGTGCAGCAGTTTTTGGCTAGGCACAGCATCCCCCAGGTCCGACAGTCACCGTATCCCCTAGATCTCGCATCTTTCGACTTTTTCCTCTTTCCAAAAATCAAATCCCGCTTGAAAGGAAGAAAATTTCAAGACGTCGAGGAAATATTACTGTATATTACTGCTTTTCTTTGTGTGTCCCTTGCAACTTCACAGGGAGGGGGCCACTTTTACCTCGTGCCTCTCCCTTCGCAGGATTTCCTTGAACTTTTTTAAGTCCGCCTTCTTAAAATAAATTTCTTCACTTTTTTCTTCAGCCGCAGCTGCAAAGTTAATTTTTTTTCCCCCTATTTTCTGGCCTGAACTCTCCAAACTTTTCCTTAATTCTTCTTCA
>NC_043012.1:40485430-40500430 GCF_006345805.1 Octopus sinensis
TTCTCCAGGACAATCATTGGCGTCTTGGACAGAGGACGCTTGCACGTATGGGAAACTGGCAGGTCTATGCAGATGCAGGGTGCAAGAACCGTCGACCGACAGAAGCCATACATCTTGGGTCATCCCATAAATAATGCGGTTTTCTATAC
Source organism: Octopus sinensis (assembly GCF_006345805.1). Classification (NCBI taxonomy): domain Eukaryota; kingdom Metazoa; phylum Mollusca; class Cephalopoda; order Octopoda; family Octopodidae; genus Octopus; species Octopus sinensis. The sequence continues at coordinate 40,485,580 of NC_043012.1, forward strand.
TTATTTTACTTTTCAAAATTAAGACAACGTTCTCTTTTAATCTAAAATTTCTCTCCTTCATTTTCTACAATGCTCTTCCATCTATCCGGTAGACTTGCAAGGCCCCTCTTCCAAAATTCACTTGTCCATGACGAAAAATACTTTTCCAGCACTGTTCTGACCTCCTCTATAGAATTCATATTTTTCCGTCCAAATGATTTTAAAGACTGTGGAATAAATGATAATCAGATGGGGCAATGTCCGGTGAATCTGGTGGTTGGGGTATCGTTTCCCATTCAAACTGCTCCAGCCTTTGGAATGTCATCTTTGCTGTATGTGGCCGACCATTATCCTGATGGAAGAACACCTTTCGTTTTGAAACCAAAGATCGTCATTTTTCTTCTAGTACTGGAGTCAATGAATGATTGAACGACCAAATCCAAGCTTCCCTGTTAGTTCCTCAACAGTTACAATGGCATTTTGTTCCACCAGGGTTTGCAGGACGTCCTCGTCAACCTCTACGGATCTTCCAGGATCAGGATCGTCTTGTAGGTTGCAGTCTTGGGCTTGGAATTCTGGAACCACCATTGACATTGACTTACGCTTATTGTCCAATCCTCATATACTGCATTAATATTCCTCGCACTTTCCGTTGAGTTGTTTGCCTTTATTAAACTCATCAAGCAAAATACGCCGAAAATGGTCGCTTGTCACTTCCATTTTAGCTTTGAAAAAATAACTTAAAATCGAGTTGCACTCAGCAAAACTTGCACTAAGAATAAGGACAAGGTAAAATTATTAACTGCTTTTATAGCAAGTTGATGCAGGCAGTTTATCCGGTCCCCCTCCGACTTTTAGTTCATGCAACTGAAAAACCCGCATTATTTATGGGTTGACCCAATACTTGGCGTGGCTGTGTAACAAAGTTTGCTTCCCAACCACACGTTGGGCAAATGTCTTCTACTATAGCCTCAGAATAACTAAGGCCTCGTGAGCAGATCTGGGACACAAAAATTGAAAGTAGTCCGTCGTGTATCTAATATAATAATAATAAATTTTATATATATATTAATATTATAATATATCTATATATATATATTATATATATATATATATTATATATATATATATATATATATATATATATATATATATATATATATATATATAATATAGTATATATATATAATATTATATATATATATATATTACAGGCGCAGGAGTGGCTGTGTGGTAAGTAGCTTGCCTAACCAACCACATGGTTCCGGGTTCAGTCCCACTGCGTGTGGATTTGGTAGACGGAAACTGAAAGAAGCCTGTCATATATATGATTATATGTATATGTTGTGTCTGTGTGTTTGTGTGTCTGTGTTTGTCCCCTAGCATTGCTTGACAAACCGATGCTGTGTGTTTACGTCCCCGTCACTTAGCGGTTCGGCAAAAGAGACCGATAGAATAAGCACTGGGCTTACAAAGAATAAGTCCCGGGGTCGATTTGCTCGACTAAAGGTGGTGCTCCAGCATGGCCGCGTCAAAATGACTGAAACAAGTAAAAGAATAAAAGAGTATATATATATATTATATATATATATAATAAAATTATATATATGTACATACGTACGTATGCATGTACGTACGTGTGTATGTGCGTGTAGTCAGATGTACGACTACTTCTGTATGAGTCAGAGCTCCACGTCAATTATCATTATGCTCTCAACTTCTAGTATAGTGGTTAGTTTGCCACTGTTCTTAGCTTTGTTACTGGTTATGATTGAAAGAGTGTATGTAAGGAAAAACTGTGATAAAGAATAAAATATTTAGTTGCTACGTACGTTTCACCATTGCACTTAACTGGAGTTCATCAGTGGATGTTACAAGTGTATTTCGATGCCTTACCGTAACGGATCCTCGGGAGAAACACTTTATGGCATTCGATCATTGAGTGAATTGAGGTGGGGGTGGGGGCAATAGAGCGTTCCCTTGATGAAACAATGCGGTTTAGCATCGAAATGAACCTGGATCATCCACCGTTGAGTTCCAATTAACTGCAATGGTGAAATATACATAGGACGAACTAAATATTTAAACAGGTGTTTATCACAATTCCTACAACACACACACACACACACACACACACACACACACACATACACAATTACGTATGCATACATATTTATATATATATGTATATATGTATTATACATTGTATATCATATATGTATGCATGTTTGTATGTATGTATCTATTTATCTATCTACCTGTGTGTGTGTGCTCCAGCGTGGCCACAACTTTAGGGCTGAAATGTGAAAAAGAATCAAAGAATATATTAAAATGTATGTATGTGTGTATCTATGTGCGTGTGTGTATATAGACCCACTTCGGGACTATATATTACTAAGTCCGTAGGGTCACGTCTGTGCTGAGAACAATTATTCCCGAACCCCTAACGTTGAGGAATTTCTTGTTAACACGTACAACAACAACAGCAACAACAGCAGCAGCAGCAGCATTTTGTTGAAACTATGTTTGAGAGCAGCTGAAAGTGATGAAGTCACCGAGGAGTGCTTGGTCACCAAGGAGACTGGTTACCAAAGTAACCTAACTACGAAAGCAACGAATAACGAGCTTTTAAACCAATTTGCAATGAATTTCCATATTTAGAATTACTTTGGTCTCTCGTTCTTTGATGTTTAACGCAATTTCGTGTAGAACAAGATTTTTGCCAGATGCTCTGCCGTTTCCGTCAACATCACCTCCATATTGTAATTATTGTAATTATTGTAATTATTGTTGTTGTTGTTGTTGCTGCTGTCGTCGACGTTGTTGTTTAACACTAGGTCAGTCCTCATTGAGCAGGCCTCAGATCAAACTCGTTTCAGCCATCACTAGGCCCCTTGTTTTTCTAACCATATTGTACTATACACACTCCATCATATAATGTGTCCTTTTTTTTCAGACAGTAATGTATAATTTATGGGAGATTTGGCTGTTATTTCTTGCAGAACAAGCGACTACGTAATGTAGAATTCCTAAACTTCCATTGCTTGTATAGTCTAGTGTTGTTGTTGTTGTTCTTGTTGCTGTTATAGTTTAACCACCCCACTCCCCTCGGCTCTGACTCAGAAAAGTTATCAGTAAAAATGTTCTTACCGTGACCACCACATCTGTTTTACTCTAGGAATCGTGTACCCAGAAGTTCATAACTACCTCATGTGACCTTCCATTTTTGGAGACAGTAGAATATAATTTAAGGACGACAAGGTTGCTATTTCTAGCAGGTTGCACGTTAGTTTTTTTGTTTTCTTCTTGTTGTTGTTTAGCTCAGTGGTGTAGCGGGAGTGTGTGCCACCCGGGGTAGCCCTTGAGCCTGCCGCTCCCCTCCCCACACACCGGGGCCCCCAATCCTATTCAGGATTATACAGCAAACCCAAAAGTGCAGCCCCAGAAAAACACAGCTAAGGACGGACCGGCCCCTAATCCTACCTCATCGACCCACCCGTTTCCCTTGCTCCCCACGCCAGCTAGGCTACTGGCTTAGTCCCAGGTTAATCCTTAATTAGGAGACCTATGATTAACGGTGCTCCAAATATGACCGTCCCATAGAAGTAGAGTATGTTGAACGTATTATTGTTTACTGTTGGTGTGTAACTCCAAATCACATTAATCGAGCAGATTTACAACCAAAGACATGCTGGCCGTGGCCATCCAGTCTTTTTGTAGAACCATGTGGTCTTGGGTGCAGCTCACTGTGCGGCACCTTGAGTAAGTGTTTTCTATCATAGCCTCGCTCCTGCTAAAGTCTCGTGAGTGAATTTGGTCAACGGAAACTGAAATAAGTCAGTCACACACACACACACACACACACACACACACACACACACACACACACACCACACACACACACATACATACACTCATGCACACATACACACATAAAGACACTCACAGACATATACATATACACGCACATGCACACACAGACACAGACACACTCACACATAAATACACAAACGTACATACACACACATTCACACACAAACACTCATACATGTACATATGGGAAGCTTCCCTTAGTTTCCGTCTCCCAAATTCACTCACGAGGACTTCGTCCATCCGTGGCAAAAGTAGAAGGGTCTTGCCAAAGATGCCGCGCAGTCGGACGAACCCGAGGAAGCAAGATTTTAAACCACACACCCACGTATATGAGTTTGGTTTGTGTGTGGGGGGGGGCGGGGTTGTCCCTCACCACTGTTTGACAATCGGTGTTGATTAGTATACATCGTCTAACTTAGCGGTTCGACAAAAGTGATCGACAGAATAAGTAACAAATTTGAAAAGAAATATATAAGTAATGGGGTCGATTTATTCGCCCAAACCCTTCAAGGCCGTGCTCCAGCATGACCGCAGTCGAATGACTGAAGCAAGTCAAAGACAGAAGCCAGGACGATATGCTGCGACTGGAGTGAGATTTAGTTGCTATTTCTAGCATTTTTGAGCAACCGGGTTGAAGTTTCCTCGTCGCTTCGTGTCAAGCGTGGAGAAGGGAGATAATCTGGAAATGAAGCGTGTCATTGGGATTAGAGCATGAGGATTATAGGATAGATAGGATTAAAGATGGGAAGGATTAGTGAGGACAAAGTGAAAGAGAAGAGGAGGTGAAGGGGCGGGGTATAGGGATGGGTGAAGAAAAGGGAAAAGGGAAGGGCGGAGAGGGAGAGAAAGCAGAAGACAGGAGAAGGGGAGAGAAATAGGTGAGATAAAGGAAGAAAGGAAGGAAAAAGAGGGTAGGGAAAGAAGGCAGTGGGAAAAGGGGGAAGAAGGGGAAGGAAAGGGAGATGGGGATAGGGAGTTGGTTAGGAAGAGGGGGGGAAGAGAGAGAGGGGTGAAAAGAGAAAGAGGAAGACAGGTGAGAGAGAGGGAAGATGGAGAGAGAGAGAAGGAGAGGTAATGGGGAAAAGCAGGAGGAGAGAGAGGAAAGAGAGAGAAAAATGGAGAGAAAGAGGGAGGGTAAGAGTGACGGTTAGATAACAGAATAAAACTGTCCAATGTAAGATGTTTCATTTGGGAACCCAAAGCCAATTGTATGGGGGCCGGAGGGGTTGGACTGAGGTCTTTGGTCCTTTATTACAGCTCCGTCTTCATCAAGAATGATTTATAGAATTGTTGGTTTCAAATTCTAGCACAAGGCTAGCAATTTCAGGAGAGGGGTCTAGTTTATTATATCGACCCTCAGTGCTCAATTTGTGCTTATTTTATCCGACCCCCCCCATACCCACCCGAAAGGATTAAAGGCAAAGTCGACGACCCCGGCATCATTTGAACTCAGAACGTAAAGATGGACGAAGTACCACTAAGCATTTTGTCCGGTGTGCTAACGATTCTGCCAGCTCATAACCTGATTTATAGGAATATTAAATCGATCCACAATGATTGACCGGTACTTTAGCTTATCGATCCCAGAAAGAATAAAAGAAAAAACAAAGAGGACTCGGCGAGATTCGAACGCAGAGCACGGTGGGTCGTGACAAATGCTACAAAATATACGAAGTATTCTTCCGTGTGACTCGGCCAATTAGCGGGTATCTACGTAACGAAATATCGCCGATACCCGATAGGGTAGTGGTTAGTTCTTCCACGCCAGCGACACCAACGCTTTTACCCTCTCCTTCTCCACCACTTGCGGCAGAACCAACACCACTGCCACCATCATCATCAGCAGCAGCAGCAGCAACACCACCAACACCAACATCATCATCCATACAACCTCTTTCTCCACCACCATCATCATCATTTCATTGCTATCGTTTGTTATGACCATTGTAAAATCGTTCAGAATTCAGACACCTGCCACTGCTCTCTCCCACCGTCACTTTTTGTTAAATTATATATTTTAGTGAATATTGCTCTCATAAAACCCATTGCAGTGAATTATAAGGTGCGCATTTGCTGGTCGTTGACTTTGCTTGGAATTCGTATTATATATTTACGAACTTAAGATTTCAGGTATATTTATGGGAAATCATAGAGGAGAGAAAGAGAGAGAGAGAGAGAAGCTGTAGGTTTTGCGTTTGTTTTGGATTAGATGAACACATCCACAGGTAGCTGACCTCATGGACTGGACTTAGTGATGACTGGATAGATCAATAGACAACCAGACAGATAGATAGAGATAGATAGATAGATAGATAGATAGATAGATAGATAGATAGATAGATAGATAGATAGATAGATAGATAGATAGATAGATAGATGGATGGATACAATGATAAACATATAGACAGACAGAAAAATAGATCTATCTATCTATCTATCTATCTATCTATTATCTATCTATCTATCTATCTATCTATCTGTACATTCATCTATCTATCTATTTATCTACCAATCTATCTATCATGGCACACACACACACAAGGATTATCAGTAAATCGGGTCTAATTCACTTTGTAAACTTTGTAAAAAATATGTTTTTTCAATACGATTCTTGCCATTAAAAATTTAAACTTAGATTTCAAAATTAAAATCTTAAAGCAGACATTGACCCAAATTCAAAATAACACAGCAGCAATCAGTGGCTGCTGCATGTTACAAAACCCTCCGTCGTCTCTTGCCCAATTCGGACGCCCCGATTTTCTCCTAACCTTGAACCAACGTTAGAAATCAATTGTCTTTGTTTGACCAAGAAATCTCACAGCTCTTCGACTGTGGTCTCCTAAGATAATTAATTGATTAATCCTACATCCTCCGACCCATCCAACTCGTTATTTGCGATCGGCTTTCCAGGAACCGATGCTGTATGAGTCATCTTTTGGCAGATGAAATGCCGTCGTTATCAAAAGAATTAAAGGGGAGGTGGTGGTGTTGAGGTGCGGATGGGGGAGGAAGGTTTTTGAAGAATTTTTTTTTTGCAGTTTACATGAATTTTCCTCTCTGTGTGGTGAGAACTTTGCTTGCCAACCACATGGTTCCGGGTTCAATGCATGACACCTTGAGCAAGTCTCTTCTACTGTAACCCTAGACTGATTAAAACTTTGTGAGTGGATTAGGTTGGCGGAACGGAAACTGGAAGAACCCCGTCGTGTGTGTGTATATGTATGTAATGTATATATATATATATATATATATATATATATATATATATATATATATATATATATATAATATATGTGTGTGTATATGTATGTAAGTATATATATATAAATATGTGGTGTGTATATGTATGTAAGTATATATATATATAATATATGTGTGTGTATTCTTTTATACCTTTCGGGCTTAATGCTGTGGTCATGCTGGAGTAGCGCTTGTGGAAATATTATATGGCAATGTATGTATATATGTATGTGTGTGTGTATGAATGTGCGTGTGTGTCCTTGTGTTCCTGTGATTGTGCGCCGCCATTACTTGACAATCGGTATGAATTAGTTTACGGCCCCTGTTGTCTAGCGGTTCGGCAGAGGAGACCGATAGAATAAGTATTAGTCGATGTGTTCGCCAAAACTCCCCAAGACGGTACCCCAGCATGGCCGCAGTCTGAAATATATACAAAAGATAAAAGATAAAAGAATCTCCCAAGATTCTATATTCAGGTATCGATTCTTCAAACACAAAACATAATTCGAAGAAGTGAAACAAATATTGATTCAGAAGGTGAAGCATTAAAAAAACCAAGCATTTTCCGCGAAGAATACAATCGATTCCACTAACGCAAGCAATTGTCTTTGATATATTTTATTTCATCGATCTCTGTGAGACGATAGACAAAAATCACTTTCGGCAAGATTTGAACCTAGAACTTAAAGAATAGCCACTGAATATCGCATTTATGGCTGTCTGATAAAGAAGCTCGTTTCGGAACTGCCCGCTCTTGGAACTACCCGCTCTTGGAACAACCCACTTTGGGAACTGCCTGCTTTGAAAAGCTCCACTAATCCTCAACATTGCGGTATTTAATAAGAAAATTCCACTTTCATCCTCTATGGTAGAACTTCGCTTTTATGAAGACTTAAGGTTATTCTTAGGAATTTAGGCCAGTATGTTATTCAATAATAATATTAATAATAATTATAATAATAATAATGATAATTCTTTGTACTAAAGGCACAAGGCCTGAAATTTTGTGGGAGGAGTGTCAGTCGATTAGATCGACCCTGTACACGCAACTGGTACTTAATTTATCGACCCCGAAAGGATGAAAGGCAAAGTCGATCTCGGCGGGATTTGAACTCAGAACGTACAGATTCGCGCCCACGATTCTGCCAGCTCGCCACCTTAATAACAACAACAATACAATCTGTTGTGTTATCCTTCTTTTTTCTTTTTTTTTTCTAAATTTTTCAATTATAAAAGTAATTATTGACACCCTATACATGTATGTATGTATGTATGAATGTATGTATGTATGTATGTATGTATGTATAAATATATCTATATAAATATATATATATAAATATTTAAGTAGGTGAATGAATTATCCTATGTTTATCGTCAGCATGGAAAATTCGTTTAACCGAAACCTGGGTAGCAAATTCACGTCAGAAACACGGTTGAAGCGACCTGTCAAGGGTAGAAACTCCGGGTTCATGTGCAGAAATTTGTGTGTTGTTTATGAAGAAATGAAAAAATGGAGTCGAACGAAGATGTTAACAAAATTCCTTTACTCTCAGGAATTTTGTTAACATCTTCGTTCGACTCCATTCTTTCATTTATTTATATATATATATAAATATATATATATTTATATTATATTTATATTTATATATATTTATATACATACATATATATATATATATTATATATATATATATATATATATATATATATATATATATATATATATATATATATTTCGATACGGAGAAAATAATTCACGAGAAAATAAATTGCGAAGATATCATTGACTCTATTATTATCTAGTGTAGCAGTTTAAAAATATAATAGTAGAAATCCTTCAGCTGTAATATATATATATATATATATATATATATATATATATGTGTATGTGTGTGTGTGTGTGTGTGTGTGTGTGTGTGTGTGTGTGTGTGTATGTGTGTGTGTGTGTGTGTGTATGTGTGTGTGTGTGGCCTCTGGGTGTGTGTATTTATAGATATCTAATCCCGATACACTTTTCTGCCTCCGTTTCTTTCTTTCTCTCTCTCTCTCTCTCTCTCTCTCTCTCTCTCTCTCTCTCTCTCTCTCTCTCTCTCTCTCTTTCCTTCTCATCTCTTTTTGTCGAAGAGCGTAGGCTCGAAACGTCTAAGACTTTTCCGTTTTTCCCGTGCGTCAAACAAATACGCTTGCTTGTTGTTCCCTCGCCTTTTTTTATTTGTTGTCCATTTGAACCATACACACATGCACACACACACACACACACACACACACACACACACGGACACGCTCACACATACATATATAGACATTCGAAAAATCAATCCGAATTTAGATTCGTCATTCTCTCTGTCCGGTCTAAAAGTCAGGAAACTTACCATTGTTGCTCCTATTGTGGTCCAGGAATTAATTTATTATTAACAAGGTGGAGTCATCACCGCCCATCCATCGATCTTTTTCCCAACCTTTTTATATCCCTTGGGCTCAATTATTACCGTTAATATTGAGTGTGGGGCGGGCAGAGTGGTTGGGCAACGTCATTAAAATGACGAATAGCTATTTCCCGGTAATTCGTTACATCTCATCGCGTTCTGAGTTCGATTCCCGCTGGGAACAAAACATTCTCTTTTATCTTTTTCGGAGTTGATGTAAAATAATACCAGTCAATATTTGATCGATTAAATCGATTGTATAATGAGTATTCAATAGCAGAAGAGCATTTGATGGGCAGAAAGGTTAGAGCACGGAAGGCGTCGAGCTGGCAGAAGCGTTAGCACGCCGGGCGAAATGCTTAGCAGTATTTCGTCTGCGATTACGTTCTGAGTTCAAATTCCGCCGAGGTCGACTTTGCCTTTCATCCTTTCGGGGTCGATTAAATAAGTACCATTACGCACTGGGATCGATGTAATCGACTTAAACCGTTTATCTGTCCTTGTTTTTAATCTCTGTGTTTAGCTCCTTGTGGGTAGTAAAGAAATAGGTACTTCGTCTGCCGCTATGTTCTGTGTTCAAATTTCGCCGAGGTCGACTTTGCCTTTCATCCTTTCGAGATCGATAAATTAAGTACCAGCTACGCACTGGGGTCGATGTAATCGACTTAATCCTCTTGTCTGTCCTTGTTTGTCCCCTCTATGCTTTGCCCTTTGTGGGCAATAAAGAAATAAGAAAGGTTAGAACAGCTGACAAAACGGTTTTCAGTATGTAGTTAAACGCCTTTAATCTATAAATTAAAGTACCAGTTATATACTGGTCTACTATAACCGGCTGATAAATTAAAGTACCAACAATGTACTTGACTTCACACAATATGAGAGTGTAGTACAACTGCCATTCCACCGGTTACGACGACGAATGTTCCAGTTGATCGAATCAACGGAACAGCTTGCTCATGAAATTAACGTGCAAGTGGCTGAGTACTCCACGGACACGCGTACCCCCTTACCTTAGTTCTTAGGGAGGTTCAGCATGACACAAAATATGACAAGGCTGGCCCCCTTTGAATTACAGGTACAACTCATTTTTGCCAGTCAAGTGGACTGGCGCAACGTGAAATAAAGAGATTTACCCAAGGACACAATGCGTCACCGAGAATCGAACTCACGATTTTACGATTGTAAGCTGAATACCCAAACCACTGAATCACGCGCCTTCACAGGGAATGATACAAGGGGTACCGCATTTTAACGTGTGTTAGGAGCCCTTTCTTTTTTTTTGTCAAAAATTAGGTTAAAAAAATTTGAGAGTTTCTCATATATGGCTAATATTAGAATCCCCCACAAAACCGTTTTCTCCAAATTTTAAGCCCTCAAAATTAGGGGGTTCCTTATTTACGTTAAAATACGGTATTTTGTATCCAAGTTTGGATATTTTCTAGTTTCTCATAGAAAAATTTGCATATATTGAAGACAGGCGTTGACTGAAGGGAAGGACCACCCAACACCGAAAGAAACCTCGTAACCTCTGTCAAAAATTCCGCTCAAAGACCCTAATGGCAGCAAAGCTTATAAGGTAAATGCTTATGTCTTTCTTTGTGGGGACGGTGCTGGTGGTGCTGGTGGTGGGGGTCGGGGAAAGGAAGATCTTTACCCTTTTATCAGCTGGTGCCATTCAGTTCGCCATGACTTGAGCCAATTTTTGGTCGAAATATATCAAAGTTTATCTTTGTTTAAATGAAAAAATACCACACGAAATATATGCTCCAACCTGTTCTTTCTCTCAATGCCCTTGAGGCAAATATACAAGCGATTTCACTTTTCCTTTTGGAGTCATTTTTATTTTTTATTTTATTTTTCGTCAAATTTTAAAATCTTTTCTGATATTTTTTCCTATCTATTTTCTCATATTCTGCATAAAACCCGACCGTTTTTTTGACTTTCTTTTTTCTGTAATTTATATTTCTATAGCTCACTCACCTGCCACCCTTGTGGCAAATAACAGAATCCATTATTATTATTATTATTATTATTATTATTATTATTATTATTATTATTATTATCATTACGTGTTGCCTTCGATATTTTGCTAATATCGCAATGGTGGGCAAAGCAGCGTGCTGCCATGGATATCGTGAATCATAGCCAGGCTTTGTTCATGAGAAAACCTCATTAATCGAGAGGTTTACCAGGTACCTGGGTGGGTGCGGTCGCAGTGGTGGTGGCGCTGGTAGAGGTGCAGACTAAATGGTCTAACACAGATTCTAGAGATGATGTGTAATCCTTAATAACGGAACGGTGGGGTTGGAGGGGAGAGAAAAAAGAGAGAGAGAGAGAGATAGGGTGTATAGAGAGGGAAAGAGAGAGGGAGAATACAGAGAGAGAAAGAGAGAATGTGTGTGTTTGTGTGTGTGAGAGTGAGTGAGAGAGAGAGAGAGAATGAATGAGAATTAGAGCAAGTGAGAGAGAGAGAGAAGAACAGAGTGAGTCAGAGAGACGTAGAGAGAGAAAGAGGGACACAAAAGAAAGAGTGAGTGAGAGAAGAAAACATGAAGAGTGAGGTGTAGGCCCCTCCCTCCTACAGCTACCACCCCCACATTCACATGACCACCACTACAACCACCACCACCACCACAACCACAACCACAACCACCACAACCATCGCCACTACAAAATAAATAAATAAAATAAAATGATGCAAAAATCTGTGGTGTGTATATGTGGGGTGGGGGTAAGGGCGAGATTCTTCGCTGTTATTTTTAATTAAGCGGGGATTAATGTGAAGAAGGATGCGGGAAGGAAGTGGAAGGTGAATAGGGAGGGGGTGGTTGGGGTCGGTGCTCCGAATATGTTTAAAGGTAACAGGAAGGTTTCGCCAGGTGTACCTGAAAACAGCAATATTTCATGCGTCCATATACCTTATACATATATACACACACACACACAGACCCACAGAGACACACACACAGACACACACACACACACACACACACACACATATATATATTCACATATATACATATATACATATACATATATATATATATATATATATATACTAGTTATACAAAACCATAAATAAGAACAGCTTGGCAGAATCTAACACAAGTAATATTCGGCAGACCGAGAGAGCTGTTGCCGGGCGATCTGCCGTTACGTTCTGAGTTCAAATTCCGCCGAGGTCGAGAAAATTAAGTACCAGTAACGCACTGGGGTCGATATAATCAACTGGCCCCCTCCCCAAACGTTTCGGGCCTTGTGCGTAGAGTCGAAAAGACAACTGAAAATTACCGGTTAACCAAATAACTGAAAGATAAAGAACTGGAAAAAATCAACGCTAACACAAATTTAAGATAGTGAAACGTAGAATACCATTATATAAACTGAATTATCAAGTATGAGTAACGAGTCATGTATTAGTAGAAGCGATTTTTTAATTTTTATTTAACTTATTCAATTATTACTGACATTGAATGCAAGTATGACATTTCTAAAGAGCTATTTGCTATGAATTACCTCCCTTACGTAGGATACTTTTAGAAAAGATTGTCTGGGAATACATGGCAAATAAATATTTTTGATATTTTCCTAGCTTACTTTAAAACAAAATAATTAACTACTAACTGAAAATTATTAGATATTGTTTGTAAATATCGAAAAATGTGCTTATATTTGCTTGTATTTAGATTTTATTTAAATTTTAAGCAGAACTTCAATTGCAATATCACCTTAAAGTTATTGTAGTAGCGATATATATTAGTTATTGAAATGTTAGTTTATTAAAAGGGTCTTTGTCGTCAGTGACACCCAGTTGCCGATAGGCGAGCGTCTGGGCGGAATCACAATCAAGAGATTTCGGAGACGCAATTTTTAACAACCGGTGGCAGCTGTCGCTCTTTAAGCACGGCGCCCGGTAAAATAAAATAATATCAGATTCTATTAACCAGCTAATTTATTGGTGGTATATTTATTTATGCACATTGATCAATATTTTAGCTTTCATGTAAATGGTTAATCACCACTTGCTCTGATTATTATGTATAAAAAAAAGGCGGCGAGCTGGCAGAAACGTTAGTACGCCGGGCGAAATGTTTAGCGGTATTTCGTCTGCCGCTACGTTCTGAGTTCAAATTCCGCCGAGGTCGACTTTGCCTTTCATCCTTTCGGGGTCGATAAATTAAGTACCAGTTACGCACTGGGGTCGATGTAATCGACTTAATACCTATGTCTGTCCTTGTTTGTCCCCTCTGTGTTTAGCCCTTTGTGGGTAATAAAGAAATAGGTATTTCGTCTGCCGTTACGTTGTGAGTTCAATTTCCGCCGAGGTCGACTTTGCCTTTCATCCTTTCGGGGTCGATAAATTAAGTACCAGTAACGCACTGGGGTCGATGTAATCGACTTAATCCCTTTGTCTGTCCTTGTTTGTCCCCTCTGTGTTTAGCCCCTTGTGGGTAATAAAGAAATATATTATTTATAAAAAAAAATACTCAGACATTCTAAACAAGCAACAGGCTGAAAAAGTTTTTTTTCTTTTGAGGTAAGAGGTCTTTCTTGAACACTATAACTGTATGCTTTCATTGCATAGCAACTACCAGCTAAAGGATCAGGAGTTCATACTGTTCCCAGCAGTGTATTAATGTCATGACATTTAATTGTAAGCAGGTACAATATGGAAATAGTTCGATACCAAGCAATCACAGTACTGATTGTTATTATTATTTGATGAGTCTTTCATTTACAAAGGACTCAGTTGAACTTCACAGTATTAGTAGTTTGTTCCAAGCAAACATTCTAAATGAAGGCTGAATTGCATTCTTCCATTCCAATTTTTCTATTTTACCTGTTAATGATCTGATAGGTTGTATTTGAATCATATCTAAAAGTTGCTGTTCCAGCACAGTGCAATTCTAGAAGAACAGGGATTTATGATTTATGTAGTACTGGCAGTATCGCCCGGCGTTGCTCGGGTTTGTAAGGGAAATAACTATATAAGCATTTTTAGAGAGTTATAGCAAAAAATAGCAAAAAAATGCATTAAAAATGGAAAAAAAATGATGGTAATTTCTTTTTAAATCGTTGACTCATCGTAGACATTTTTAGAGAGTTACTTCCCTTATATAATAGCGAAAAAATGCATTAAAATGGAAAAAAATGATGGTAAATTTTTTTTTAAATCGTAGACTCATCGTAGACGCGCGCTAATACCCAGAAGGGCTCGATAGGAATCACGACTATAAGATACCCGGTTTTGGTTAAACTGCACCGCAAAATGTGGGAGTTGTTAGGAATCTAAATCGAAGGGGACAGACACACAACTTCACTTTTATAGATAA
>NC_043012.1:40505430-40530430 GCF_006345805.1 Octopus sinensis
CGCAATGGCCCAGTGATTATGGCAGCGGACTCGCGCTCGTAGGATCGTGGCTTCGATTCCCAGACCGAGCGTTGTGAGTTTATTGAGAGAAAATACTAAAAGCTCGACGAGGCTCCGGCAAGGAGTGTTGGCGAACTCTGCTGTACCTTTTCACCACAACTTTCTCTCACTCTTTCTTCCCGTTTCTCTTGTACCTGTATTTCGAAAGACCAGCCTTGTCACACTCTGTGTCACGCTGAATTTCCCCGAGATCTACGCCAAGGTTACACGTGTCTGTGAAGTGGTCAGCTACTTGCGCGTAAATTAAAACGAACAGGCTGTTCCGTTGATCGGATCAGTTGGAACCCTCGTCGTCGTAACCGACGGAGTG
This sequence comes from Octopus sinensis, assembly GCF_006345805.1. Classification (NCBI taxonomy): domain Eukaryota; kingdom Metazoa; phylum Mollusca; class Cephalopoda; order Octopoda; family Octopodidae; genus Octopus; species Octopus sinensis. The sequence goes on from NC_043012.1 coordinate 40,505,801, forward strand.
CCACAATATATATATATATATATATCTTTTAAATTCGTTTATGGTAATGCGCATAGGGACGTATTAAATATTTATGAATTACATCCTAGAATTAGTGTTATTATATATATATATACACACACACACAACATACATACATACATACACACACATACTTAGAAAATGCCAGAACTTAATGGTACTTTTGAGCAACTGTGAAGGAAAAAAAGAGGAGATAATTTTGATGCAATTAAGAAATAATCTCTCCGAGTTAATTTCCATTAAAGCGGTGTTTACACAAAATGGCTTCTGTTACATTTTGGTCTTACGGGAAATGTTTGTTAACAACAACTCGAAAGTCTTGTGTTCTTTCTGGCTTGCTTTTCCTACAGTCTAAGACGTTGATCCAAAACATATTACTTTCTTTGATTTTGGTTATAGGAATTTATAAGATTTTAATATAGGAATTCGATTTTTCCTCATTGTATCTGCTACACTTTTCCATAATGTTGTAATTTATCTGCGATCTCAGGTCGACATTTTGTTTATCAAGAGATCTCTCTGGTTTTCTCCAACTTACGTTTGCAGCTGATTTGATAAACATTTGCATATTGTCCATAATATATTCATTTATACATGCTGAAAAGTGGCGCGCTGGCAGAACTGTTAGCAAGTTAGTTAAAATGCTCAGCGGTATTTCGTTCCGGCTTTATGTTCTGACTTTATATGTCACTGGTGGAGGCGCAATGGCCCAGTTGTTAGGGCAGCGGAATCGCGGTCGGAGGATCGCGGTTTCGATTCCTAGACTGAGCGTTGTGTGTGTGTTTATTGAGCGAAAACACCTAAAAGCTCCACGAGGCTCCAGCAGGGGGCGGGGCGACCCTTGTACTCTTTCGCCACAACTTTCTCTCACTCTCTCTTCTTGTTTCTTGAGTAACGCTGCGATGGGCTGGCGTCCCGTCCAGCTGGGGGGAACACATACGGCACACATATGTGTAGATGTATGTATATAGATTTGCATGTAATATGTGCACATATATATACACATATATACATGCACTAGCACTATGACCCGGCAACGACGGGTCTTTAATGCTAGTATATATATATATATATATATGTGTGTGTGTAATTCAGGTACAACAAGATACATGATCCAGTCCATTTATTTAATTAATTATTCATTGCCAAAATTTTAATTAATGTACATTTGATGTGACAAGGTAATTAATTATCTCTTTGTAATTCCTTAATTAGTTTCTGACCAAACACAATTAATCAATTAATTTAAACAAAATGAGCAAACTTCAATATCTAGAAACACCGTTAGTAATTCATACCCTCATCACGTGATGGTTAACCCCCAAGTCGGCCATGATCGAGCAGAGGTCAGTGATCACAGTATTAAATATGGCCGGCCCATAATTGATAAATTCAATTGTTACACAGAGAAATGCATTGTGAACAATCGTTCTGATGTTGCTGTTGTTGTTTAACTTCAGGTCAGGCACGATCCAGGAGTCTTTTGATTAAATTAAAGAGGTTGCTTGGCAACTTTGAGTACACGAACACCTTTGTTGTTGACGTCATAAGAATTTAGAAACTTCGAGAGAACGTGAAATAATTCTTTTTTTCTTTCTTTTTTTTTACAAGCTCTCATTAGTAAGAACAAAGATTCTAAAATGGATAGAGTAATGCGGAGGATAGTTTTGGTCCAATGGTAGAACACTTGTCATGCCTGCAGCTGATGTAGGCTCGAATCCTACAGGAAGCCCTTCGACGTTTCCCATCCCAAATGATTTTTTTAACCCTATAATTAGATGTTATTATTTCTAGCTTGATAAAAGCGACGAGCTGACAGAGTCGTTAGCACGACGGGCGTGTTCAAATTCTGTGTTCGAATTCCACCGAGGTCGACTTCGCCTTTCATTTTTTCGGGGTCGATAAAACAAATACCAGTTACGCGCTGGGGTCGATGTAATCGACTTACCCCTCCCCCCAAATTTCAGGCCTTGTGCCTATAATAGAAATGATTTTAAAAGCTTTGATAAAAGCGGCGAGCTGGCAGAATCGTTAGCGTACCGGGAAAAACGCTGAGTGGCATTTCCTCCGTCTTTTCGTTCTGTGTTCAAATACTGCCGAGGAATACAGCAATCCCTCGACTATCGCGGGTGTTACGTTCCAAAACACTCCGCGATAGGTGAAAATCCGTGAAGTAGGAACAATACTGCATATTTTTATTTTTTATTAATTTGTATATATTTATTTAATTATAAATGCGAAACAACACCAACGAGGAATCGACGTAAGCTTAAGTAATAAACCGCGATAGGTGAACCGCGATATGGCGAGGGATTACTCTATGTATGTATTAGATAGGACAGTTTTGCTCGTATGTAACCGAACTTATACAAAGGGATCATCTTTGCAAGAAACAAATAGGCCATTTTTTTTTTACTTCAAGTTATTAAATTAACATTATTTCTTAGCGTCTTTCTTTTCATCTTTTGTTTTGTTTTTTTAGTTAACAGACAAATGTTATTCACTGTCGTTTTGTATTGGTATAAATAGAAAATTGTAGGAAAACGAATTTCGACCAATGCAATTCTTTGTTGGTATTCACGTCTTTCCTCAATAAAAGATTGCATCTATTATGGACGACATGCTTAGACATGGCAAAAGGCCGAAGGCTTACAAGTTTCTTATGAATTACTCGGTTATTTAAAGATAAAACTCTTACAAGTTATATTGAATTATCAACTAACTGAACAGGAATCGAATTTACTCATTTTATCTGTATTTTTGTATTTAATATTAAGAAGAAAAAATGCTTCTGAAAGGGTGACGTGTATTATTAGTTCTAGTTGTCTGCGCTCTGAGTTCAAATTCCGCCCAAAGCAATATATCTGCTAATACCTATCTTTTAAGACAATAACAGTTGGAAGATCTGAGATATCAAAAAATAATCTGATATATTTATTTTGGTCACCTTCCCAACATGTCACGTTGGTAATTTCACATACATTCTTCTCCATATATGTGCGGTTATGTTTAACCAGCATTTAATCAATACCTGGCATCCCCTGCGGTTCCATGGATGCTGAGAATATAACGACGACTCATCTTTCCTTCGTTGTGTATCCATGAAAGGTGAAGAGGTAAGTGTACTTGGGGCTAAATATTTTCTTCTAGAAACGTCCCAGGCATTGCAGAAGCAGATAAGTCAGTGTTTATCGCTCCGTCGTCGACCACGACGCAAAATGTCATTCATTTTTTTTTTTTTGCGATGCAACGGAGAATGTCGTGAAATGAAAGACTTTTACTACATTAAGTCGTTCTAAATATTGGAACAGAATTAATTGAGAAGCTCAAACAATTAAACATTGAATTCAATATTTAATTTCGTTCTTGTTTATTCTTAAGACAGAACTCGTTTTCCTACTTTAGTCGTTAGAATGTAAACAAAATGCTTCACTCTGTTTGTTTCAGTTTCGTCCGTTCCGAGTCAAATTTCATCATCATAAACTTGGCTTATTTATCTTCGATAGGGTACAGCATTTCCTGAATATGCCAGTGAAGAAGAAATGGAATAACCAAATCTAGTAAGTTCTGTTGATTTTTCATTATTATCGTTCAGCAATAATTCCAATCTACCGATTTACATTGACTTCTATCTCTCATGTTTCTAACTATTTTACATAATGTTAGTCTTAGGCGCAGCGGTGGCTGTGTGGTAAGACGCTTGCTTCCTAATCACATGGTTCCGGGTTCAGTCCCACTGGATACGCGTGTCTGTGGAGTACTCAGCCACTAGCACGTTGATTTCACGAGCAGACTGTTCCGCTGAATCGGATCAAGTGGAACTCCCGTCTTCGTAACCGACGGAGGGCCAGTTATGTTGGAACCCCGAAGTCCTCTCGAATTTGGAATTGTTGTTGAGCAAGATGTATCCTTATGTCGGTGGTTAGCCTGGTGTCGTCCAGGTACCATTTAACTGTTATGGGATCTTTATTTATTTTTTTAAAAAATTTCTTTTGCGATAAAGCTGAACCGGGTTAGGTTAACAAAAGAAAAAAAATTGGTGCGTCGCAATATTATGTGATATAAGTTCGATTTTCGTTGAGGAGAAGATTGTTTTTTTCTGGGTTTTTTTTACTTAATTTTTGAAAGCTATCGGGTTCATTTTCAGTATTCTCGTTTGTGAGAGCATTCGAGTTTATTTTAGACATTCTCATTTTAAAAAGAATCTCTGGCTAATCGTTGGTGTTGCCATAGCAGAAGTTTGTGCTCTCCGAGTGCTCTTGCTTATTGTTGTTGTTGTGTGTGAGAGAGAGAGAGAAAGAACGAGTTCGACTCCTGTGGTGCTTTAATTCTCGTATTTCGTTTTGTGTCCTGAGACCACAGTAACAGCATTGAAGGGGTGGCCGTGAAAACGAAGATAAGAGCGATGTCATCATAATCTCTAGATTGGAATGTTCCAAAAATCCAGGAGCGCGTTCTGTACGTGATATCGACTTCGTTGTTGATGTGTGCACTCCAGATTGGGTTGTTGTCCACAGCGACACCTAAATATCTGGTATGGTTTAACGCTACCTGAAGTTTTTTCAAGGGGGGAGCGCAGCTCTTTTCCACGGCGTATGAGATCAAGTTTTTCCACGTTTACAAGCATGTTTTTTTTCCCTTGGTCATTAAGTCAAAGTAGATGAAACAAATCGGAGTTGTGTCTGGTGACCGATTCTGTTCACTTTCATTGAAACTTAGAATCATCTGCAAATATTTGTCAGTTCGAGTGCTTGGCGTTGTTTGCAATGATCTTTTACATGAATAATAATAAATGGAAGTGAGCGGAACACGGTAAACTAGTGGCGGGGGGGGGGGTCACCGGAATTCCATCAATCCCAGCATGTTAGGTTCTGTTTCTCGGAAGACATTTAATCCATTTGTTGTGCTTTCTGTAGATCGCAGTCGTGGATAGTTTTCTCAGCAATATCCTGCGCTCATCTCTGTTGAAGGCCTTGCTGAAGATATGTGACATCTGCGTTGGAACTTCCTCTCGGAGCATTTAAAATGTCGCCAAAGTGACGCAGAAGCGGTGTTAGTCAGTCTCCCCCCACTCTCTGCCCCTCTCTCACTCACTATTGTGTGTGTGTCGTGTATCGTGTGTGTATGATTGTATGTAACAATGGAAGCTATAAAAAGAAAAAAAATCGAAAGTTTGAGGCAATATATATATATATATGTGTGTGTGTGTGTGTGTATAGTTCATTTCCTGTGATAGTGACAGCTGTATGAATAAATACTGACTGGGGACAGATTCAAAGTAATGTATTCAAACATGAAATGACAACACAGCCATTGAGACTTGTATATTTAATCTATAAAATTCACTGTGTGTGTGTGTGTCTCCTTTCTGCACGGCCAAAAGGCTGGATCAATCTGTACCAAATTTGGTACGAAGGTTTTTCATTACTTGGGAAAAGTTCTAGTGTGTGTCTGGGGCGGGGTCAAATTTTGGCCCTCGTCCATATGGGGGCTGTACCCTCCCCCACCCACTATCACTACCTATAAGACCCTTCCGATTAAAAAAAAATTTTTCAGCGATATAATACCAAATTTGGCATGAAGGTTTTTCATTACTCGCAGGTTTTAGTGATTAATAAAAATAACGAATAATTCATAGCTGTAAGGAATCGAACAGCTTGGCTTTTAGAGGTTCTGAAATTATGTCACGTACAGAAACACTCGTCGTCACGTGATAGTGGCGGCAAGGAGGAGGAGGAGGAGATGCAGATGAAGAAGACATGTACTGTAATCTGTCGCAATATCACGGTTGATATTTCCGTTTGCTGTTGCTGCTTAACAATACACTACGTAAAGACAAAACACTTCGAATTTTGTTTGTCTTTTGATAAACGCCGCACGTGTATGTATATTTTTATATACATCTACCAGCGAAAGACCTAATTACTTACAGGGAAATTATATATTTTGATGAGTAAACATTCATTTATTTTTCATGTGAAATTTCGCAAAAATCCCGCATACACGCCATAAATGGTCAGATGCGTCGGTAAACAAAACCATAATTTTTCAAAGAAATCGTGCAGAACCATTGAAAAGACGTAATGCTATATAAAACTATAACCTAGTTGTGTTTTTACTAAGTCTGTGCGAAAATTAGGAGAATTATTCATAGCAACAGGAATAATAATGAGTTTAAATATAAGCAGGAATAAGACTAATTAATTGTGTAATTTTTCCTTTTATTATGTTATGTACTATTCTGAAAATAGATCTTTTCCGGTTTCATATAATTATTGGAAATTAATTGTGCAACCAGTTTTTTGCGAGAGCAGGTTTTATATAATATATATATATATATATATATATATAATATATATATATATTATATATATATATATATATATATACATATATATATATATAAGATATTATGTGTGTGTGTATATATATGTATATATATATATAATATTGTGTGCGTGTATATATATATATATATAATATATATGCACGTGCGCGCGAACACATACATACACAGGGTGTTTATAAATAACTTCTCCACTGAAAAATTTAGAAAATAAAATGGCAGATGAGAACTCGGCAGCGTTTATTGGAAAACAGGCAAAGAAAGTTTTATTAGAAACACCAGAATATTTACGTGAACTCTTTTAGTTGCACGCAACACCCTAAGTAATAAATTATTGTAGTTGTACAAGATAATTCATGAACGCCCTCTGCGTGCGCGCGCGCGTACTTATACACACACACTCACACACACACACAATCAATTAATTGTAAATAAGCCAGGGAAAAAAGCACTCTCTAATAGGACAAAAGTCGGTTAAATATTTATATTGTCTATCGGTATGGCATATAAGCAGGATTGAGGCCATTAGAGGCCCTAAGCACTGAAAAGGTTTTGGTGCCCTCAAGTATATGCAAATGGTCCAAAATGTAAACAAACATAGGCGCAGGTGTGGCTGTGTGGTAAGTAGCTTGCTTACCAACCATATGGTTCCGGGTTCAGTCCTTGGGCAAGTGTCTTCTACTATAACCCCGGGCCGACCAAAAATCTTGAGTGGATTTGGTAGACGGAAACTGAAAGAAGCCCGTCGTATATATGAGTATATATATATGTATGTGTGTGTATATGTTGTGTATCTGTGTTTGTCCCCACCCCCCAACATCGTTTGACAACCGATGCTGGTGTGTTTTGGTCCCCGTAACTTAGCGGTTCGGCAAAAGAGACCGATAGAATAAGTACTAGGCTTACAAAGACTAAGTCCTGGGATCGATTTGATTCGAATAAAGGCGGTGCTCCAGCATGGCCGCAGTCAAATGACTGAAACAAGTAAAAGCATAAAAAAAATGATAAACATAATTTAAAACGTAACTGTGAAATATTTTTTTACTTTTCAAAAGGCAACAACACTAAGAGTAAGATGCAAAATAATGTTTATTTTTGTATCCTTCCACTTTATTTAGATTTGAGAAGTTTTCTCCTCTCTTTTTGTTTTTTGTTTTAATTGCAAAACCCTCGATGATATTCTTAAAATGAATTTACATAAATGCAATGCATTTCGTCAGACGCTCTACCGATTCTATGAGCTCGCCGCTTTTAATGGTTTCTGGTTTTGGGCACAAGACCAAGAATGGTGGGTTGTAGGGTTCAAGGATTAATTGGTACAATCAACATCAATTCTTCACTGTAATATTATTTCATTGGCCCCCAGGAGGATAAAAGCTTAATCTTACTTCTGTAAAGAGCGCTTGATTGCAATAATGAAAAATATTTTACATAACCACGTAACCAAATATTTGTGGGGACGGGGTTTAATCGATTAAGTTGATCTCAAGTATTTGGCTGGTACTTTATTTTATCGATCTCGGGGAAAATATAAGGTGCAGAAAGTGAATTTGGGGCTTATGTAAAAGAGATCCATAACCACTGCAGATGGTATGCTTAGAGTTCAATCGCAGAGAACTGAGAAACGCTGCAGAGCACGAAGTCCGCAGACCTGTCTGTATCCGATCCGATCCGATCCGATTATAAAACGCCCTCTAGCTGACATTGGTAATAAAATATATTTGCGTGCTTAATTGAAGGAAATTAATATAAAAAATCTATACTCCATATCCATTGTTGGCCTTTCGCCTGGGCAACAAAAAAGTAAATTATTCCTTGTCTTGCCACATACGCGTGTGTATGTGTGTGTGTGTGTGTGTGTGCGTACGTACGACTGGATCTTCGTTTTCTTCTAATCACTTGAGAAATTTTCAATTCTCAATGGATTCTTTACACATTTTCCACACGCATGTAATTTCGCATTCTGATGACGAATGTCGCATTCATTTCTTTCTCCGCCACAACATATGAATGAGGAAGGAAAGGATGATGACAAACCGGTGGTGGGAGCGTTTCAACTCTGTACGTATGTGTGTGTGTGTGTGTGTACAAGGGAAGTATGTGAATGTTTGTATGCGTGAATCAGCATTCTTTCAGTGACAAACGATGATCGATGTCACATCTCAAAATACAACCACTCGATATTGACAAGTGTATTAATTTGATTCACCATCCATATTTATATATAAAATATTGCAATTAGCCGCCATTTTTGACGGCACGGGGCCAGCTAGTTAATGATAAACCAGATAGAAGCATTTAAAATTATATATTTTTAGCCAATGAAATGAGTCCAGTGTCCTCACAACGGAAGTCGGGACCGTTTGCTACTACGTTGCAGATCCGTTCGCCCTTATACGTACAGAAATAGTCTGCGAATACCGACCATTTTGCCTCCACATCTACAACATATTCTACGGCAAAGTAAACAACTCCAAATTTGGACTGCAAGTTGTTATGTCGTTAGAATATCTCGTCGCCAATAATGTTATGACAACATTGGGGTGTGCACAAGTGGGATATTTATTTATTTATGCACCCTTTTCAAGCCTAGCCAGGCTCATGGGCCCGCTTTCCCAGTTTCTGTGGCGTATGTGTTCCCCCGAGCTGGACGGGCCGCCAGTCCATCGCAGCGTTACTCAAGAAACAGGAAGAGAGTGAGAGAAAGTTGGGGCGAAAGAGTACAACAGGGGTCGCCGCCACCCCCTGCTGGAGGCTCGTGGAGCTTTAGGTGTTTTCGCTCAATAAACACACACAACGCTAGGTCTGGGAATCGAAAACGCGATCCTTCGACCACGAGTCCGCTGCCCTAACCACTGGGCCATTGCGCCCCCATACAAGTGGGATAGGAATAGTATTATATTTGGATATGGTTATCTAGACTAACCTTTCGCAGAATTAATGTTCATACAGAACGTGCTGCGTACCACGCCAAACGTAGATTCGATATGAAACTAACCCAGTAATCCGATACGAACGATCAACGCTGTCAGCTGTCTGCTTCACACGATTTCTCTATTTCATCGAAATGAGTCAGTCCACTTTTGATTATGTGTGTGTGTGGTGGGGGTGAGGATCCTTCCACAACGCAGAAATATCTGCCTCGGAATATATTCCTCCACAGACTGACCCAATCAATGGTAGAAAGATGCTGAGGTTTGTCTGCCATGATTTCTTTGCTCCTCGTAAACCATTATGAAGCCTTAGTCATCTCACAGCCACATGGGTGGTGGGGTGCGAGGAGAAGGTTAGCCCCTGACTCCACCAAGCAATTATCATGTGTGTAGCTGTATGTATACTCGCGTGTATATATGTACCTGTGGTTGTATGTATGTGAGAATCTATGCGTGTGTGTATATGTATGTATCTGTCTGTGTGTCTATGTGCATATGTACGTATGGATTGATATAAATTGCTCTTAGTTGGGAGGCGATGTTCAATACCCTCTCCAAGGTCTCTGGGTCTGATGGTCGGGCGGAAGAGAAGAAAATATCCTCAAACCGGAGACCTGACTCAAATGCTTAGAGAAGACTGGAATCCGTTAAAGATACACGACGTGACAGACTCTGGAGTCGAACCGAGCGATGGATCAAGTGTGTGTGTGCGCGTGCGTGTGCGCTTGAAAGGTATGGCTGTGTGGTAAGAAGCTTGCTTCCCAACCACATAGTTCTGGGTTCAGTACCACTATATAGCACCTTGGGCATGTGTCTTCTACTAAGGCCTTGGGCCGACCAAAGCCTTATAAGTTCGCCTGTGTATGTTTATTAAGGCATATGTTCAAAAAGAGGAATCTGAGAACAGATCGACTAGTTTCGCTTGGTCATTGTCATTTCATCAGGAATATCTGCTCGTCCAAGGCGACGAGCTGGCAGAGTCGTAAGCACGCCGGGTGAAATGCTTTGTGGTATTTCGTCAGCCGCTGCCTTCTGAGTTCAAATTCCGCCGAGGTCGACTTAGCCTTTCATCCTTTAGAGGTCGATAAATAAGTACCAGTTACGCACTGGGGTCGATGTAATCGACTTAATCCGTTTGTCTGTCCTTGTTTGTCCCCTCTGTGTTTAGCCCCTTGTGGGTAGTAAAGAAACATGTACTTCGTCTGTCTTTACGTTCTGAGTTCAAATTCCGCCGAAGTCGACTTTGCCTTTCATCCTTTCGGGGTCAATAAATTAAGTACCAGTTGCGTGTACAGGAGTCAATCTAATCGACTGGCCTCCTCCCCAAAAATTTCGGGCCTTGTGCCTAAAAGTAGAAAAGTGTATATAGTATTCCGACAATGACAAGTCCCCTCTCTCCTACTTACTCCCTCCTTTCTTTCTCACGCTCTCTTTTCTCTTTCTCTCTCTCTCCTTTTTTCTCTCTCCTCTCTCGCTCTCTCCTTATCTCTCTCTGTCTTTCTCTCTCTCTCTCCTTCTCTCTCTCTCTCTCTCCGATGTACTCCAGCCAGTCTGTCGTAGGGTTGTCTATTTACAGCCGAGTGGAATGCAGCAAAGTGAAATGAAGTTAAATGAAGTCTTTTCGCTGAAGAATACAATGCACCGCCCAGTGCGGGAATCGAAACTGCGGTCTTGCGGTCGCGAGCATAAAACTAATCACTAGGCCACGCACCTTTTTGTGTATGCACGACCGCGTAACACACACACACACAAATGTGCGTGCGAATCTATATCGGTGTATGCACACATACTTGTGTGCATGTTGATGCAAACAGTATATATCTAAACTATATTTATAGTGGAGGTGCAATGGCCCAGTGGTTAGGGCAGCGGACTCGCGGTCATAGGATCGCGGTTTCGATTCCCAGACCGGGGCATCGTGGGTGTTTATTGAGCGAAAGCATCTAAATCTCCACGAGGCTCCTGCAGAGGGTGGTGGCGAACACTGCTGTATTCTTTCACCATAACTTTCTCTCACTCTTCCAGTTTCTGTTGTACCTCTATTTCAAAGGGGTCAGCCTTATCACACCCTGTGTCACGCCGAATCTCCCCGAGAACTATGTTAAGGGTGCACGTGTCTGTGGGATGCTCAGCCAGTTGCACACTAATTTCACAAGCAGGCTGTTCCGTTGATCGGATCAACTGGAACCCTCGTCGTTGTAACCGACGGAGTGCTACGATTTATTTTTAACTACAGTAAAACCTCGCAGTACGAGTGCCCCAATTTAGGAGTAATTTGCTGTACGAGCCGAGACTCGTGCGAATTTTTGTCTTGAAGTACGAGCGTAAATCCGTTGGACGAGCAGACAAAACGTCCCATTTTTAAGGTGATTCCGTCAATAAAACCAGTTTACTCTCTCTCTCTTTTTACTCTTTTACTTGTTTCAGTCATTTGACTGTGGCCTTGCTGGAGCACCGCCCTTAGTCGAGCAATTCGACACAAGGACTTATTCTTTGTAAGCTCGGAACTTATTCTATCGGTCTCTTTTGCCGAACCGCTAATGTTACGGGGACCCAAACACACCAGCATCGATGTTGGGGGAAAAAACATATACACACACAAACATATATATATATATATATATATATATATATATATATATATATATATATATATTATATATATATATATATATATATATATATATATATACATACATACATATATACGACGGGCTTCTTTCAGTTTCCGTCTACCAAATCCACTCACAAGGCTTTGGTCGGCCCGAGGCTATAGTAGAAGACACTCGCCCAAGGTGTCACGCAGTGGGACTGAACCCAGAACCATGTGGTTGGTAAGCAAGCTACTTACCGCACAGCTACTCCTGCGCCTATACATATTTCTTTTGCATTCTCTTTTTATTATAATTGTCATTTTACTCGTAACTGCACCTTTTCTGTTTTAAAACCTATAAAAAATTATTTTTGAGTAGTATTGTGGGACTGGAACGGATTAATTATATTGTTACGAAACCTGCCGTCGCTCAAACTCGAACCCGGGACTCCACCAAGTCAAGCGACGACGATTGACCGGCCCAGTCGAACGGGGGATTCGCCACACAGAGAGAAAACGGTGGCGGAGGGGGGACGGCAGCGAACTCGAACCGGCGACCGGAGAAAACAACAACAACAACAGGAGGAAGAGATAGAGAGACGGCGGAAGGCGATAACTTACATTTAAGAACAGTTTATTACAATTATTACGACATCAAATACAATATGAAACATAGCAGATACATTAAAGAAAATAACATGCAACAGAATTAACAAGAAAACAACAAAATCGAAAACAATCAAAACAAACAATGTTCACGATACACCAAGTCCGGAGACAAACAGTTCAATGTTCTACATTAAAGTCTTTCTCTTTCTTTTCTGCCTCTTCAACAACTCTTTTCACAATGTTTCACAATGTTCACAATCTCATTTCTTTTCTTCCTCTTTTCCTTCTTTCTTGTTTCTGACACATCAATTCTTCTTTAGTTCAACAATTCTTTTTTTTCTCTTCATCACAGATTACAATTTACGTCACAATTCTTTCTTTTACATTTCACATCAAAAAATAAACAAAACTTTACCGTTACATTTTCTAGTTACAATAGCCGTGCCTTTCCGCCGTAATCTCTCTCTTTCGCTCTCAATCCTCTGTGTATGTCTTTCTCAACCTCTCGCTTGTCATCCTCTCCCATTCACAGTCTCCGGCAGACTGCTAAACTGCCCTGTTGCCAAACTGACCACGATGCCAACTCACTCTGTTGCCGACTGATCACGATGCCAACTGCTCGCCGCATTTTAAAGGGTGGTTTCTTAAACTTTCCCTGACCGGAAAGGGTCAAAGGTCTGTTCCAAACACATTAATTTCTCCAGAAACTGACAGGACAAAAGGCTTGAGCCTTCTGCTTGGCGCCAACTGCCAAAACCAGGCCACAAGCACACTTTCTCCGAATGACCTCGTATCAATATTTTAGTTAATTTCAATGAGGAAAATTGATTTGTAAAACGAAAAAATCATAAGTAGAGCTCGGTCATGTAACGAATTTGAACTTGTACCTCGAGGTATCACAGTATATATTTTACTGTCACTATAAAAAATGCGTTATAGTTTATTATAGAGCCCGGTACTGGCTTATAAAAACGTTTCATATACTTTATAGAATATTATGGGTGCATGACGAAATACCAAGTGCCTACAAGTCTTTAGTACTATAAAAAATGTTTATACAGAAACCACTGGAGCTTTTGCAACCAACGCATCGGTGTGTGTATGTACGTGTATGATGATTATGTGTATGAATGAGCATATGTGTGTAATGCTGTGTATGTATGAGCACACACACATACGGAGAATGTGTGAGAGACCGTCCTAGTAGTTTCATATACATTTAATGCTCATCAGGGATTGCTTATCTCCCTTCTCGATTGCCGACGTTAAATAAGACGCCATCTTTATTATGAATAACATAAACAAACCGAAACCAATTTGAAGATATTTATTTGATAAAATAACACTGACGGCTTGGAGTTAATAAGAGATTTTACCAGAAACATCGCTCTTATTAATGAATGTGTGTGTGTGTGTGGTGTGTGTGTGTGTGTGTGTGTGGATGGATATGTGTGTGGATGTGTGTGTGTGGATGGATGTGCGTGTGTGTTTGTGGATGTGTGTGCGTGCGTGGATGTATGTGTGTGCGTGGATGTGTGTGGATGTGGATGTGTGTGTGCGCGTGTGTGTGTATGGATGTGTGTGTGTAGATGTGTGTGTGTGTGTGTGTAGATGTGTGCGTGTGTGTTCCTGTGTGTGCGCGCTTATCTAACATAATTTCATTACACACATTTATTCCTCATCGCGCTATTATTTTTAGTAGGTCAACAGATCGTTAAGAGAGCCCCCAGGTTGGCAAGTGTTTTATATATAAGACAGCAATTATAAATGATTCGCGAGTAAATCGTTCATCGCGGAATGAATCGACCGCATTAGTTTACGCCTTCGCGTGGATCAGACAAGATTTGGAGATAAGAACGTTTTGAAGGCAGTTTTAAGCAAGTAAGTAAAAAGCTCACAACACGGACGAAGCGATTCCCACGAAAAGAATCTAATCAACTGAATGAACCGTCGGAAGCTAAAATAACTTGTAAACTATATTGAAGAGAGAGAGAGAGAGAGAAGCAGAGCGCAGTTCTTATCTGTTCTCCTTATTATTATAGTGTTATTGATATTATTATTATTATTATTATTATTATTATTATTATTATTATTGATAGTATTATTATTGATAGTATTATTTTGTTGCCTTCTTGGATTTCGTTTGATTTCCGAAGTGAAACTATCGGAATTAACTCTTTTCATCCTGTTTCTTAAATAGTCATTTCCGCATACACGCGCGTGCGCATACACTCACAGACACACACACACACACACACACCACACACACACACGCATATATATATACGTATAAATACACACACACACACACACACACACACACATATATATATATATACATACATGTATGTACACACATGTACACACATGCATGCACACACATATGTACATGCATACATACACATACATGCATTCACACACACACATACATACATGCTTACATACACACACACTCAAACATATATATACATACATGCATGTACACACATGTACACACATGCATGCACACACATATGTACATGCATACATACGCATACATGCATTCACACACACACATACATACATGCTTACATACACACACACTCAAACATATATATACATACATACACACATGTATTGGGTCATCCCATAAATAATGCGGTTTTTTATACTTTTCTTTTTCAAAATTGAGATAAACAAAGTCCCTTTTAAAT
The DNA here is from genome assembly GCF_006345805.1 of Octopus sinensis. Lineage (NCBI taxonomy): Eukaryota > Metazoa > Mollusca > Cephalopoda > Octopoda > Octopodidae > Octopus > Octopus sinensis. The sequence goes on from NC_043012.1 coordinate 40,520,996, forward strand.
CTAAAATTTACTCTCCTTCATTTTCTGCAATGCTCTTCCATCTTTCTCGTAGACTGCAAGGTCCCTCTTCTAAAATTCACTTGTCCCTGACAACAAATACTCCCTCCAGTACTGTTCAGACCTCGTCTACAGAATTCATAAGTTTCCCGTCCAAATGAGTTTGAAGACTGCGGAATGAATGATAATCAGATGGGGCAATGTCCGGTGAAATATATATATATGGTGGATGGGGCATCGTTTCCCATTCAAGCTGCTCCAGCCTTTGGAATGTAATCCTTGCTGTATGTGGCCGAACATTATCCTGATGGAAGAACACCTTTCGTTTTGAAACCAAAGATGGTCGTTTTCCTTCTGGCGCTGACTTAAGCCACTCAAGCTGCTCGTAGTAGATTTCCTTTGTTATCGTTTGGTTGGGGTTTAAAAGTTCAAAGTAGACTAAACCTTTCATATCCCACCAAACAAATAACAACACCTTACGTGAATGAAAGCCTTCTTTAGCCTGGGGTGCCGGTGTTTCTCCTTTCTCTACCCACTGTCTTCGGAGCTTCACATTTTTATAGAGAACCCATTTCTTGTCACCAGTCACTATTCACCACCCCCCTCTCCAAAAAATCATTCGTGAGACGTGATTGCAAAGAAGAGCGCACATCCACTGTCTGTGCGCGATTAGACTCGGAAAGTTTGTGAGGAACCCATTGACCCAATTTGCTGACTTTTCCAATGGTATGGAGGTAACAATGAACGGTTGAATGACCAAATCCAAGCTTCTCTGTTAGATCCTCCAATAAGATGGGACTTTGTTCCACCAGGGTTTGCAGGACGTCCACGTCAACCTCTAAAGATCTTCCAGGATGAGACTCGTCTTGTAGGCTGTAGTTTGCAGCTCAGAATTTCTGGAACCACCGTTGACACTGGCCTACGCTTATTGTCCGATCCCCACAAACTGCATCAATATTCCTTACACTTTCCGTTGGTGTGTAGCCTTTATTAAACTCATAAAGCAAAATATGCCGAATATGCTCCTCTGTCACTTCCATTACAGCTTTGAAAAAATAGCTGTTAAAATCGAACTGCACTCTTCAAAATTTGCACTAAGAATAAGGAAAAGGTAAAATTACTACCTACTTTTATAGCAAGTTGATGCAGGGAGTTTATCCCGTCCCCCTCCGACTTTTAGTTCATGCAATTGAAAAAACTGCATTATTCATAGGTTGACACATATATACATACATGAACACAAACACATATGTACATACATGCACACATACACACACATGCATACACACATACTTACATACTCACACATACATACGTTCACACACACACACACATAAAATGTGTGTGTATACGTATGTGGTGGCGGTGGTGTGTCAGTTTACTTTGATAAATGAGGGTCGCTTCGTGTGTAGTTTTGTATTCTCCAGGTTCCACAGATATTTAATGAGGGTGAGAAATGGAATCACTTCTCAGAGAAAGAGCTCTCTCTCTCTCTCTCTCTCTCTCTCCCTCTCTCTCTCCGTGTAAATTCCAACAGTGCATTATCTAAATATATCTGAAAAACTATCTTTGTAGGAATACAATTGATTATCTTTAAAAGGAAACACAAAAGAACACACACACACACCACACACACACACACACACACGTTTGTGTCTTTGTGCTTTTACGGGATTGGTAGTTCTTGTTTGGGAGACTGGTCTGCTATTGTCAGTCAATAATAATGATGATAATAACAATAACAACAATAATAATAATAACAATAACAACAATAATAATAATAATAATAATAATAACAATAATAATAATAATAATAATACTGCGACCTCTGTTGATTTCAAATGGTGATGATACAATGACGAAGATATTGATAAAACAATGACTGTTGGGAACTTCCGAAGACTTCAGATCTGTGGGATTGGTTTAAGAAAACTAAAAAAAAAAAATCTATAAATATAATCCCAAAAGAAGGTAAAATCTCTAGAGCGTCGGATACAATACGTTTCTTTTCGTTCTGAGGTCAAAACGCGCAGAAGTCGAGTTTAACTTTCATCCTTCAAGACTGGATGAAATAAAGTACCGGTTATATTCTAAAATCGAAAAAATCGACTTCATCAAAATGTGTGTGACTTGATGACCTTCTGAGAAATTATTATCTCTATCTTAGAAGAATTTCGTGGAGAGAGAGAAATGGTGAAAGCAACAACTCTTTACGGAACTTGGTTTCGCTCTTCTACTTTTAAGTCTAGATTTTAAAGTGGTTAATATTCCAATTTTTACCATTCGAGGTGGTGTGGCAGTGTAAGCGTGCATGTGTGTGTATGTATATATATATATATATATATATATATATATATATATATATATATATATATAATATATATATATATGTATATATATATATATGTGTGTGTGTGTGTGTGCATGCATGTGGATTATTTTTATTAAAATTGAATCTAAGACTGGTGACTCGAGTTTCACGCCACAGCGATCTTCAAGCGAAATGATGGTTTTTTTTTTTGCCTGATGATCACAATGGCGTGAGACTCAAGTCGCGAGAACAGCTTCGGTTTGAATAAGATACATATCCTCTACAACATCTACTGAGCACTCCTTTGTCATTCGTTCGACATCAAACAACACATACACACACACATACACGCACGCGCACACACACACACACACACACACACACACACACACACACACACAACACACACACACACCACACACACACACACGTTTGTGTCTTTGTGCTTTTACGGGATTGGTAGTTCTTGTTTGGGAGACTGGTCTGCTATTGTCAGTCAATAATAATGATGATAATAATAATAACAATAACAACAACAACAATAATAATAATAATAATACTGCGACCTCTGTTGATTTCAAATGGTGATGATACAATGACGAAGATATTGATAAAACAATGACTGTTGGGAACTTCCGAAGACTTCAGATCTGTAGGATTGGTTTAAGAAAACTAAAAAAAAAAAATCTATAAATATAATCCCAAAAGAAGGTAAAATCTCTAGAGCGTCGGATACAATACGTTTCTTTTCGTTCTGAGGTCAAAACGCGCAGAAGTCGAGTTTAACTTTCATCCTTCAAGACTGGATGAAATAAAGTACCGGTTATATTCTAAAATCGAAAAAATCGACTTCATCAAAATGTGTGTGACTTGATGACCTTCTGAGAAATTATTATCTCTATCTTAGAAGAATTTCGTGGAGAGAGAGAAATGGTGAAAGCAACAAGAGAATGGTGAAGCAACAACTCTTTACGGAACTTGGTTTCGCTCTTCTACTTTTAAGTCTAGATTTTAAAGTGGTTAATATTCCAATTTTTACCATTCGAGGTGGTGTGGCAGTGTAAGCGTGCATGTGTGTGTATGTATATATATATATATAATATATATATATATTATATATATATATATATATATATATATATATATATTATATATGTATATATATATATGTGTGTGTGTGTGTGTGCATGCATGTGGATTATTTTTATTAAAATTGAATCTAAGACTGGTGACTCGAGTTCACGCCACAGCGATCTTCAAGCGAAATGATGGTTTTTTTTTTTGCCTGATGATCACAATGGCGTGAGACTCAAGTCGCGAGAACAGCTTCGGTTTGAATAAGATACATATCCTCTACAACATCTACTGAGCACTCCTTTGTCATTCGTTCGACATCAAACAACACATACACGCACACATACACGCACGCACACACACACACACACACACACACACACACACACACACAAAGAAGTCATTTAACAAAACAACAAAAATCTAAACAAAAGAAGCGAGAAAGAAAAATGCGAGACAAATCAATCGAAAAACGACGCCGTACCCCTAATTGGAGTATTACACTATTGTTGTTTAACCCGGGTGGGCTCTGAATTACCAAAAGTATTCCATCAACGACCACTTCGTCAGTTAAAGAGTGTCTGCAGCCAATGCATATAATGTAGTTTTCCCTCTTCTTAAGACAATAGGTCTGTGATCAGAAAGAGAATTGGCTGCTATTTCTAGCATATCGAGTGACTACTGGGAGCAGTGGAGTGGACTACAGCTAAGTATATTAATCATTCGGACCTCAGCACATATAATTAAGACAAGAGTTTACTGATAAAGTATTGATAATTAGCCATATCTTTGTCTGTCTAGCTCTCTCTTTGTTTCCCTCTTCTCTCGCTCTCTCTCTCTCTCTCTCTCTCTCTCTCTCTCTCTTTCTCTCTTATCGATCTAGTCATAGTGTGAAGTGAGAGAGATAACACAATGATAATTAAATATCAATAAGTAAGCCAATATTTACAGTGTAAGCATTTTGAAACAATGGAAGAGGTGGGGAGAGATGAGGGCGAAGTAGGATTGAGTGTTGATGAAATGGAGACCTACTGGAGCTCTCGAATGTGAGAAGACGGGAAAGTTATAAATTATTATGATGGATAAAGAGATTAGTCATCTGTGGAAATATGAATATAAGACAAAAAAAAAGGAAAGAAAAATTTTTTAAATACACAAAAACTAGCTTGAATTATGAATTATTGCTTATGTCTTGTGGCTTCTGAACTTGGTCATACGAGGTCGTAACTTGATAATTGCTGTAGATTAGTCACAATTGCAATATATGTACGCACACACACACACACACACACACACACACACACACACACCAGGCGACGAGCTGGCAGAAGCGTTAGCACGCCGGATGAAATGCTTAGCAGCATTTCGTCCATCTGTACTTTCTAAGTTCAAATTCTGCCGAGGTCGACTTTGCCTTTTATCATTTCGACGTCGATAAAATTAGTACCAGTTAAGTACTGGGGTCGATCTAATCCTATAATAGAAAGGATTATTACCACCATATACAGCAGCGAGATGACAAAATCTTTAGCACGGCGGGCAAAATAATATATATTAGCGGCATTTCGTCCGTCTTTACGTTATGAGTTCAAATTCTGCGGAGGTAGATTTTACCTTTTGATCTTTTCGAGGTCGATAAAATAAGTACCAGTTGATCACTGGGGTCGATGTAATCACCCACCTCCCCCGAAATTGTTGGCCTTGTGCCAAAATTTGAAACCAACATATGTATACTCGCACATATGTTACACGTCTGTATGCACCTTGTCAGTTGGTGAATCACACGATTAGTGCTCGGAGTTTCTTTTCGATTCTTTCCTGCGAAGACAATAACCTATGTCACTCAAGTGCTTCTCATAAATATATGCTCCTTACCAATGTGGACCCCCTTTGGTTCCTGTTTTACTCGAGTGGTCCCTCATAACCAGGGAATGCTTTAAAAAGCCCTTTTATATTTTTGTGACAAAATATTATTAGGAACTGAATAAACAAGTTGTTGGAATGTTATGTCTATTGCAGAAGTATAAACCATTTCCATTTCATAAAATCTTATATGAAGTCCCAGGGCTCAAAGGGACTGCCAAGGGTCATACTGACCCCGGCTGAGAATCGCTGCTCTATATAATGTATTATGTGCGGTTTCATTTTGCCTCTTTAATATAAACCTTTTATCTTTTCGGGGATCAATAAAAAAATAAGTACCAGTTGAGTACTGGGGTCGATGTAGTCGACTTACCCCGTCCTCCAAAATTGCAAGCTTTGTGTCAAAGCTTGAAGAGACCCCTCGCCATATCGCGGTTCACTTATCGCGGTTTATTATTTAAGCTTATGTCGATTCCTCTGTGGTGTTGTTTTGCATTTATAATAAAATAAATATATACAAACTAAAAAAATAATTTGAAAAATATATACAGTACAAGTACTGTTTCTTCTTCGCGGATTTTCACCTATTGCAGGCGGGGTTTTGGAACGTAACACCCGCGATAGTCGAGGGATTACTGCACTTCTGCAGCTCTGATTAATCTGTCCATCCATCATAGTAATTTATAACTTTCCGGCCTCCTTAGATTCGAGAGCTCCAGTAGTTCTCCGCTTCACCTCACTTCTCCCCCCGCCCTCCATCCCTCTCCCGTCTTCCATTGTTTTCAAAATGTTTACACTGTAAATATTGACTTATTGATATTTAATTATCACTCGATTATCTTTCTTCGGTTCACATTGTGACTGGATCCAGTCACGTACGCACTCACGTATACACATGTGCATACACTGATACTCACGCACATCATTCTCTCCCTTTCTCTTTCTCTCGCCCTCTTTCTCTCTCACTATCTGTCTATCTATCTCTGCCTCTGTCTCTCTCTCTCAATATCTGTCTGTCTGTTTCCGTTTTAAATGCTGGAGCTGAGAATACACGCATCTATGAATATAATGACCCGTCTACTCTTAACCTAAAGATATTCAGGCGTCGGCGTAGCTGGGAGATGGAGAAGCTGGGTTCCCAACGTTATGGTCTCAAGTTCAGTCCTACTGCATGGCACCATGGCCAATTGGCTATTTCCTAGGTCAACCAAACTCTTATGAGCGGCTTCGGTAGCTAGAAACTGAAAGAAGCCCATCGTTTGTGTGCCTGTGTTTGTCTCTTACCACGTCTTAACAGTGTTGGTTTGTTTACGTCCCTGTAACTTAGAGCAAGTTTTTTCGATTTCTTTGTCTAAAAACTCAAAGTTGTGCCCAAGTATGGCCACAGTTCAGTGAGTGAAATAATAGGTGTGTGTGTGTGTGTGTGTGTGTGTGTGTGAAGATATTCATATAATGGAACAATGACGAGCGAGATCCTCCTGTTGCTGCACCAACACAGCGAGCTTACGATGAAACAAGCATGCAATATCCATAAAGACTAGTTTAATAGCACACACATCTTCCCACACTCAAACGTTCACACATCCACACACGCGCTCGCACATCCACACACGCGTTCACACATCCACACACACGTTCACACATCCACACACACGTTCACACATCCACACACACGTTCACACATCCACACACGCGTTCACACATCCACACACACGCGTTCACAATTCACACACGCGTTCACACATCCACACACGCGTTCACACATCCACACACGCGTTCACACATCCACACACGCGTTCACAATCCACACACGCGTTCACACATCCACACACACGTTCACACATCCCCACACGCGTTCGCACATCCACACACGCGTTCACACATCCACACACACGTTCACACATCCACACACGCGTTCATACATCGACACACGCGTTCGCACATCCACACACGCGTTCACACATCCACACACGCGTTCACACATCCACACACACGTTCACACATCCACACACGCGTTCATACATCGACACACGCGTTCGCACATCCACACACACGTTCACACATCCCCACACGCGTTCGCACATCCACACACGTGTTCACACATCCACACACACGTTCACACATCCACACACGCGTTCATACATCGACACACGCGTTCGCACATCCACACACGCGTTCACACATCCACACACGCGTTCACACATCCACTCACGCGTTCACACACCTATACACACGTCCACACATCCACACACGCGTTCACGCATTCACACACACGTTCGCACACATACACGTTCACACATCTACACTCACGCATACATTCCCATATCCATACGTTTCCACACACACACACACACACACATACATTCACGCCCCCCTCACTCACATTCGCGCATACACACACACACACACACAACACACGCACGCATACACTCACGTTCACATACATTTCTCCACCACACAAACACACACATGTGGCCAAATGGTTAAGAAGTTCGCTACACAACCACAAGATCCCGGGCTCGATTCCACAATAGGCATCTTGAATAAACGTCATTTCAGATAGAGTCGGGTCGACACTTACCCTGAAACTGGATTGATGAAAACTGCAGAGAAGGTCATCGACTGGATTGTACTTGGAGTTCAAAAGGCACACCCTTGTCATACATGCTTTCCATCATGCTGGATCTCTCGGAGAAATATATGAAGGTTACAAGTACTATGGAATACTCGGCCACCAACGCGTTAATTCAGGAACGGCTAATTTATTAAATCTAACAAGTAAAATCCTCATCGTCGAAACCGACCGCGAACCTTATGTATATAAAGTCTGAAGTGGTGTGCAGATATTATATAAAGGCGGCGAGCTGGCAGAATCGTTATCAGGCCGGGCGAAATGCTTAGCGGTATTTCGTCTGTCTTTACGTTCTGAGTTCAAATTCCGCCGCGGTCGACTTAGCCTTTCATCCTTTCGGGGTCGATAAATTAAGTACCAGTTACGTACTGGGGCGATGTATCGACTTAATACCTTTGTCTGTCCTTGTTTGTCCCCTCTATGTTTAGCCCCTTGTGGGTAATAAAGAAATAGGTATGCAGATATTATACAGTAAGGAAAAGGAGGTAGTCAGAATTTTGGATAATTATTTATTAGCTTTTCCATCACCTTCGTTTGTTTGTGTGTGTGTGTGTAGGAATAGTTGTGTTGTAAGCAAGACTGTGGAGTCGAAACAAAATCTTCGACTCTGACTCCTCTACTATTGGCACCTCCAACACCGACTCCTCTGTATGTGGTCAAGTGGTTGTGGTCTAAATATCTTATAAAGCATATGCATCATCGCTTGTACTTTGAGTAGGCCTATATCTTATAATTGGTTTATATTAAAGAATAAAGACATTGTGGGCCGGGGTCGGTATAGTTTTGCCGACTCCGACCACCCCTTAATTGTTTCCGACTCTACGACTCCGACTCCACAGTTCTGATTGTAAGATTCTTGCTTCCTCACTTCATGGCATCTTAGGCAAATGTTTTCTCGGGTCGACCAAAGCTTTGTGTTGAGTTGTGGGGAAAGAAACTGTCGGTATGATTGTATCGCGTTGGCAGTGTTCTGGGGTCCGTTAGGTACGTCTGAACCGAGTGAGAGTGTTAATACTGTTAGGACAGCGTTGGAGTAGTATCCCGAAGTATCATCAATGTAACGTGCTTGATCTGAGTGGATGGATGGACGTTAGTGAATGTGCGTGGTTTAGTGGTTAGGGTATGAGGCTCACGATCCAAAAGTCGTGAGTTCGAGTCCCAGCAGCTCGTTCTGTCCTTGAACAAGACACTTCCTTTTATGTTGCTCCAGTTTACTCAGCTAGCAAAAGTAAGCTGTTCCTGTAACTCAAAGGGCCAGCCTTGTCACATTGTGTGTCACGCTGAATCGCCCCTGAAAATTCCATTAAGGCTACAACACATGTCTGTGGAATGCACAACCTCTTGCACGTTGATTTTTACGAGCGGGCTCTTCGGTCGATCTGATCAACTGGAATAGTCATCGTCGTATTCGACGGAGGGCTAGTTAGGATGGTATCCTCGTAGTATTCTAGAGTTTCTCCTATACTTTTTTTTTTGTTTCAGTCATTTGACTGCGGCCATGCTGGAGCACTACCTTCAGTTGAACAAATCGATCCCAGGACTTATTCTTTGTAAGCCT
>NC_043012.1:40532930-40567990 GCF_006345805.1 Octopus sinensis
TACTAAGAGGGACCTGGTTGCATGATATCTCGAGCAGTGGTCATTTTATCCTATCCTCGAGTAAACCCAAGTCCGGTAAGTGAAACTGGGCTGAAGGAAACTGTACCGAAACCTGTCGAGTGGATTGTACCCGTGTTTTAGAATCTTTGTCAAGAGCTGAATCATATTGTGCTCGAAAAGGATTTAAGAGTGAAAATGTCAGTGGAATACTCGGCTACTTCACGTTAATTCAATGAGAATATACGTCGGTTGAGAGAAGGAATTAATGTTAATCGTAGCTACCGACGGAGGATCAGTTATTGTCGTATCAAGTGTAACAGTCGAACTAGAGAGATGATCACGGTCTACTGCGTCGACAAATAATGTTGGAAGGGGAGGATGAGGGAGAGAGAGAAAGAGTAAGAGAGAAGGGGAGGTCTGACCCGCCAGCCAGGACGTTCCGCTCTGACGATGAAAAGCCACGTTCAAAATGTTTAGACATATTTTCAGTCCATGTCTTACTAACCTACTTCTTATCCTGAGTGTGAGTGCGCGCGCCCATGTCTGTCTGCGTGTGTGCATCTGCGTGCGTTTGTGTAGGTGTGTGTATATAATGCAAGTTTGTGAGTATATACCCACACCCTAGCATTTCTCACCTACATACATACATACCCACATATATATATATATATATATATATATATATATATCACCGTGACCGATCAGGTTATCAGATGTTGCTACACGTCGCTGGTCACAATGCGCTTCGCATTGTTTTAGCCTTTAAATGACGCCACCCCGCTGGCTAAGCGAGCAGGCCAACAGAAGAAAGAGTGAGGGAAAGTTGTGGCGAAAGAGTACAGCAGGGATCGCCACCCACCCACTGCCGGAGCCTCGTGGAGCTTTAGGTGTTCTCGCTCAATAAACACTCACAACGCCCGGTCTGGGAATCGAAACCGTGAGTCCACTGCCCTAACCACACACAACACACACACACATACACACACACACACACACACACACACACACACACACACACACACACACACACACACACACACATATATATATACACACTCACACACACACATATATATATACACACACACACAAATGCACGCACATACAATGCACGCACATACACACATGCCTACGCACCCAAACAATAATACACTCACTCACATGAGTATAGTTACTGGAATTGGTAATTCCTGATCTGCGACAGCAAGAATCGGAATAGATAAAGATTGAAGTGGAGTGAATTGTTCTGGAAGAGGAAATACTAATATTTTTAAGCCCGGCATTCAGTCCGTCTCTTTTGCTGAACTGCTAATCTTATATATAAATATATCTCTCTCTATATAAACGGCAGTTTGTCTGTGCGTTTTCTGTGTGTCTGTTTGCTTGTACCCTCACCCTGACCACGGCTTTCAACCGATTCTGATGAAACTTGACACACACATATAGCCCAATGTCATAATTCAAAACTAACGCAGCAAAAATTTTGAAAAGTTCCCCCAGTTCTGAAAAAAATCGATAAATTCGACATGGGGTCGAGAATCAGAAACACAAACCGCAAAGTGTCTAGGGGACGCAACTCCACCTTTTTTAACTAAAAAAAAAATTTACCATCATTTTTTCCCATTTTTTTGCTATTTTTTGGCTATAACTCTCTAAAAATGCTTTATAGTTATTTCCCTTACAAACCTGAGCAACGCCGGGCGATACTGCTAGTATTCATATAAAAGAGCAACGAAGATGTTCAGGTGTCAAATTATCACGGCCGATTCAAGCGGCTCCTTTGATTGATTAATGAAAATATTACATCATTTGAAAGAAACCATTCTCGTCAGATGACCGCACAGACTTCAAACATGGAGGATAAAACCACTGCTTTAACGTATTCCCATCAATAATGGAACTCAAAATATTTACATTGTATCTGTTGTCATATCCTCGTCAGAATGAGTTTAGAAAGTAATGCATACCTTGTCGAGTCTCTAAATTATAGTAGACTTGACAAAGGTATTCATTATAAATAGTTTGAGTTGCATCATTGATGTGACTATGTTAAAGCAGTGGTTTTATCCTCTGTGTCTGAAGTCTCTACCTTCATCTGACGAGAACGGTTTCTTTCAAATGATGTAATATTTTCATTAATCAATTAAAGGAGTCGCTTGAAACGGCTGAAATGAATTGACACCTGTACATCTTCGTTGCTCATTTATATTTTATTCACTTACCTTGGAATACTAGAGAGAATATATAAAGTACATGTCTGAGCTACCAAGAGCGGATCTCTTCACTCAGCTGGGCTGCATTGTCTGCACACACAGCAGGAATATCAGATGCAAACACCCCTACAGAGTTTTGATATTCAATATTCAGTTAATATTGTTTGGGTGTGCGGATTATACCGACCTAACAATTTAAGTACCTAACTCAATGGAACCTCCATCCATCCATCCATCTATCCATCCATCCATCCATGTTGTGTGCATGCATGTATATATCAGGTCATCCCATAAGTTCTGTCCGATTTTATCTTTTTTTAAATTGAAATTTAATAGTATTTTAGAATGTCTAATGGAAATAAAAATTATTTTTATGCATTTGTGTTCATTTAAACTAATTAGATATTTTATAGAATAATAGAATTAAAATTTCTTTGATTAAAACCCTTTCTAACATGAAAGTATCCAAAGAGCATTTGAGGTGCATAATGCTTTATGAGTACAAAAAAGGAAACTGCAGCCGAAGCGACTCGAAACATACACTCAGTTTATGGGAAAGAGTGCTTGAAAGAAAGATGGTTTGCAAAATTCAGAAGTGGAGATTTTAGCCTTGAAGATGAAGATCGAACAGGGCGTCCAATTGAGTTTGATGATGAGCTCCTTGAGGCATTACTAGAAGAAAATCCTGCATTATCAGTTGAAGAATTGGCAATAAAGCTTAGTTCAAACTATACAACAGTTCATTGTCATCTTCAACAATTTGGAAAGGTTCCTAAACTTGGAAAATGGGTGCCTCATGAATTGTCCGAAAGCAACAGCAAATCCCAAGTTGACATCTGCTCTTCTCTTCATTCTCTCACAAACTCATTTCACCCTTTTTGGATAGATTTGTGACTGGTGACGAAAATTGGATCTTCTATCGAAATGTTAAACGTCGTAAACAGTGGCTTGGTAAAAGGGAAAATGCTCAACCACAACCGAGAAGGGAACTCCATGGGAAAAAGGCTCTTCTCTCTATCTGGTGAGATTGCAAAGGAGTAATTCACGTTGAATTGTTACCACCTAATGCAACGATCAATGCTCAAGTCTACTGTCAGCAATTAGTCTTTGAACCAACAAAAGACCCGCTTTAGTGAATCGAAAAGGAGGGATGTTTCACCAGGACAATGCGCGACCCCACACTGCAAAGATCACATCACAGAAGATCAAAGAGCTTGGTTGGGAAAAAATTCCTCATCCACCTTATTCTCCCGACCTTGCTCCTTCAGACTACCATTTGTTTCGTAGTTTACAGAATCATTTGGGGGACATAACCTTCGCAAGCCAGGAGGAGGTCGAAACTGACATTTCAGAGTTCTTTACTTTGAAACCAAAAGAGTTTTACATTGATGGGATAAAAAGCTTGTAAATAGATGGAAGTAAGTCATAGATAATCAGGGAAAGTACATTGATGATTAAATTTCAATTAAATATAACATTTGGTCACTTGTTTTCTTTATTCAAAATTCGGATAGAACTTATGGGATGACCCGATGCTTAAATGTATCGTATTCACCTGTGTGTGTGTGTATGTGTTTATGTATGTATGTATGTATGTATGTATGTATGTATGCATGCATGTATGCATGCATGCATGTATGTATGTATGTATGTATGTATGTATGTATTTATGCATGCATGCATGCATGCATGCATGTATGTATGTATGTATGCATGCATGCATATATGTATGTGTGTATGTATGTATGTATGTATGTATGCATGCATATATGTATGTATGCATGTATGTATGTATGTATTTATGCATGCATGTATGTATGTATGTATGTATGTATGCATGCATGCATATATGTATGTGAGTATGTATGTATGTATGTATGCATGCATATATGTATGTATGCATGTATGTATGCATGTATGTATGTATGTATGTATGTATGTGTGTGTGTGTGAGAAATAGACAGGCAGACACACCTTGATTAGTGATGCAATGAATCACCATCCTCCAATACACACACACACACAATCGAACCGGTGTGTTAATTGATAAGGCATTAAAACAGAATGACTCTCCACAGACACTGTGTGTGTGTGTAACGATCGATCTGTACAGGTGCAGTATTCACCTGCATCTCCTGCTATCACTTCCTAAATCGTGATAAACCAAACGAGAAAGAACCAACTGAATCACCGTTTCTTGATCAGGATTTTAAACAGTCAACACTTGTTTTGTTTCCTCTTCTGACTCATCACAATTTCTCGCTATAAATATATATATATATATATATATATATATATATATATATATATATATATATATATACAAACCATGTGTGTATTTATGTCTTTATATACTAACCAATCAGGGGTATTTTTCTTTTTTTTCATTTTTAATATCGGGCCACACCACTAAAATTATGCGAGGTAATTTTTTTGTTAGTTCTGATATTCAGAACGTTCCGCGAGCTTCAGTCTTCCGTGACTGATATAAACTTATGTATATCTGTCTGTCTGTCTGTCTATCTGCCTTCCTTCCTTCCTTCATCCATGCAAAGATAAATGTATTTCGTTATCGTAACTTGGTACATCCGCAAGTCTGCAACCAAAAAACATTAAATAAAATGTGTATTTTGACTTAATTGGCTCTCTATTTCTAAGTGGTGGCCATCAGGGTTCGTCTGAATTTGGATTATATTATATATATATATATATAATATATATATATATATATATATATATATTATATATATATAATATATATATATATACACACACATTACACACACACATTGTTTCATCTGGTATAAAAGATGGGCTACAGCAAATATTCTGCTCAATACCACAGATTTGCTTGTCAGTTGTTTGACCTTAGCCAGTTGAGCATGTCCCTTAGTGGCTGACGATATGTGCATCTCTGATCACGAGCAGAAATAGTGGGGGAGCATCACAGCCATGTGTTGAGAGGGATTCTTTGGGGTTTGGATAATTCACCTCTGGGAACATGAGTGTTTTGTTCAACATCCTTAAACAACCCTTATTGAGGGATCTTTTGAGCAGGATGGGCTACTCGACCTGAAGAAAATTCTAACTGGGCCCCACCTGCAAGGTTATGCGCTGTTTATTTTGGTATAATATCACCATGTCGCGCACATGTGGTTGTGATGCATGAGTCTGATGTACCCTTATCAGACGGGTAGTCACGATGGGTATACTGAGCTTCGTATATTTTTGATGGCATGCGCTACTCTCTCACTCAACAATAATAATAATAATATTTTCTACTCTAGGCACAAGGCAATAATAATAATAATAATAAAATAATAATGATGATAATAGTATATAGCTGTGTGGTAAGAAGCTTGCTTCCCAACCACATGGTTCCGGGTTCAGTCCCATTGCGTGACACCTTGGGCAAGTGTCATCTACAATAGTCTCGCGCCGACCAAAGCCTTGTGAGTGGATTTGGTAGACAGTATTTCTCCATTTTCTTATCTTGTGTGTATATAATATATATATATATATATATATATATATAATATATTATAGATAGATAGATCTGTAAATGTAATATGTGACAATTATTCAGTAGCCATGATAAAACTCTGAGTTTTCGGAGTTTCATCTTGGCTACCGAATAATTGTCACATATTACATTTACAGATAAATCCCTCTAATTACATATTGAGGTATCTTTCATTCTTTTGTGGTCTTACCATTTCTATCAATATATATATATGTGTGTGTGTGTGTGTGTATTTGTCTCGCCACCATCATTTGACAACCAGTGTTGGTGCGTTAACGTCCTCCGTAACTTAGCGGTTCTGCAAAAGACACCGATAGAATAAGTACTAGGCCTACAAAGAATAAGCCCTGGGGTCGATTTGCTCGACTAAAGGCGGTGCTCCAGCATGGCCGCAGTCAAATGACCGAAACAAGTAAAAGAATATATATATATGAGAGAGAGAGACAGAGAGAGAGAGAGAGAATAATAAAAAAAATCCTTGGATGGAATTCATGACCATTTAATGCCATGTGATACATTAAATGTTTATGAATCGCGTCGAAGGACAATTATTGTTATTACTATATTCATCGAACATTACATCGGTACAGCTCGATGCAACCTTACCTAAAACCTAAAACTGGTTCACCAGTCAGCATCATTAGACTGTGGCCGGCATAATGGAACGGAAGCTTAATTTGCATGTTTAAAACGTTTCGCGTAAACAAATTTAAAAGACACACAGATCATATATATATATATATATATATATATATTCTTTTTACTTGTTTCTGTCATTTGACTGTGGCCATGCTGGAGCACCGCCTTTAGTCGAGCAAATCGACCCCAGAAGTTATTCTTTGTTAGCCTAGTACTTATTCTATCTGTCTCTTTTGCCGAACCGCTAAGTGAAGGGGACGTCAACACACCAGCATCGGTTATCAAGTGATGTTGGGGGGGGGGGCAACACACACTCACATAATCGACTAGCCCCTCTCTCCAGAAGTTTTCAAGGCCTTGGGCCCAGAGTAGAAAACATTGTTACACAGATGTAAAGACGGCGAGGTGGCAGAATCCTTAGCACGCCGGGCGAGATTCTTAGCGGTATTTCGCCCGTCGCCACGTTCTGAGTTCGAATCCCGCCGAGGTCGGCTTTGCTTTTCATCCATTCGGGGTCGATTAAATAAGTACCAGTTACGCACTGGGGTCGATGTAATCGACTTAATCCCCTCCCCCAAGCTGCCCTTGTACTAGATCTGACAAAACCGGTCTATTTTCCAATGTCTTTATTTTTGCACAAAGTGAAATCTTATAAAATTCGAATTAAATTAAGATTTTATGATCGTAGTGGTTTGAGACACGAAATAAAGAAGTCAGCGTGTATCAATATCATATGCTACACGAGGTTTTTGTGTTCCTTCATCCTCTTCCATTGACAAACTGTAACATCTGTGTGCGAGTGTCCTAGATATGATATTAAATTGCATCCGGTTGTGAGGTTCCGGTTTGGGAATTCCGGAGAGCGTAGAATCACCCCATACTTACCATTTCGCCCAGGTCCGTTCTAACCTGGAACGGTAGCAGCTGTCTGGGT
This sequence comes from Octopus sinensis, assembly GCF_006345805.1. Classification (NCBI taxonomy): domain Eukaryota; kingdom Metazoa; phylum Mollusca; class Cephalopoda; order Octopoda; family Octopodidae; genus Octopus; species Octopus sinensis. The sequence goes on from NC_043012.1 coordinate 40,540,240, forward strand.
CCCGTCCATAAGTTAAATAGATTTCTCAGCGCAGAGGAGGCGCCCATTTTTCTTTTCTTTTTTTTTTTTCACGAAGACCAGAGGGAAGGCAGCTTTTTTTGGAGAAAGATACTCTGACATACAAATTTTAGTCAAAACAATCTTAATCATCTTGAAATGTCTGTCACTGGAATTTAAAATGGCGATCGAGAGAGTGGCAAAAGTGTAGGACAAGCTTTTGTCACTTCAATCCAAGGACGCCCGTATGCCTCGTGTCATTTCATTTCTTGTTCCGTTTTGTAATTTTTAATATCCTACGCCGATATATTCGTGGCTAATCGCGTACATGCAGGACGGAAGGAAATCGGGACAATTAGGCAGAGTGTTAGACGGCGATCATCCGACAATTTGAGGCGATCATCACGCACTACACACACGGTACACACACACACGGTACACACACACACACTCAGCCGCACGCGCATACTCAGACACATCATGTGATGGGTTACACTGGAAGCATACTCTCTCCACCAGGGATAATATTAGAATGCATGAATTACAATAATTAATGTTTAAAATTTTTTGGTACTTATACAAAGAGATGAAATAAATACTAATTTTCGAAATGTATATATACGTGGAGCCTGTCGTGTGTGTGTGTGTGTGTGTGTATATATATATATGTGGAGGCGCAATGGCCCAGTGGTTAGGGCAGCGGACTCGCGGTCGGAGGATCGCAGTTTCGATTCCCAGACCGGGCGTTGTGTGTGTTTATTGAGCGAAAACACCTAAAAAGCTCCACGAGGCTCCGGCAGGGGGGGGGTGATCCCTGCTGTACTCTTTCTCCCACTTTCTTCAGTTGGCCTGCTCGCTTAGCCAGCGGGGTGGCGTCGTTCAAAGGCTAAAACAATGCGAACGCATTGTGACCAGCGATGTGTAGCAACATCTGATTGTCTGGTCAGTCACGCGATCACGTGATATATACACGTATATACACACACACGTGGAGCCTGTCGTATACACACACACACACACACACACACACATATAGTTGTGTGTCTGTTTGTCCCCCGCCACTGCTTGATAGGCCGACAGTCCAATTCCTTCCCTAATCTTGCTGGCCTAGTACCAAAATGTGAAATCATCATCATTATTATTATAGTAATGGATTGGTCAAATCTTTAAAGTATTGTCCAATCGGCCAATTGTCTGCACTTGGAATTACCGAAGTTGATCCGACTCACTTCGTGGGTTGTAATGACATGGAATATTAAATCTTAAGAATTTTGTAACGATAAGGACTGAAAAGGGTCAGAATTTGGCTTAGGTAAATCATTGCCGAGAATGAAACTCATGAATCCTAAGATACAGTCTTCGGTGACGCAGTAATTTTAATAATGATTATATAATTATAATCCATTAATAAATAACATTTTCAGTTATTTTGAAAGCGGAAAAATAATTGAAATGTCATCGAAAATGTCAGTTAGAGCAAGACACACACACACATACCCATGCGCACGCATGCTCACTCATTCACACACACACACACCACACACACACACACACAATATATATGCACTCTTTACACTCATACATTCATGGATACACAAACATCCACTATAATGGAAGCAAACGACGCATACTTATAAATACACACACTCACAAACAAATATACAAATTCACATACATACGTGCTCAAGGACATAGAAACATACGTACGTAGACATACTCTCTCTCTCACTCTCTCTCTCTCTCTCTCTCTCTCTCTCTCCTACGTTCATAACATACACAAGCACATGTAGAGATACGCACATACACTCTCACTCACACACACACATCTCTCTCCCTCTCACTCACACACGTCTCTCTCCCTCTCACTCACACACGTCTCTCTCCCTCTCACTCACACACCTCTCTCTCTCTCTCACTAACTCACACACATCTCTCTCTCCCTCACACACATCTCTCTTTCACTCACACACGTCTCTCCCTCTCACTCACACACGTCTCTCTCCCTCTCACTCACACACGTCTCTCTCCCTCTCACTCACACACCTCTCTCTCTCTCTCACTAACTCACACACATCTCTCTCTCCCTCACACACATCTCTCTTTCACTCACACACGTCTCTCTCTCTCACTCAAACACGTCTCTCTCCCTCTCAGTCACACACGTCTCTCTCCCTCTCACTCACACATCTCTCTCTTTCTCTCACTCACACACATCTCTCTCTCTCACTCACACACATCTCTCTCCCTCTCACTCACACATCTCTCTCTTTCTCTCACTCACACACATCTCTCTCTCTCTCTCTCTCACTCACACACACCTCTCTCTCTATCTCTCTCCCACTCACACACGTCTCTCTCCCACTCACACACGTCTCTCTCCCTCTCAGTCACACACGTCTCTCTCCCTCTCAGTCACACACGTCTCTCTCCCTCTCACTCACACATCTCTCTCTCTCACTCACACACATCTCTCTCTCTCTCTCACTCACTCTCACATACATACAAACATGGCGCACAAATATCCAGTATATTTGAAGCGAAGGATGAATACTTATACACACACACACACCCGCACACAAACGCATCTCTATACACACTCGTACTGCATTTATTAAAATCCAAGAACACGTATGTGTACACATGCACATTCCCCCCTCTCTCACATCCGCATACAAGCGCGCCTATATACACTCACTGCATTTATTGCAATCCCAAAACGTATGAATACATGCACATACACGCAAATACTCACACACACATACATATTCACACTCACACTCACACTCACACTCACACACAGACAGTCTAAACCCATGTAAAGCAGACGACACATGAAGCCTTGTATTGTTGGACATCGATTTTATCATAACAGATTGTTTTGTCGTAAATCAAAGATAATCTATCGGGGAATTCTTAAGTCTAATTTATCGCCTTTTTAATGTCATTTTTCTGTCATAAAATAATGATTTCACGGCCATAATTCTTAACATCATCCACCGAAATGTTCGCTCTATAACTAAATAATGAACAGGGATTTTTGGCCGAGGTTGCCAAGCGATGTGATTATTGCCTTCCTCTTTCGGCATAATCCAGAGACGTGAGTCTTTTATTATTACTTCAGTAAATACGTTGTACACACCTCGCTGGTGAGGTTGTAATGCGGCTGGAAAAGGTATAGAGTTGTCTGCCCCACTTGCGGAAGTCGTCCAACTAATTTTCTGGATCGTCTACTGTTTTCGACGATGAGCGTTCAGTCCGATTAGCTGTGGCGTGTGAAGTGGTTGAGTATTCCACGGACAAATGTGCTCTTAGCGTACTTCTCGATGAGTATCAGCATGACACTGTATGTAACAAGAATTGACGTTTTGACTTACTGGTACAATCCACATAACGGGCTTTCTCAGTTTTCATCGTTTTCAACCAACTTGACTCACAAGACTTGGGTCGACTCGAGACTGTAGTAAAATTCACTTACCCTTGTTGTCTTGTGCTGGAATCGAACCGGGGATCTAATGTTTACGAAGCTAACTTCTGAACCATTAAGCTACACTACTACCACGAACTAATTAATACGTTAACCGCCACATGTGCTACCAGTGGTTCATCGCAAACTTCACGCAACCGCCATATTTCACCATCGGTGGTATGTTTTTAATAATTTGAAAAAATATTCCATTTTGCATCTTTGACTTGGTTTCGAAGATATTTAAATAACATGAGTGCTAAATATTAAAGTTTAATAATGAAATATTATGAAAATGTCACAAAAAAATGATAAAACCCAAAACATTTCCTTGTAATTTAACAGTATGTGGTATGACCAAAAATATTTAGCGTCATCAGAAAGTTCCAGTAACGTGTTAAACCAATTTTGATTTCTGAAATAAGCCCAATGCCTCAGTGAAGAGGTGTGGGTAGTTATAACCAGCGCTAAACCTAACTCACCAACCCTCCATAAATAAAAAGTTAAATTAACTTCGTCTGTATTTGTACTGATGACACAAAAAGATGTTATTAAGGAATTAGATAACACAAAGTACCATTAATTATTAACAAATGTTGCTTTTTATTTTCTCTCTTACCAAATAATTAGTTTAGCTTCCTAATGCTTCGCACATGAACTATTTTAATACTAATGACCGTCTTAATTATACTTGCATAATGTTTAATAGAGTATTTGTTTCCTTCGGAGATCAATATGGGTCAGTTAGAAGCAGTTATTTCGGTTCCTCAATCTTTGGAGAGGAAAAAACAGCTAAAATTGTGCCAAATACCACACACACACACACACACACACACACACACACACACACACACACACCTTACATCACAGACATAATACGGAATTAACAAGATTTGTTATTCAAAACCACTGCAACTGCCTCGACGCAATCTTGCATTTGTAGTTCATGCACGAATGCGTCGAAACGATTGTAGTGGTTCTGAATAAAGAATCTCGTTAATTCCGTATTCTGTCTTAGATTATCACGGGTTTCAGATGGAGAGGCTTGGACGTATGCCGTACTTCCCTAAGCCTTGTCCTCCAGGTCTTTCCATCTCATACTAATTTTGAAAATCATGAAAATAAGAAACCGGTTAAATTAATTCAGACAAATCATTTTAAAAACTCCAATAACATTTTCAACCTTTCTTTATACTTTTATTTATGTATGTATGTATGTATGTATGTATGTATGTATGTATGTATGTATGTATGTATGTATGTATGTATGTATGCATGCATGCATGCGTGTACACACACACACACACACACACACATTCGCACACACAGTGGATGCTGGCTACTGATGATGCTCAGGAAGCAGAAATCTAAATTAAGCAATTCAGTGACCGCTGCTGGATGCTTTTCATCTGCTGCTGATGCATTTCTGTGCTTTTTAGCACTATACGTTTATTTCTCGTTTCGAATACCAGTTTTCTGGCTTTCTACAGTATGTTCACGTTAAGTTCGATACACGGAGTGCTATTTTGAAATAATACTGCTTCCGTCGCTAACAACGAACACACACACACGTATGTATATATATATATATATATATATATATATATATATATATATATATATATATATATATATATATATATATATTCTGCCGCTGAGGCTACAAGTCAGAGCTTCGACTTCAGTTATTTCAGAAGTTACCCTTCATCGTCCTCTTCCACATATATTCTCTTCAGTTTCCGAGATTGATGAATCATACATACAGTGTGTGTGTGCGCGCAAAAATTTCCCCAAAGTCGCACTTATATATGTCTTTGCGTGTACGCGCGCTTATGTGCGCGCAGTTAACGACTACTGTTTATACAAGATGAATATTTATGTAAAAGCGTTTGTGTGTATAATAAATACACACACAAACATGTATGTATATATGTCTATATATGTCTATAAACAGACACTCGCACGCAAATCAACATACTGTATCATACACACCCGTTCCAAGAATCACATATAGTGTTAATCTAAATGTGGTGTGTGTGTGTGTGTATACGCTCGTGAGTATATATATATATATATATATATATATATATATAATATATATATACACACACATACATATATATATATATATATATATATATATATACACACACATACATATATACGTATATATATATACATTTATATATATACATACATATACATATATATATATAATATATATATATATATATATATATACACATACATATATACGTATATATATATATATATATATATATATATATACACACACATACATATATACGTATATATATATACATTTATATATATACATAACATATACATATACATATATATATATACATATATATATATATATATATATATATATATATATATATATATATATATATATATATATATATACACACATACACACAAAATGAGTAATGGCACCCACGACCAAAATAGCGAAGACCGATAACAAAAAAGAATCTAATTATTCTTTCTTCGCTGCTTACCATTTTAATCCGTAAATAACAGTGTTTTATGCAAAATGCAGGAAATATTTATTTTTATTGTTAACTTATTTCACATATGTTTCTGTCAGCCATCTTGTAAAGACAGAACCGGAAGGAGGAAATCCGTTGAAGACTTGCACAGTTTTTTGTTAAAAATTTTTTTAAGAATAAAAGGAGCCTCCGTCGCTTCCAGTGATGAATATTTAAGGTATTTGATCAACTGAAAAGCCTATGTTTAGAAAAATAGTGATTGGCGGAGTATTCCAGAGACTGGAGTACACTTAATGTAATTTTCAGACACTAACAACAATGGTCTTTTCGATTAGATGTACAGTACGTTCAATAGGTTTACAGTTTTACTTAATTACACCTACTTTTTTCTCTCTCTCTCTTTCTGTATATATATATATATATACATATATATATAGTGTGTGTGTGTGTGTGTGTGTGTGTGCATTCATACATATTACACAAGACTGGACCTCTTTTCGTCAATTTAGAAGTCATCTGGCACTCTCAGACAGATCCAACATAAAGGCAATACTGCTTGTCTTGTGCGAGTTATTAATTCAATTAATGCGTCTACTCTAATTTATGTATTGAGTGCTTTGCCTTCAGGCGTTCAAACGGAAACAAAATTTACATTATATATAACGGTGTAGCTCTTCAGATGATTCAGGTCAGAAATATTAGATCCTAGAAGAGGTAGATCCTGATTCAACTCTTCGAAACTTTAAGTGATGTGAGGTTCAGTTAACCAGTTAATACACTTAACTCTCATACTGTTGGGTGATCCTTTTTTTTTCTTTTTCGTTTCTGCACATCTTTACTAATATAAGTGTGTGTGTGATTCTTAAAATGTCTGTCGAGATGAATTGCGCCATCTTTTCCGGATGTTTTCGTCCTGAGTTCAAATACCATATTGGCGCCAAGATGGAATATTCAGGGAATATTCCCTAATGGTGATTGGCTAGCATTTTTAGGTGGGGAAATACAATGTTTAGAGTGATATTAAGACCGTATCAGAAAAACTAGCAAACCCCGCGCAAAGGCATGATAAAAAATGGGCACAAAATAAAATTTAAAAGAATACAGGTTGAAATCAAATCTTCATAAGTCACAATGTATTATTATTTCAGTGATTATAGACAAGAATTCAGCTTCCTACCGTTATGTAAATGAGTTAGTCACATGATTTAGTATTTCAATAAACAACGTTTAGTTACCCTTTAGGTGAGAGAATTTGGTGGATACTGTTGAACAGCGAAGGAGTGGCTGTGTGGTGAGTAGCTTGCTTACCAACCACATGGTTCCGGGTTCAGTCCCACTGCATGGTACCTTGGGCAAGTGTCTTCTACTATAGCCTCGGGCCGACCAAAGGTTTGTGAGTTGATTTGGTAGGCGGAAACTGAAAGAAGCCTGTCGTATATATGTATATATATGTGTTTGTGTGTGTGTGTTTGTCCCCCTAACATCGCTTGACAACCGATGCTGGTGTGTTTACGTCCCCGTCACCTAGCGGTTCGGCAAAAGACACCGATAGAATAAGTACTAGACTTACAAAGAATAAGTCCTGTGGTCGATTTGCTCGACTAAAGGCGGTGCTCCTGCATGGCCGCAGTGAAATGACTGAAACAAGTAAAAGAATAAATGCGCCTTGGAGTGAATACTAAGAATGAGATGATTGGTTAATATCCATTATCTCAGTTGGTCACGCTTGGAGAGCCAGCCTAATGGCGGTTGCATCTGATAGAACCCTATTGTGGAGATGTTGAGGGACTCTACTCCCAAGACTCTCCCAGGCAAAGTAGGCGGTGAAGGTGGGTGGATAGAGGGTTGTTAAATACTTATACAACTGATCGATTCAATCAGGATCCTTAGCTACGGAAAAAAAATCCCATCGTGGGCCTAATTTGACAGCGAGGCTAAATTATTATAGAATTGCTTTAACTCTTTTATTTATTTCAGTCATTTGACTGTGGCCATGCTTGAGCACTGGCATAATATATATATATATATAGGTGAGGGAGTGGCTGTGTAGTAAGTAGCTTGCTTCATATGGTTTCGGGTTCAGTCCCACTGCGTAGCACCTTGGACAGGTGTCTTCTTTTATAGCGTCGGGCCGACCAAAGCCTTCTGAGTTAATTTGGTAGATGGAAACTGAAAGAAGCCCGTCGTATATATGTGTAACGAACTTAGTGAGTGAATATCTTCTCTTGTACTTTCGGGGTACAAGAAAGCAATCACTAGCCGTTGCTTTAATAATCCAGAATTCTACCAGTCAGAAACAACAAGACGCAAACGTAATATATATATAACTACTTTATTCTCTTATGGTGAGTGATCAGTGGTATATCTGATGTCCTTGGTTCTGGGCGCGCAAGGCTGAAAGTTAATCGATTGTAATATTTACAATGTTCAGCCGCTAAAAACAGAACGGGTCAAAAATGGCGTCCGGAGGAAGAAGATGATGACTGCAACAATTCAGGTTAAAAGTCTTCGGCCGACTGCTATCAAATACGGACAGAGAGAATATACGTGTAGTACCTTCGATAGCCATGTCCCAAGTCGCCGCTGCTGCTGCTAGCGGTCAAACGTTCTACGACCCCCTTGCCTCGCTAACTGCTGCGTAGGCAATAGGGTTCTTCTTCCGGTGCTTCGCGCATGCGCGAGAGGGCCCTTCCTTTCTGTGCCTTGGTGAAGGCACCAACACTCGCACGCGCGAAATAGAAAATGGACGGTGCGCGCGCGCGCACCGTTATAGGATCACTACATATGTATATGTATATATATGTGTGTGTGTGTGTGCGTTTGTATGTCTGTGTTTGTCCCCCCAGCATCGCCGGACAACTGATACTAGTGTGTTTACGTCTCCGTAACTTAGCGGTTCGGTAAAAGACACCGATAGAATAAGTACTAGGCTTACAAAGAATAGGGCCTGTAGTCGATGGCCGTAGTCAAATGACTGAAACAAGTAAAAGATATATATATATAAATATATATATATATTGTAAGGTGGAGAGAAATGAATGATTGTAGCACACAATAGAAGACTTTCCTTGTCTTCTTTCTCGATCCAGCAGCAGAACCCATCCAAAAGCTTTAGCAAATGGTTTTCTCGTCTGTTTCCAGTTTGTGGGTGTATGAGGAGCATCTAAGGCGATGGTGGTGGTGGTGGTGGGGAGACGGTGATTATGGATCGGGGTCAGACGAAACCGCGAAGAACAAAAACAGAAACAAGCGCAAAAACGAAAACAAAGAGAGAACAACAGTGACGTCACCACCACCAACAACAACAACGACAACAACAAACTACATGAATTGATGCATGTCAAATGTTCGGGACGTTTGACTTTTTATAATGTCTTTTTTAAAGCAGTGATCACGTGATTGTTACTCTGCGGGAGCGAACGATTGAAAGAGAATCACACGCGCCACAACGTTCTCTTGTTTTAGCTATTAAGGCCACGCTTCACCTCTGGCTTCTCTCTCTCACACACATCAAGTACGCGCGTATATATATATATATATATATATATATATATATATATATATATATATATATAGTGTGTGTGTGTGTGTATCTGTGTAAATGGTTATGTGAGTGTAAATGGCTATGCATGTGTTCAGCCTAGAAAGGATCATACATATTCTTTTATTCTTTTACTTGTTTTTAGCCGAAGAAATCGACCCCAGGACTTATTCTTTGTGTGCCTAGTATTTATTCTGTCGTTCTCTTTTGTTGAACCGCTAGTTTACGGGGACGAAAACACACCTACGTCAGTTCTCAAGTGATGGTGCGGGGGGGAGGGGGGCAATCACGCATACTCATAGGTCCCTGTTGCCTGCCTTATTCTTCTTTTCACTTCCTCATTTGTGACACGATCTCTGTATGCTATTCCCCAAAAGACCCCCAACTAATCTCTGGTTCATTGTAGATCAATACCAATGCATCGATTAGGTCAATTAAGGTGTGATGTGTGTTTTGTCATCACACACACACACGTTTCACTAATTTCGCTGCGACGCTAGCAATGGTAATTTGCTGATTCTATGAATCCCAGCATTTATTCTAGTGCAGAATTTATCGATATTTATTCGATGGAATGGCTAAGTTACCTTTTTGACCCAGCATCGGTTCTAAACTTTGTGTCAAATATCCACAGGTGACCAACACGCATACTTACAAACATGCATACAAACGTGTGTGTAAATGTGTAATGGACCTCTGTGGTGTGTGGAGTCGGTTAAATAAACGGCATCGGAGGGATAAAAATTAGTCGACTCCAAGAGGAATTGAACAGAGAATGTAATGTATATATAAATATGTGTGTTCGTTTGTATGTATGGGTGTGTATATATACATGTGTGTAGATATGTATGCGTTTATGTCTAATATATACACGAATGTGAGTATGAATGTTATATTTAAAATATTCATACATTCGTGTGCGCGCGTGCGTGTGTATATATAGGTTAAAGAAACAAAAAGTCGAAACCATTAAAGACAATATGTAATGTTTTCATTTGTTTTGAGTAGCTAACAATGATTTTATTATCTCATCTGTATCACGTGGTCACAGCAGGAAGTCTGACAAGTGGATATGCGGTTTTTAAGAGGAAGCAGGTCTGGTCTTTTAAATCACCAGTTTCGCTCAGATTGAATACAAAGAACCAGCTTAGACAAACACATAGCAACGGGAATGGCATTGTCTGAGTCGAGTGGCACTCAATAGATCAGATTAAATTAACGATGTGCGTAATGTTGATTTTATATACATACATACATATATATATATGCGAACACAGAACTGTGCAGGCTGTAATATTTGGTCTTGTACTCTTAAAATATTTCTGGCAACCATATTGGGAAGAATAGAAAGCAACATAAATGCAAGAGTCAGTGAGGAGCAATTTGGATGCTGGGCCAACGGGGGTCAAGTGACGCCATCTTCTGCTTCAAAGGTCAGGCGTAAAAACAAATGCAAGCATGGAAAGATCTAGTTGCTTGCTTGCTTGCTTCATAGATTCTGTATGCCAACGTATTTCACTGTGAATGCCACAAAGCTCATCATCTCTTTAGAAAAGGCCGGATTAGAAGGAATAATCTGTAAGATAAATTGGAACTGAAAGACAGCCATGATATTAGACCAGGAATTGTCGGAACCAGCAGAATTAAAAGGTGTAAGATAAGGATGTGTTTTATCACCACACCTGTTTAGCCCTTTCGTTACCGTATTTATTTTGAGATGCTCTCTGTTTCTTTCAATTAATTTTGAATATAACAAAGAATTTAGTTAAATAATTTAGTTATCATTAAGCTCGGGTTAAGAGCATAAATCGTGACTAAAGTTTGGTGGAAGATTTTAATTCAAAACTTATGAAAACAAAACATTTGTACTACAGAACCAGAAGCGGTTTCAGCCGGGTTGATATCGAAAGGGTTAATACCTATATTGAATATTTATTCAGAAAGTCAAATGAAATCAATAGACTCGCAGTTACAAACATGAACATATATAATTTTAAGATATGCTGGTGGTACAGCGTTGTTGGCAGACAGCAGAGAGAAATTACGAGAACACGTTGATGTAAAAAAAAAAATAGCATAGTATAAAGGAAGGCCTGAGTATGAATGCACGAAAGAACAATGGTTATGAGTAAGACAGAATGAAAGGAAGCTGATATAAAGGTAGATGGACAGAAGCCTGAGCAAGGAGAACAAAAATAAAAAGCAAGAACTCAGGACAAAATGATAAACCGGGAACGTTGCCGTGAAGAAGTTACACAAAGAATAAAGAAGACTAAGAATAAAGATGGCTAAGAACAAAGATGGCTAAAGGAACATTTCAAAGAATGTAAACGATTATCACCTCAGAAGACAAGACTACATAGGGGTAGGTGGAGGGAGAATATATATTAAATTGATCCCTGCTATCGCCTCCCCCCGACACACACACCGAAACGCCTATTTATGTGAATTTGGTTTGTGTGTGTTTACAGCTGGAATAGTTTGGCGTACATGTGTGTATAGGAGGGTGTTGAGGTGTAATAAAATAGTATTCATTATCATCATCATCATCATCATTAACCTAATGAGTATAGTGAATTATTTTACATCTGTGGTGTGTACGTTTGTTTGATTGTGTGTGTGCGAGAGAGAGAGAGAGAGAGAGAGAGAGAGAAAGGGGATATGAGGGTAGGTAATTGGGGATTCAAAAAGAAAATGAAGATGGGTGATTGGGTACGTGTGTGTGTGTATGTGTACTGACATGTACACGTATGTACGTGTATGTACAAGTATTTCTCTGTGTGTGTATGTGTGTGTGTGGTTTTCGTTAGTATTAAAACACTTAAATGAGGAATGGTGAATGACCTCCAGCTGGTTAATTAGATGACTGAGTGCGACTGCGTATAAATATACATGCATACACACACACACACACGTGAGATATAGGTGACATTTATAAGAATTCTTTGATAGACCGAGTGCTCAATATACAAGAATCTGATCTAGACAGAGTAAGTTCCAGGCTTTTAAAAAAATAGTGGAATCGGTAAGGTCGACTAAACTCTTCGAAGTGGTGCTCCAGTATGATCGCATTCCACAGACTGAAACATAAAAAAAAGATAAATACGTAATGAACAAACGCGCATGCGTGCACATAAATGCCCGGGGCCCAAAGAAGTCCGTGTCTGAAGTGGTCGATAAATTCCGATTCTCTTCAGCTTTTGGGACATTAATGTAAAAAAATAAATAATAATTCATATATTTTATTTTATTTTGCAGGAGTGGCTGTGTGGTAAGTAGCTTGCTTACCAACCACATGGTTCCGGGTTCAGTCCCACTGCGTGGCACCTTGGGCAAGTGTCTTCCACTATAGCTTCGGGCCGACCAAAGTCTTGTGAGTGGATTTGGTAGACGGAAACAGAAAGAAGCCCGTCGTATATATGTATATATATATATATATGTGTGTATATATATATGTATGTTTGTGTGTCTGTGTTTGTCCCCCAACATCGCTTGATAACCGATGCTGGTGTGTTTACGTCCTCGTAACATAGCAGTCCGGCAAAAGAGACCGATAGAATAAGTACTAAACTCACAAAGAATAAGTACTGGAGTCGATTTGCTCGACTAAAGGCGGTGCTCCAGCATGGTCGCAGTCAAATGACTGAAACAAGTAAAAGAGTAAGAGTATAATTGACAATTTTTAAAGAGCTGCAATTAAAATTTTTTTTTATTGATGGTGTCCCCACCTAGCGACGAGGACAGCGACTAACCACAAACGTTTTTGCACTCTATCAGCAATTAGAATAAATGACGTAATATTCTCAACTGCTGCTACTGCTGCTGCTGCTGCTGATGCTGATGCTGACGATGATGATGATGATGATGATGATGATGTCTCCTGCCGAAACTTTTTAGTGAAGCATACATTTATTTATTTATTTATTTTCACTTTTAATTTGATTCCCTCTTAATTTCGTCTCTTAAACTCTAAAGTGCTAATTAATAATTACTCTTTCGGTTGCTGACTAACATTTAATACTCGCCTCTTTCTATTGCAGCAATGAGAGAGTACTTGGCCTGATTCTTCTCTCATGAGGCCATTCCACGTGAGAGCCGACGTTTGATGTGAAAGCCAGACTGGGATGTGATTTCTCTCTGTTCTTTCATTTTTGTGCCTTATTTAATTATTCATTTGTTGGTTTTCTGAAACCACTTTGGGCACAGAAATGCGTTTAAATTCTTTGTTTTATTTTGATTGGCTTTTGTTTCTCATATTGACGCAATTCCACCACAGGAATTTGTTGCAGAAACCACACGGTCCATGAAATTGCTCGCATACAGTCCGTATATAGTCGACGAGATCGTTCACACGCAGTCCGTATATGTATATTTCTTTATTGTCCACAGGGTGCTAAAAATAGAAGGGATAAACAAGGACAGACAAAGGGATCAAGTCGATTACATCGACCCCAATGCGTAACTGGTACTTATTTAATCGACCCCGAAAGGATGAAAGACAAAGTCGACCTCGGCGGAATTTGGACTCAGAACGTAACGGCAGACGAAATACCACTAGGCACTTCGTCCTGTGCGCTAATGATTCTGCCAGCTCGCCGCCTTCAGTCCATGTATAGCCGATATGATCGACCACTTTCAGTCCATGTATAGCCAATATGATCGACCACATCCAGTCTATATGCAGTCGGTGTGTCAGGTCACCTGTGAGGTCTCCCCTGATTGCTACAGGTAACATAGACTCCAGGGAAACCTGTTGCATTGTTGAGTCGTCGGTGACGAAACTGGCAGCCCCACTAGGCTTGCCTGGACTAAAAACAAGACTTGTCAAAAGGACGGATGAATCTACTGTAGGTACTACCATATCTAACAATAGCACGGTCCCTCGGAGATTCCGGGTTGGTGTCCGGCTTGCTGGAAGACCATTGAGAATGAAGGTACCTATTGGCTTTTGCTGAAGCATCATGTCTCTGGAACCCGCTTTCAACCGTGGCTACGTTTGCTCCGATAACCGGCGGTTAATTGGTCAGCGAATCCTCTGCGACAGACGGTAGATGACGGCAAGATGAGCTGCTTGTGTATCACACTATCCCATAGTGTGCATGCATGTGACCAGGGGCCACATGTGAACATGCATTCCCACTGAAACTCCGAACATGAACGCTGCACCTCAACAGCAAATGGCGACTACGCTACGCCGCGTCTATGGACTTCGACAGTGGAGCCGGGGGCGGGTGTCCATTACAGCCTCGACTGTGGCCGACCGTCGGGTGTGATCGGCATTGGTGAGGGACGTGGTGAACTCGTTGGACGGAGCCGCCTCGAGCCACCCTGGGTGAATACCCTCGCATCTACAAGTCCATATGTAGTTGACGGGATCGGCCTCATGCATTCCATATAGAGTCGAATCAAAGTAGGGTCCAGTGGCATTTGAACTGAAAACTACTTTGACCAAACAGCAGAAGACCTTTCGTTCGGGATTCCACTGGTTTCCGTCATGGACTCGCGTCCTTTTTTGCGTGTGTGACAGGAATAAAGGATAGAAAAAAATGTCTCCATATGTCCGATGTCTCCATGTGCCAAATGTTTTCAAATATCGGTCTCCATGTGACGCCCACATATCTCATGCTTCCATGTGTCTTATGTCTACATGTTGCGGTGTTTGTGCTGTTGTTTGTCCGTAGCTCAACCGCCATCATGTAGACCTATTGATCAGAGGCCTCCCGACCATGACCATCCATTTCTATGACAAATGGAACCTGGGCATATATGACGTCTTTTTCCTTAAAAGAAAAAGAGATAATAAAACGATGGTAGGTTGTGATTTGAAGGCGGTTTTACTTCTATCTCTAGCAGATCGAGCGACCACATAAAATAGGCACGGGCAACCATTTTCGAGAAACGAGCCTCAGGAGACATGGAGCATCATAAGGCGGGTCTCACTAATGAAAATTAATCAAAGTAATATTTCATTAAGCGTGCCACTCAGAAAGTCCTGCGGCCTGCAGTTTGTCCATGACTGACATTGAAGAAGCGTAGGGAGTTCTGTCAGGGCCTTTTATTTGCGAAATCTCTCCCTTGACGATCTCTGTAAAGAAAAGAAGAAAAAAAACAACGACCCCCCACGAAGAATTGATTTAATCCTTTTGGTCTTGGACTTGAACGTCCCCTCAATATAAGCGGCATATTTTCTTTTAATCTTTTGTTTCGGTCATTAGACCACGGCCATGCTGGGGCACCGCCTTGAAGAATTTGTAATCGAATCGACACCCAGTGCACTTTTTTTAACCGGTCTCTTTTGCCGAACTGCTATGTTACAGGGATGTAAACAAACCAACACTAGTTGCCAAGCATTGGTTGGACACACAGACACACACACGATAGGCTTCTTTTCAGTTTCCATCTACTGAATTCACTCACAAGGCTTTGATCAGCCTGAGGCTACAGTCAAGTTACACTCACCCAGGGTGCCACGCAGTGGGACTGAACCCAGAACCATGTGAATAGGAAGCAAATTTCCTACCACTCAGCTACGCCTGTGCCTCCGAATGGATTTGTAAAATTCCCTTTTTCTTGGCCCAGATGTGGGGAATTGCAGTTGCTTCTGTATCTGGAATTTACTCCACCCGCTGCAGAAGAGGCTACCCCGTTGGCTCGGCTTCGTACCGATCACTTATTTACTGACTATTGATTCTTCTCAGATCGATATCGATGAAGAATGGAGCTGTAGGAGATTGTGTAACGTACCTAATAATACCAAATGTGAATGTGTGTGTGTGTGCTGGGGTATATGAATGATGTTGAAGCTGTCTTCATCCATACGTTCCCATCATCATCGCCGTCACCACCACCACCACCACTACCAAAACCACAACCACCATCACCGCCATCACGACCATCACCATAACCACGACCACCACTACCACCAAGACCGCCTCCACCGCAACCCACCGCAACCACCATCACCACCCTCGCCCCATCCCTCTCCTACCAGCACATCTATTTCTATCAAATTTCAGGAATAAACATCCCTGGCTCTATTGGTAACCATAGTAACCGATGAGCGTGTTCCTGTTTATAGCCAATACACACTGCACGACTACGTATATCGGGAGTCAGTTTCAATAATAATGTACGTAGTGGTAGCAGTAGTAGTAACAGCAGTAGTTGTAGTGTAGTAGTAGTAGTAACAGCAGTAGTTGTAGTGTAGTAGTAGTAGTGGTGGAAGAAAGCAAAGATGTAAAGAATACGGGAAATTAAAGGATCAATCTGTCATTTCCCGCTCTCTCTTTCTCTCTCTCTCTCTCTCTCTCTCTCTCTCCGCTCTCTCTCTCCAGGAAGAATGTGTGTGTGTGTGTTTCGGATCGTAAGCGGCCGCAACTAATTCCAGTAAACCATTTTTGTCTGACACTTTACCGATTTTGCTAATCCACAATAATAATAGGAATGGTTTCAAACTTTGCCACAAGGGCAGCTAGGGAGAGGTGGGGTGAGTGGATTGCATCGACCTCAGTGTTCAACTGGTACTTATTTTATCGACCCTGCAAAGATGAAACGTAAATTTGACCTCGGCGGAATTTGAACTCAGAACGCAGCGACGGGCGAAATACCGCTAAGCATTTCGTCCAGCGCGTTACCGATTCTGCCAGCTCGTCGCTTTAATAATAGCAGGAGAACTTGGCGCAAACCTCCGCCAAGGCAACACCTACGTCCTCTCAACGATTAGCCACAGATGATTTTTGAAATGGGAATATTTGAAATAAATTCGACTGCTCTCACAAACGAGAATACTAAAGGTGAACTCGACCGCTCTCAAAAATTAAGTAAAAATACAAAAAAAATAATCCAGAATTCTTGTCCGGTACCGGATCGATCCCAAAATCTAATCAATTCGTGCCAGCCACAAGGCCAACTATCTCTGAAATTTTAATCCGAATCCATTCAGCGGTTCTTGAGAAATCTTGTTCACAGACAGACAAACAAACACGACAAAAAACAATACCTCCGCCTTCACTAAGGTTCTGGGTAATAACATTAATAATTATCAACTGTATTAGTTACAAGAGACGGAGAAGATGTACAGAAAACGTTAAGCAAGAGACTTAGAAATCCGAGTGAGGAAGGATGGAGAAAAATGTACAAAGACAAGGAAAGATGTTATATAATTGGACGAATTAAAAATGTCTTAAAACATAAGTATTTTTACTGAACAAATAAATGAAAAGTACGATAAATCACAATAATTAAAACAGGCTGTCTATTTAGAAATAAAAACGTCCCCTGGGAGTTGAACACGGAACTGCAAATTCCCATTTTAACTTCATATTTATTCCTTTCTTGTATTGTTCGCAGCTGTAGATTCTAAAATCTTGTGTGAGACGCTCTTGGGTTATTGTGAGCAAGCAATGACCGATATGCTCCTTATTTCGAGAAGCGGGCCACATGAGACCTGAATCGTTATCAGGTGGGCTGCACTGCTACAAAAAGTAATTTTCTGTTAGTTTTTCCTCTCAGAAAATTCAGCGGACCACAGTTTGCATAAAAGTTTGTCGTAAAACCTATCCAAAGTTTACACTTCTCTTTTGTCCCATTTTGTTTCAAATCTGATCCTATTTCTTTTTCGATTAGTTCTTCAACTGGAAATTCCTTGTCTATTTGTTTGAGTTTTATCTTGTAAATTGCAGTGAGAGTGATTTCGTTGAAAGAGAAAGCTGGCTTTTCCTCACAATATGGGTTCTTCTTCAAAAGATAAAAGTTCTTCCTCAAGTAGAGTGTCTCCTCTTCACAGGAATACTCAACCACACACTTGTATGTCTTTTAAAAAAACTTGCCCCCTTTTTTTTTAGTAATGAAGTCTGCCAATTCCCTTTGCTCTCTGTCTGGTTCCTATCTTCATCAGTTGGTGGGGGTAGTACTGCTATGGAGAGAGATTTTCTGGTCGTTTAGATGTTGCTATGGGAACTTCCTTTATTTTTGGTGTTTGTGGATAGAAGGGTTTGGGGGTGGGGGTCACATGATTTCCTCCTGGCAATGAAGACGGGGGATTTAGTCGTGACTCACGAGTTGTGTCTGGTGTCGCCTTGGAAACGATAACACCCCAACCCACGATATGCTATTGTTGCTTTAGTTGTTTTAGACTTTCTGTAAAGAAAATCCTTTAAAGAGCTTTTGCTGCTGCATGTGAAGCAACAAGGTCGCCTTCATGAGATGCTGCATTTAATCATCTTCCACTCGACAACACTTGTATCCTCGACACAAGGCACAATTCTGATATTGTGGTCTTGTGGTCCTCATGACGTCTTCTGTATCAGTGGTGATCCCACCCGACCACATATCATTAAGTGTTATATCTGCACTGATCCCTTGGTCGTATTGTACCATGAAGGTGACCCCTAGCCAAGGGTCGACATCGTACCTAATGACCCTGACAATGGCCCTTATTTTCCTCCTTTCTAGATGCAACAGAATCATCATATGGGCAGGTGTGTGAACTCCTATTTAGGTTTGCACTCCTCCGCCTCGTTATGATTTTAAGTGTAACATATAGCATCATATGCCCCACCCTCCTCAATGAAGGATTTTTTAATTTAAAATATCTGCCAAGGTCGTTGCCATCTCGTCTTGGGATGAACCAAGAACGCTTTCTATGTTCTTGGAAAACTACAAACAAGTTACTTTCTTCCTCTCACGAAAAGAGACCAGAACGAAACAACAACAACAATATTAATCCTTTCTAATATAGGCACAAGGCCTGGAATTTGTGGGGAGGGGCATAGTCGGTCACATGAAACCCAGTACTTGACTGGGACTTAATTTATTGACCCCGAAAGTGATGAAAGGCAAAGTCCACCTCGGCGGAACTTGAACTTAGAACGTAAAGACGGACGAAATGCCGCTAAGCTAGCTTGCCGCCTTAACAACATTTCTACTACTACTACGACTACTACTACTCATAATAATAATAATAATGTCACAAGGGCATCAATTTTAGTGGGAGGAGGTCAACCGATTACATCGCTCCCAGGACTTGATCGGTACTTTATTTCGTCGACCCCATAGAAATGAAAGCAAAGTTGACCCCAACATAATTATTTCTACTGCAGGCGTGAGGCCTGAAATTTTGGAGGTGGGCATAGTCGATTGCATCGATCCCGGAACTCAAATGGTATTTATTTTATTGATCTCGAAAGAATGAAAGGCAAAATTTGACCTCGGTGGAATTAGAACTCGGGATATAAGGACTCACGAAACGCCGCCAAGCGATTTGTCCGGCGTGATAACCATTCTGCCAGATCTTCACCTTAATAAAGATAATCCTTTCTCCTGGAAGCACAAGGCCTCAAATTTGGGGGAAGGGATTAAGTCGATTACATCGACCCCAGTACGAAACTGGTATTTAATTTATCGACCCCGAAAGGATGAAAGGCAAAGTCGATCTCGGCGGAATTTGAACTCTGAACGTAGCGGCAGACTAAATACTGCCGAGCATTTCGCCCGGTGCGCTAACCACTCTGCCAGCTCGCCACCTTCACCTTAATGATGATGATGATAATTTATTGGGTACAAGACAAAGGTCTATAGCAATTAACAAGAAATCTCCCAATGTCGTGGGTGAGTACCACCCTGGGGCAACCAAGTAGTCCTACCGATCTTAGATCATCCCTGCTCGCCAAGGGCATCACAAGGAGGCACTCATTTCTCATCCCATCCTTCTAGCCTACATGCACAAGCTCAAAGCAAGCACATTCACTCTGTGTATTCCTTGTTACATTTACCCATCTTTTAACGAAGAATAATCTACTGACTTTTTTTTTTTTAATTTTTGATTCCCGTAATTTTGGAAAAAAAAAGCCAAGAAATTGAAATGTTTGTGAGAACCCAAATTATTGTAGGGTGGGAGTGACGGAATGATGGTTTTTGTGGAGGAGATAATGATGAAGGTGGTGATAATGGTGAGGTTTATGGAGTGGTATGATGGGGGGGGGTGAGGGTTGAAGGTCATTCAAGGTCAATGAAGTTTTCTCATTAAAAATAAATGAACGAGATAAAAACAGGATCGCCTTCTTGTGAATGAATAACGTAATTGGGTTCTCACACTTGTGAACAACATCTTTCCACTTCGCCTTCCTCCTCCTCCTCCTCCTCCTTATATCTTTCTTTTTCTTCTTCCCTCTCTTCTTCATCATCTCCTTCATATTGTTGTTCATTTTCTTCATTCCCCTTTTGTTCTTCATCTCCTTGTTTTTCTTCTATTTCTTCTTTTTCTCTTTCTTCAAGACTTAAGTACTTAAGAATGGTGAGTGAGCAAAAATGGTCGAGTGCCGATCTTAAATGCTTTGGTGGGAAAACCCTTCAGGACCCAAGATAGCCACCTGCTGCTCTTATTGGTGTTGGTCATGTTAATGGCAATAAAATGTGTAACGGTTTTGTTGCACTTTCCTCAGCCAATCAACTTGCTCTGTTAGCTGACAGTAGAATTTCTTCTTCAGTTCCGTCATTTACCACACATTGGTCTGACCTTCGACAGATTCAAACCAGATCAGAATAAATGTTTGGCCTTTCATTAACCCGTTCCCATTTATGGCGAAAGGGCCCCCTTCTCACAAAACAACTGGGACTTTACAAGGTCGCTCTCCCACTGTTGGACGGGGATAGTGTTGTTAGAATGATATTGCAAAAGTGTTGAGGAGTGCTGCAGATGTGTCTGGACCGAGTGAGAGAGAAAGTAATGTTAGGATGGTGTTTCTAGACTGAAAAACGTTGCCGGTGGAAGACTTCGCCGAAATTAAAACAACAATAACGACAATGGTTTCAAATTCTGAGACAAGGCCAGCAATTTGGGGGAGGGGGGGAGTCGGTTTCATAAAATAAGGTATCAGTGCTCAACTTGTAATTATTTTACAGACCCCGAAAGCGATGAAAAGCGAAGTCGACTTCGGTGGAATTTCAACGCAGACCATAAAGATGGACGGAATGTTGCTGAGCATTCTGCCCGGCGTACTGACAATTCTGCCTGCTCGCCGCTTTAATAATAATTATTTCAAATTTTTGCCACAATGGCAGCTTGCGGGAGGAAGGGATGAGTCGATTACATCGACCCCAGTGTTCAACTGGTATTTAATTTATCGACCCCGAAGGGATGAAAGGCAAAGTCGACCTCGGTGGAATTTGAACTCAGAACGTAGCTACGGGCGAAATACATATTCCTTTACTACCCACAAGGGGCTAAACACAGGGAGTGCAAACAAGGACAGACAAACGGATTAAGTCGATTACATCGACCCCAGTGCGTAACTGGTACTTATTTAATCGACCCCGAAAGGATGAAAGGCGAAGTCGACCTCGGCGGAATTTCAACTCAGAACGTAGCTACGGGCGAAATACCGCCTAAGTACTTCGCCCGGTACAGAAACGCTTCGGTCAGCTCGCCACCTTCGCTGCTTTAGTGATAGTAATTCCTTCTTTTATTGGCCACAAGGGCTAATATAAATAAACATAAAAGGGACATACGATAACATAAAAAGACAAAATCCGGATGATACAAAGGGTTTTGACGTTCGTGTACCCAATAAACAACAGAAAAAATGAAACGAGTCAAACTCTCAATAGGGGTGGGGAGAGCTTTAAGATTGCTTGTGGGAAAAAAAGCACAAATGCCACGGGTGCCTGATCAACAAGGCAAGAGCCCTTCTTTTATTTTTCACAGGTGTATACTCAGAATTGGTCCTTTCACACTGACCATTTTCCCAACATTCACCCACCTTTATTATTATTATTAATAATAATAATAATAATAATAATAATAATCACGACAATTTATTTCATAGAAATTTACTAATGGCAGATTGAGTTACGCAGAGACACTGGAGTTAAGTGTTGTAAACAATGTAATTAAAAATTCCGTTGCAATGACACAAGGAAGGAAATAATCAAAGAATGTGAGGCAACGGTCTGGCAGAGTCGTTAGCACACCGGGTGGAATGCTTAGCGGCATTTCGTCCGTCTTTACGTTCTGAGTTCAAATTTCGCTGAGGTCGACTTTGCTTTTCATCATTTCGGGGTAGATAAAATAAGTACCTGTTGAATACGGGTTTCAATGTAATCTACTGTCCCCATTCACCAAATTTGAGGCCTTGTACCTATAGTAGAAAGGATTGTTCTTATTTGAAGTCTGTCTGCTGGTAGAATCGTTAGCTCGTTGGAGGAGATGCTTCGCAGCAATCTTCCGGCTTTCTGCATTCTGAGTTTTAATTCCTCCGAGTTCGAGACTTTGCCGCTCATCCTATCGGGGTCGATAAAATAGTACCGGCTGAACACTGGGGTGGATTGAATCGACTTGCTTTTTCCGCCAAAGGTTCAGGTATTGTGTCAATTGGAGAAATAATTATTATTACAGTTCCCTGAGTAAATGAACCAGCATTAGGTATGCACCCGTAGGCAAGAATTTAAGGAGGGAGAAGCACTTACGGTGCACCTGTTGAGTGTGACTCGTGACCTGTGGGGTTCCTTAGTTGCCCCTGTGTGGCGCTTCCCCCCACCCCGTTATTGACTATAATCTTATTGTTAATTTTCGTCCACATGTTCTATGTAGCCTGATCCCACTGTCCTTTATTTTATATCGTCCGTTAATGTGTGCAGCCCTTGAGGCCAATAGAGAATTATTAATGTTGTTATTGTTATTAAGGCAGTTAGTTGGCCGGGGGCGAAATGATTAGCGGCATTTCGTCGGTCTTTACGTTCTGAGTTCAAATTCCGCCGAGATCGACTTTGCCTTTTGATCCTTTCGGGATCGATAAATTAAGTACCAGTGGCACACTGGGGTCGATGTAATCAACTAGTCCCCCCACCCCACATACACACACAAAGTTTAGGCTTTGTACGTATAGTAAGTAGAAAGGATTATTTTTTTTATTGCTGTTGTTGTTTGAGTTGAGTACGTTAAGTGTGTTAGCACTCACTTCTGTGAATTTAGTCAGACTGTTTAGTCGAGCCACAATCAGATGTGAGTCTTATGACCAACATTGAAATGGCTCACAACGGCTTTGTGTGAACGTTGGACAAAAGCTGGCTTCCCATCTTGTGACTGTCGCTTATTCAAGAAATTCTGAATAACGATGATGAATAACGGGGACGTATATACACGCGTGTTACACATACACACACACACATATACGCACGTGCACACGCACGCACTCACTCTCTCCTTTTCTTATTCTGTCTCTGTCTCACTCTCTCTCTCTCACACACACACACACGCACGCACAGCACACACACACACACACACACACACACACACACACACACACACACACACATTATCATTACCAATCGTCCGGGCCGAGAATGACTCTCGAATTAAACTTACGTGGACACGTCTGTCACTATGTGTGTATGCGCGCGCGCGTGTGTGTACACACACACACATGATCACATGTATGTGGTGGTAATACTGTTAGTAAATTGTCTGAGATTCTCGTGTTAAACGAGACCAAATGGTTTAGTTTAACCGCTCGGTGTATTCGGTAAACACCGCTACCCGGCAACCGATGGATGTGTGGTTCGATTCCTTTCGTGGTATAAATTTGCCATGTCTTAGGCTACATTTGTAGGCACCTTAGACACACACACACACACACACACACACACACACACACACAAACACACACGCACACACACACACACACACACCACACACACACACACACTTATCTTTCATTTGTCGGCGACCATGCTGGAGCTACGTCTTGAAGATTCCAGTCAATCAGGCTGATTCCTTTACAAATTGTTTGGTATTTACTTCATCGATACTTATTTGCCGAACAGCTCAGTTACGTTGAACGTAAACATACAAACGACAGCTGTCAAGTGGGGAGACACACATAAACACACGTTCACACGCACATATTTTATTAAGGGCTGCCTAATTCGGGCCCAACTGCTTCCCTTGTTTTTACTGCATTTTAAACTAAATACATGGCATTGGCAACTAAATCGGAGCAACAACAATGAATTTCATACCATGAACTCCAAGGGAGTATCATCGTAAGGAGGCTCAATTTCTGAAGGGCCGCTTAAATGGGGCCTCACTGAACCCCTCTCCTGTTTTTACTGCATTTACCTCACTGCTACACTTATTGATTAAACCATGATCAGCATCAGTGCTTAACACATTTGCAGAAATAAGTTTGGACATTTCTAAATACCTCCACATACATTCAAATCAAGATAAAGAGTTATAAGAGGGACGTTTCAGGTGCGTTTGTGTCGATATTTATATATTGTAGCTTATGAAACTTATGTCTAGTGTATATATATAATATATATATATATATATATTTTAAATAATAAGGATGAAAAACTGAATATTAATATCAATTTAAAACCAGTGGTCTAGCATATTGAAAAATCTGAAGTTTCAGAAAAGATTATGTTACATACATATAAGAGGGATGACCTGTAAGTGGACATTTCTTATGCTAGAAGAAGATCCGCTATGGTCTTAGCACTAAGAAAGGACCGTTTTCAAGAAAATTTAGCAAACACCAGAAACGTTTCTGGCGTTTGCTAAATTTTCTTGAGAACGTTCCTTTCTTAATGGTAAGACCATAGCGGATCTTCTTCTAGCATAAGAAATGTCCACTTACAGGTCATGCCTCTTACACACACACACACACACACACACACACACACACACACTCACAAACACACACACACACACACAAACACACACACACACTCACAAACATATATATATATATATATCCCCTCACTTACCACCCCACGACCCTACGTCTCCAATGCACCATTCTTCGAGCTTTCCGTCATCTCCAGTCCGACCCGTCCACTTCACACCCTCTTCCCTAACCGACCCTCCCCTCTTTCAAACGAGCCCACAACCTTCGAGACCTTTTGGTCCTAGCTCCTTCCCTGACCCTACCTCCCAACCCGGCTCGTTCCCCTGCTCACGCCCACGTTGCCGCACTTGCCCTTACCTCTCCAACACCACCCACCTCACTTGCACCCACCATCGACCCTCCCATCATCCACTCCTTCACCTGCACCTCCAGCAATATTATCTATGCATCTCTTACTCTCTCTGCAATTCCTTGTACATCGGACAAACGGGACGCCGCTTGGCTGACCGGTTTCGCGGAACACCTTCGTGACATCCACCTTGCGAACGACACACCGGTCTCACGCCATTTCCGCTCCACCGGTCACTCCTTGCAACACCTATCTGTGTTCGGTTTGTCCTTACACAGAGGCCATCCGGATTCCCGTTTGCGCCGTGAACAGGAATTAATCTTCTCTCTTCGCTCTTTACGCCATTTGATCTCAACTCTCCCTCCCCCCCCTCCTCATCTAATTCCCTCTCCCCCCTCCTCACCTATCCTTTCCCCCCGACCCTACTTCTTCAGTCCTTCATCCTTTCACCTTTCACCCCTACTCCCCTTCCCTTCTTCCCTTTTTCTCCTTCCCTCTTCCCCTTCCCTCTGCTCCCTCACTCCCCCCTCCCTCTTTCCTCCTCCTCCTCCCCTCTCCTCCCCTCTCTCCCCCTCCTCTCTCTCCCCCATCCTCTCCTCTTCCCCCCTCTCCCCCTCTCCTCCTCCCCCCTTTCTCCCCATCTTCTCCTCACTACACCACACGACTTCACACATCACATCATATATGATTGCCATACTAATACATACACCAACTAATACATACTAATACATAATAACACCAACCCCATACATACGCACGTCCACACCAATCCTACGCACTAATACTCTCTCATACACAACACACACACACAAACACACACACCCTTATACATACTAATACATACACACAACCCTATACATACACACGTCCAGACCCCTCCTACGCACTATTAGCTGGTCCTTCACCATATTATCAACCCTATTATCTCCCCTTATTTCGCTCTCGCGTCTCATGTTTGATCTTTGACCTCTGGCCGAAATCAGATCGCCATGTTGATTCGTTAGCTACTGCACACATTTTTTTTTTCTCCTCCTTCTTCTGTGTTTTTTTTTCTCTGTGTATCTTTCTGTGAAGAGCGTAGGCTCGAAACGTTAAAGACTTGTTTTATTTATATTTCCTGAGCGCCATACTAATACAATTGTTCGTTTGTCTTCCACCTGCCTTCGTCTTTTGTCTATTTTCATAAAGCTTCCCGTTATATATATATATATATATATAATATATATATATTATACAGAGAGAGAGAGAGAGGAGAACACCAGTGTACGTACGCCGCTATATATATATATATATATAATATATAATACAAAATGGGACAAGAACGCAAAACGGTACAAAAAAACATCCGGATAGACGAAAAAAAAAAAAAAAAACACGGACGGGTCATTCGAAGCCTTTTATCTTCAGTCAAGAACCGGATCATCCTCACGATTCCAAAACACTAGCACGCTCACATGTATTTCGATAGATGTAGTTACTTATGCACTCACATCCGTTTATCGCGATCCTTTCAATTCTAAGAAAATAACATACCTTTAATAATAATGATAGTAAGGAGATGAAATGGTTTAAAGCGGTCAAATACACACGCATATATATATATATATATAATATATATATATATATATATTCTATATATATATGCACACAGATTCTATCTTCTATCTATCTATATCTAATGTATGATATATATAATATATATATATATATATAATATATATATATGTATATGTATATATATATGTATATATATATTATGTATATATATATGTATATATATATGTATATATATATATATGGATATATATGTATATAATGTATATATATATGTATATATATGTGTGTAATAATGTATGTATATAATATATATATATATTATATATATTATATATATATATGTATATATATATATATATATTATATATATATATATATATATGTATATACACATATATATATATGATATACACATAGATCTATGAATGTATATGCAACACACACACATGCGTACGTATATGCGCGCGTGTGTGTGCTGTTATTTTTAAGAACCATCACCACGTCATAAGTATCTGCTGCTGCTGCTGCTTCAGCTCCATCCCAAAACACTTTGTTGATGACTTCTTTTTTTTTCAAGAGTCTGAATACGTGTTCCACTGTTCAAAGCATTATCATTATTATTATTTTTATTATTATTATTATTATTTTTATTATTTTCCACGGAAACATATTAACCATTGTGAAGTGGGAGAGCCA
>NC_043012.1:40568090-40575590 GCF_006345805.1 Octopus sinensis
CAGTACGAGCTCACAACTCGTTCCATGTTTAAGGTAATTCAGTTAATATAACCAGTTGACATTTTTTTTTTTTGCATTTTTTAATATAATTGTCATTTTACTTGTAGCTACACCTTTTTTTGTTTTAGAACCCATAATTTATTTTGGGTGGTTTTGTGAGGCTGGAACGGATTAATTACATTTTAGTTAATTTCAATGAGAAAAATTGATTTGTAAATCGAGTAAATCGTAAGACGAGCTCGGTCATGGGACTCGTACTGCGAGGTATAACTGTATTAAGAATTCGATCTTTCAAATGGGACAGCATAACATTTAACCAATCGTAGAACATCTAAATCTGTGCAGATCCAACTTCCAATCAAGTGTTAAATATAATTTGCTCTCAGATGTTTGTTTGGTATTTTATGCATTGGAATAGATGAGGGTGCATATCCAAGGGTGGAGATTCGAATCTCTACTTTTATTCTGCTCTTGTTGTTAGGTCTGTCGCACTCGCGGTCGTGGTTTCGATTCCCAGACCGGTAGCACGTTGTGTTCTTCAGCGAACCACTTCATTTCGCGTTTCTCCAGTCCACTCAGCTGCAAATGGGTCACCCTCCAACCGACGATCCTTCCGCTCATAGGGAGTGGGGACGTTGACCTGCTCACCTAGCTAGCGGGATGGCATCTTTCGAAAGCTAAAACGGCTTTGATCAGCGGTGTATAACGACATATGATAGTCCGGTCGATCATACAAGATATCTATCTATCTATATATATGTATGTATGTATATATATGACAGGTAAATTAAATGAGGTCAGAGAGTAGATGTTTATTCCATTTCTTTACAGCTGTTTCATGATCTTATTAGTTCTTTAATAGACGTTATATATATATATATATATATAGTATATATATATATATATATATAACTAAATGTATGTGCGCGCGCGATGCACGATTGGTTTCGACAATAAGCATTTAGCTATTCACTCAACTCAACGCCTGACTGGTTAACTTAACTTCTAGGGGACTAAGTATACCACAAACATATGTACTCTTCTCGTCACACAATGTGATAAGGTTGCACGTTTTGAATTACGGGTACAACGCAGTTTGGCTCACAACGTATGGCAGAAGCCGAAACCATGGTGGAAAAAAAAAAAAAAAAAAAGCTTGGCTAAGATACCGCATAGTAGAATCGAACTCAGTACCACATATTTGCGAAACGAACTTCTTAACCACTTTGTCCGTTAAGGTAAGCGTCATGTGGTACCTTACAGTAGTGTGTGTGTGTGTGTGTGTGTGTGTGTGTGTGTGTAATATGTATATTTGTATGTGTTATATTTTGGGAGGGTGGCTCTGCCAAAGAAGCACACGCCCTGTTTCTCACTTCTCTAACAATCAGCTGATTGATTTATCAAAATCTTTCGCTACACCATTGTAATCTTTCCAACGAGACTTACATCACTGTCTCATTTTGCTTTATGGGCGGCTGATATTTATTTATTTATTTATTTATTTATCTATTGTGTAATGGCGGGTTAGTGGCGTTTGTGCTGAGTTTGCTTAAACAAATATGTTAATACATATGTTGTTCGGGTTAAATTTGAGAATTTCTTATGACTCCTGTTTTCAAGTACAGCTTGATGTATCGTTTCAACAGTCACCAGCGTTGGCGAGCACAAAGATTAAAGCTGTAGCTGAGAAAAGCGAACGTCTGCTGACCAGGAGGACCGGAAGTTATTTGAATATTGTAAATGAGTTTCCTGTGTCGTGATAATTCACACCAGATATCAAAATATCCAGACCATGACTGTTGCGCAATGCTCTGTGGACACTAAAAAGGATGTTGGACGTAACATGGACAGCTGTGACAGAGAATATGATGCTGTGGCCAGCAGGAAGGGACACAGGAGGTGTTCTGACTGAGTCGGCGCGCCGGAATGCATCTAACAACTGATGAATAAGACTTTAAGCTCAGATCAGGTAGTTATGTGAAGTTGCTGGAGACTGGAGTCAAACCTTGGCTGGAGATGTTTTCTGCTGGATGGCCATATCTGTGGTAGCAGGATTCTGTACCTTGTCGTAGCTCGGGAAATAGTCAGAATGGTTGTCGGACGATTTCTACGACTTCACCAGTACCGATTTCTGGCCTCTTAATTCTCCCGTTTGTATTCCTTCGGATTACTTTGAATGAAGGGCGGCTGAGAAAGACACCGACCGTCCTGCCTTCAGGTGACCAAGATCAAGATGTCCAAAGAATAGCTGTCATGAGGCGGTGGTGGAAACTGAGGGTAATTACTCTGAGTAAATGGTTTTCTTCCACCAAAATCTCGTTGATATTTTTTTGATTTAAAGAAAAGAAGAAAACTTGTATTTTTGGATGGGATTTCAAGCTTTCTTTCCCTTTTATGCAAACTGTCAAATTAATCCGGAACACCCTGTATATGTATTACTGTATGAGTTTCTGCTGAGGTGTTTATTGTGTGATGTGTACGTGAGTTAATCAGCTGGAAGTTTGACCCTATCAAAATACAATAGCTATTTTAACACACTGTTTCACATAAAGAATCTGGCGAAGCAAAGAGATATACGCATGCATATATACGTCTGTGTGTGTGTGTATATATATATGCGTGTGTGTTAAAGGCAGGAGAGCTGGCAGAAACGTTAGTAGGCCGGGCGAAATGCGTAGCCGTATTTCGTCTACCGTTACGTTCTGAGTTCAAATTCGGCCGAGGTCGACTTTGCCTTTCATCCTTTCGGGGTCGATAAATAAAGTACCAGTTATGCATTGGGGTCGATGTAATCGACTTAATCCCTTTGTCTGTCCTTGTTTGTCCACTCTATGTTTAGTTCCTTGTGGGTAGTAAAGAAATATATATGCGTTTGTGTGCGCGCGCTCATCTGATACATGCATGTATGTGTGTGTGCATATGCATTCTTGGATATACATACATATATTATCACGCATACATAACTGATACTTAGGAGTGTGCACACGCACCCACACACTTTATATGCGCGCGCAGACACACGCACACACACACAAGCAAGCAAGCAAGCAAAATTTGTGGTAGATAGAAGACAAAAGGGGTGGAAGAGTGTACGCACAATGTCGGGTAACCGACGGCGGGGGAGGGGGAGAGATAAAGATATTAGGTGTGAACGAAAGGTACAAAGAATGAAACGACGAGGAATGAAGACAACAACTGTGCCATATTTGTTTAACCACTTCCGTCTTCCCAACCACAAAACCACGTGATACGATCTATAGGAAGCGGCAAAACACCACAGGAATATTTTATAATAAAACATATGGTATCGCATGAACATCTACACACAACTCATCGTAGATTATGAACAACGTCATACAATGGTTATCGCATGTGTTTCTGCCTGCCTCCCCGCCTGCCTGCCTGCATGTGCGTACATACGTGTGTGTGTGTGGTGTGTGTGTGTGTGTGTGTGTGTGTGTGTGTATGCGTGTGTGTGTGTGTACGTATTCTCAGGCAAAAGTATACGTATATGTATGTCTTTATCCCAGTTATATTGTATGTGCTCCTTTTACTTGCGTAGTATTCCAGGACATATATATATATATATATATATAACGGCGGTGTATCAGCATGGCCGCAGCTCCGAGCTGAAACTACAGAATATATATATATATGTACGTACACACACACACACATACACACACGCACACACACACACACACACACACACCACCACACACACCTATATATATATATATATATATATATATATATATATATATATATATATATATATATATATATATATATATATATATATATATATATATATAAAGTTCTGCCGAAAAGGTATAAGAGGAAACTTTACATTTTAACCTACATATCTTTGTATGTGAGTAACACACACAAATTATATATATATATATATAGATAGATAGATAGATAGATAGATAGATATGAGAGAGATGACTGTTCATATCACAGTAACCAGTTCTGCCTATACAGGAATAGGTGGGAATATACGTAAGCA
The DNA here is from genome assembly GCF_006345805.1 of Octopus sinensis. Taxonomy (NCBI): domain Eukaryota; kingdom Metazoa; phylum Mollusca; class Cephalopoda; order Octopoda; family Octopodidae; genus Octopus; species Octopus sinensis. The sequence goes on from NC_043012.1 coordinate 40,572,103, forward strand.
TGACTATTTTTGTGTGTATGTGTGTCTCCTCTTCAGAGATGAATCGTATAAAGTAACCTGGCAGCTAAGTGTTGTCGCCAACATATCAGACAGCTGCCAAGTCTCAAGTGTTTAGATCAGTTTCACGGTTACATTTCTAACCCTTTCAACGTCAAAACAGCTGGATTGATACTGATAAACCGTTTGCACACACACACACATTCATGCACCTATGTATGTATATACGTGTGTATGTTGATATTGATAGGTTTCTCTATGTACATTTACACTCCCACCTTTTCCTCCCTTCTTAACCCACCCCGTAACGCATAGAAAAGCATTCTCACCTGGTTTCAAACCCTTCGCCCCTTTTTCACTGTTTATCTCGGTCACATCGTGTTTCTTTACTACCCACAAGGGGCTAAACACAGAGGGGACAAACAAAGACAGACAAACGGATTAAGGCGATTACATCTACCCCAGTGCGTAACAGGTACTTAATTTATCGACCCCGGAAGGATGAAATGCAAAGTCTACCTCGGCGGAATTTGAACTCAGAACGTAACGGCAGACGAAATACCGCTAAGCATTTCGCCCGGCGTTCTAACGTTTCTGCCAGCTCGCCGCCGCCTTCTTTGTCACACCCTCTGTTTCTCTCTTTCTTCTGTTGAAGGACAAATGTCCGAAACGATAAGGTATTTTTTTGTTCTGTTAAATCTTCAAGTTAATACCTTTTTGTGAAACTTTGTGTCCTCCTAACGTGTCTACTAAAGCCTTAATAGAAAGAAAAAAATGCCTTATCGTTTCGGACATTTGTCCTTCATCACAATAAAGAGGGAAACTGTGAGAGTGACAAAAAACTAATTAATGAAAAAAGAGGTAAAAGCTTAGAAACCAGGTGAGAATGCTCTTCTTTGCCGTTGCAGGGAGAGTTGAGGGGGGAATCGGCAGGAGTGTGTGGATGTGTATGTATAAATATATCCGTATGAATATACACACGTATATGCATTAATACATAAGCATTCTATATATATATATATATATATATGCATTTAATAATTTTTAATCGAATGAATCGATTCCAGGACATATTTTTTACGCCTGATACTTTTTCTATCGATCTTTCTTGCCGAACCACTAAGTTATGGTGACGCAAAAGCACCAACAGCGGTTATCACACGGTAATGGTTGGGAAGGCGGACAAACACAGACGCAAATACACACAGCATTACATGTATATATATATATATATATATATATATATATATATATATATATATATATATATATGGCATGATGGATTCTTTCAGTTTCCATCTACCGAAGCCACTCACAAGAGTTTAGTCGAGCTGAAGCTATAGTAGAAGATACTTGTTCAAAGTGCTACACAATGGGACTGAACCCGGAACCATGTGGTTGGGAAACAAGCTTCTTACAACACAATCTGTCTGTCTGGCTGGCTGGCTGGCTGGCTGGTTATGCTAATAATCAGTTGTTACAACTCAGTATACAAATGCTTCAGAATAATGCGTTAGGCGAATACAGCGCGTTATATGAATAACTGGAATGACAACGGAATAGGAATTATGAAAACTGCTCCATTAGCTTGCAGCTGTTTCTGCTATATGAAGCAGTGCATTCAGAGCTGAGTGCATGTGCAACATTTTATAGCTTCCTCGTGAGCAGTCAGCATTGAATGCACAGCTTCCAACGATAGAAGCAGCTGTAAGTCAATGGCGTATGTTGTATAAATCCTGTTCCCTCGTTATTTAATAATCTTATAAATATAATGAAAATTTACTGGTTAAGAGAATCAGATTTATTATAAATTTGATTCTACAAACACAGACTTTTCCTTCTGTCTTTCTGAAGATGATCTTAATCTTGTATATTGAAGACACTTCCAATTTCCTAATCTTTCATTAATTCGTTACTTTCAGTTTCGCTTGGTCTTTTATGTTATTCCGTTGTTAATTTTGAACACACACGCACAGGTTGCTAGGTATTCAGAGACAGAGTCAGACAGATGGAAAGTTTGGCTGATAGATAGATAGATGGATAGACAGACAGACATACTTCGCTCAGTCACCTATTCTAGTTTCTCGCTCTTATGTCATCTGAGCAAACTAAAGACAAACAAATAAAATGATCCTATGATAATAACATTTGTTAAATCAAGAAAATTGATGAGTCTACCGGGACGAATGAAAAATTCAGAAACTACTCGAAGGCGCTGGAATGGCTGGGTGATAAGCAGTTGCTTACCAAACACATGGTTCCGGGTTCAGTCCCACTGCGTGGCACCTTGGGCAAGTGTCTTCTACTCGGGCCGACCAAAGCCTTGTGAGTGGATTTGGTAGACGGTAACTATCGTATATATATATATATATATATATATATATATAATATGTGTGTGTGTGTTTGTGTATGTTTGTCCCCACAACATCGTTTGACGTAGCGGTTCGGCAAAAGACACCGATAGAATAAATACTAGGCTTACAAAAATAAGTCCTGGGCTCGATTTGCTCGACTAAAGGTGCTGCTCCAGCATGGCCGCAGTCAAATAACTGAAACAAGTAAAAGAATAAGAATAATCGTTTGAAGGTGGAAATCTTTTTTGTGAATTCTTAAAGAAACTTTAATTCAAAAAGAAATTCTGATCTCGGCGCAACGCCAGAAATTTTGAGGGAGGACGTTCCTCGACCTCCATCCTCCACTGGTACTTTAATAAAAAAAAACATTTATTTTCTTTATTGTTGCCAATAATCGAAATCTTAATTGCAATAACACACACACACAATTGAGTAAATCTGGAACTGTTTGTTTACTCATTTTTACAAAAACAAGGGAAACTGTCTTAAATACTGTATCAACAATCTCTCTCTATTCATCCATCCATCCATCCATCCAGTTATCTATCTATCTATCTATCTATCTATCTATCTATCTATCTATCTCTCTATCTCTCTCTCTATTCATCCATCCATCCATCCATCCAGTTATCTATCTATCTATCTATCTATCTATCTATCTATCTATCTATCTATCTATCTATCTATCTATCTATCTATCTGTCTCTATCTATCTATCTATCTATCTATCTATCTATCTATCTGCCTCTATCTATCTATCTATCTATCTATCTGTCTCTATCTATCTATCTATCTATATCTTTCCCCCTCAAGTTTCTTCTGTTTATTTAACGTTGGGAATGTGATAAAAAATACTCAGGGGTAGAAAAATGTTATTAGAAGATAATTAAAATGATTTGGTTTGTTTCGTCGTGTGGTTTGAATTGGGTATTTATTGATTGGTATTAAGTTTTAGTTGCGTGTGGTTCCATAATAAATGTTGTTCCAGCTACGGACGTTGTTGAAATTAGATTTTTTGAAATTTATTATAATATTTACAGAATTACGTAATGGTTTTCCAGTATTTATTGCGACGTGCACGAACCGAAGGCAGTTTGTAATTACATTACCAACAGAAGTGGGTGAGCTTCGCGTGAA
>NC_043012.1:40580590-40593090 GCF_006345805.1 Octopus sinensis
GCTCAAGAAAACAACACGCAGCCCGGTCCGGGATTCGAACTCAAAACCTCGACGCTCTAACCACAGAACTATGCGCCTTCACTATAGCTTCAATACACACACACACACACAAAATATTTTATAATTATATGCATAATTATAACAAGGGATCGGTATGTATATAATTATAAAATATTTTGTAAAATTTATCTATAAGGTTTTTATTTCCGCTCTGGCTACCTGGTAAAATTATTATTGATTTTACCCCTTATTATTAAAATAATAATAATTATATATATATATATATAATTATTATCTCTAGATCTCTGAACAAGAGACATTCGGTAACAGTAGTTTAGAGTAAAAATTATTTGCCAACATAATGCAGGAGTCCTGGTTAGGACGATTGTTACTGCTATTTAGCTCCAGTAAACATCGTCTCCAACTGGCTATACGACACACTATCTGTGTCCTTATATTTTCGAACAAGGAGCAATATATATATATATTATATATATATATATATATATATATATATGTATATATAATATATATATATATTATATATATATAATATATATATATAATTATATATATATATTATATATATATATATATATATATATATATATATATAATATATATATATATAATCTTATATTATCTCTCACTCGCTCAACTTGTTTGCTCCATACTCATACAACACATACATAAACTCACGTGCACAACCAGGAATTACTACCACTGCCACCAACGCCAACAACTCTTCGACAACCAATCGTAAGAAAACCCACGACCACCACCACCACCACTACTCCATGTTGATCTTGACAATGATAAGGTTCCTGATAAAGAGATTACATTGGAGTCTACCCAGTGGACAGGGTGACGGGGTGCCACAGAGACGGGGAGGACAGAGGTGGGTGTCGGGTGTTTAGTGACGAAGTGACAAATCGCGGAGACAGGGGTGAGGATCTGTTAACTGATAACGATGTTATCAACCTGGATGTTGTTGCTCTTCTTCTTCTTATTCGATATCGTAACCCACATCTGATATCATTGGCATAATGCTCAAATTGTTATGTCATTAACAGGAACACAAACGCGCGCGCGCGTGTGTGTATGCGCGTGTTTGTGCATGTGTGTGCTTGTGTGTATGCGCGTGTTTGTGCATGTGTGTGCTTGTGTGTATGCGCGTGTTTGTGCATGTGTGTGCTTGTGTGTATGCGCGTGTTTGTGCATGTGTGTGCTTGTGTGTATGCGCGTGTTTGTGCATGTGTGTGTTTGTGGGTGTGTGCGTGTTTGTGCGACTGTGTGTTTCTTTGTGTGTGCGTGTTTGAGTGTGTTTGTATGTGTGTTCGTCTGTTTGTGTTTGTGTGTGACTGTTTCTTTGTTTGTGTTTGTGTGTTTGTGTGCTTGTGTATGTGTATGTGTATGTGTGTTTGTGTAAGTGTGTGTGTGATTGAGTGTATGCGTGTGTGTGTGCGTGTGTAATTCATAGGTTATCTACTTGACTACCTCTGAATCAGCTTGGTTTGGATTTCTCTCCTCTTCACTCCGTTGCATCGCGAGCCTTGACCTGGAAGAAGTCGGAATTTAAGTTCAAATTCATTTGAGCACTTCTTCGTCGGATCTAAACTTGGCTCTGTGTGTGTGTGTGCGTATGCGCGTGTGTGTATGCGTGTGAATGTATGCGTGTGCGTGTGCGTGTGAATGTATGCGTGCTAATGTCTTTGTGCGTGAATGTATGCGTATGATTGTGTGTATGTGAGAATGTGAGTGTATTTTCTTTCAGTTTGTCAAGTTTCTTTCGAAATGGATTTGCTCATGAAAAAGCTTCTATATTAACAAACTTTGTCATAGATCCAGGGATTTTGGAGGAGAGGCTGCAGTTGATTATATAAATACCAGTATATGACTGCTACATTATAGACCCCGGAGGGATAAAAAGGCAAAAATGGTATCGGTAAAATTTGAACTCAGAAAGTAAAAGGAGGCAAATAAATTTTGCAAGCCTTCTGTCCAATATGCTGCAATTTACTGCCGAAGGCGGAAGGTGGTGGAGAGTATTAGAGGTCATTTAATGTTGAATTCAAGTTTCGCCGGGGTCAGTTTTATCATCAAATGATTTGATAGGTACGTGGTATTTCGTTGTGTAACCATAATCTATATATTTATACACAATTCAGTGTGTTTGTGTGTGTGTGTTTCCTCTATGCACGGCCAAACCGCTTGATCAATCTGTACTAAATTTGGCATGAAGGTTTTTCATTACTTGGAAAAGATTCTAGTGGGGTCAAATTTTGGCCTTTGCCCATATAGGGGGCTGCTGCCCTACCCCCATACGACGCTTCCGATTTTTTTTTCAACGGCATAATACCAAATTCCGCATGAAAGTTTTTCATTACTCGGGAAAGGTTGTAGGTGGGGTTCATCAAATGTTGGCCCTTGTATACTCTAAAGTAAATAAAATGTTTTTACAAGTAAATGCCACGTTCAGCCGCGTCAGAAGTGCTTTTAACATTACTTCGTAAGGTTATCTCTACAGATATTCTATAAAAATTTTACCCAACTGATTTTTTACTACAACGTTTCGTATCGAGACGTCATGTGTTAAACAAAGAATGAGATCGAAGACAAAAATGGCGAATGAGTGAACACGCCATGTTTCGTGGGGTGAGAGAGAAAGATATAAAGAAACAAGGGAGAGAGAGAGAGAGAGATAAATTTAAATACGTAAATATAAACAAACACATAACTATGTATATATATGAATAGGATTTGATTGGTAGAAGATAGTCACATGACTGGTCTTAGAAATTTTTGTAAGTTCCAACAAAAATTTCTAAGACCAGTCATGTGACTATCTTCTACCAACCAAATCCTATTCAAAACATGTACTAATCTGAGCCATTGACCCCCTTCCCCATAAAAATAGGGCAAGCTTCAAACACAAGTCAGAAGCAAGACAGCTGCGACATAAGCCACGTCTTTCCATTTGAACTTTTTGAAAATCTATAAGCTGTGAAACCGGTTAAAACTTCAAATTTATTAATAAAAAATATTTAACTATTCTCAGTGTATTTTCAGCTTCCATTTTTCCTGTATTTCTACTCGTGTAGAACAAAATAACCTTGTTATATATATATAAGGAAAACAAGGTAGAAAATGCTAAAATAATCTCATCATAAAAAACATTTCAGTACCGGTTTCAGTCATTGAGACTTTTTCAACTCTAAGTATGGAAAACGATTAAATTGTGGAAAAATTAAATGAAAAGTTGTTTTTTTTTAATATTTCCATAGTATTCAAATCCAAGTGGCATTTTCCTTGTTTCTGCCAGTCTCTGTCTCTCTTTTTCTTACTCTTGTGGGTTCGAGATAGATATGAAAACTACCTCGAAGTGTGGTTGTAATATCTGTGGACGTGAATGCCCGTACAAGCCAAAGAGCGGGGCATCTGTACAAATAACAGCCAGATACCCTTAAATAACACTTCTACCGTCAGTGTGGTGTATGCACGTGTATACGTACGTGTGTGTATGCATGCAAATCTGTAATTATGAACGCATGTACGAATGTACGAGTGCGTGTATGTGTGTATAGATATGTATATATATATATATATATATATATATATATATACATATAGTGTATATACATGTGTGTATGCGTGTATGTGAATGTGTATGTGTAATATTTGTAAGTGTGAATATGTATATGTGTATATAGGTGTGTGTATGTACGTATATATATGTATATGCTTATATATATATACACATATATATATATATATATATATACACACATATATATATACATATATATATATAAGTTGTGTCTATGTGCATGTAGGTAAATGTGCTTGTGTGTGTATATATATGTGTATATATCTATATATCTTTATGTGCAAGCGCATGAGTGTGTGTGTGTATATATATATATATAGGTGTGTGTGTGTATATACATATGTAGTTGTGTGTGTGTATATGTGTGTGTTAACATATGACATATAATGAGTGTGTGTATATCTTTATACACACACATATGTATGTATGTGTGTATGTTACTGGGCTAGAGGTGAGCTGGATTGCTTGCCGAGTGGTGTGTGCGTCTCGGTCTTCCATAACATTGGGGGTAGCTAACCAAGCATGGCGATGTGTCGGTGCAACACCGAGCGGAACCCCCTCCCCCCATCAAATAACCATTCTACTCTCACAAACCCTCACATCTCACTCACCCACCCACCTTCGTCACTTCTAGGTTTGACAGAACGTGTCAGAGAAACGCGTCAAATATTTTATTCTTTGCAAGTTTGGAACAACACCCGTACCCAAACAGCCCCTCCCGTCCACCTGTGTTACCCTGCCCTCATTTCCTTCTCCTCCTCCCCGTTCACCTTTGTGTTCTTGAAAGAGTTCTAACATCCCTTCTTTTATAAAAGGGGTCTGCTGAGTTTCGCTTTGTAGAATTCGAGTGTTGAGTGGAAGTGTTGAGCTGCAGTTCACTCGTATTTGAGTAGAGGTGTATATATATATATATATATACATATATGTGTGTGTATATGTATATTTGTGTAAGTGTATATGTGTGTATATGTATATATCTGTATATATATGTGTATATATATGTATGTGTGTATATGTATGTGCGTATATGTGTATATATATTTATGTATATGTATATGCACGTGTGTGTATATATATATATATGTATGTATATGCACGTGTGTGTGTGTATATATATGTATATATGTGTGTGTGCACGAACACTCACACACACATCTGTTAACTTATGCAATGCAGTAAGCTGCATGACACTTCCAAATGAGCACACCACCCTTACACCATCCGACACCCCTTTAATGTACACTGCATCACTTTGCGCCACATTACAGCGCGACCAGCTCGAAATAACAGGCAATTTTACAAGCAAATAATACAAGAGGGCCTTGTAACAGCGCGGGGCACGTTAGGTACATGAATTCCTGGACCGCTGTCGGAGCTGAACTGGGATTAAATTACAACCACACTACAAAAATCCTGTGAAGGGAACCTCATATGTAGTCACTCGTTGTGCTAGAAAGAGCAGCCAAATCTAAAAATTAAACAAAAAAGACGAGGTATATTCGATGATGTATTCGTAGACACGATGTATCTGACAAACAAAATATACGTGGGGAGGTTCGTGCTTGGAACAGTTTTTTTGTTTTTTTAACACAGATCTTTCCTTTTTTTATCTTCACAACAGCAACAAAGCTGCCCTGGGTTTTAAACAACACCACCAGCATCTACTTCACATAAAGGACTATAAAACCGCTTCAACGATGTCAAAGAATCACATATTTGGTTCAAGGGGAAAAGAAGGCATCAGTCACTATTCCATCCATTCCTAAAATTCTGTGGTGAACTTTTCTTTATCGTGCTCCCATTTTTTGGTGTTTGGAGGCTGGCGTTGGTTGCCTGGCAATGGAGTTCTTTCTTTTGTTTTTTGTTTTAAATGTCGGTTGTTTCTGATGGAATGAATTTAACTTTGTACTGCCATCCAAAATTCCTCGTTCTCAACTTTGATTCCTAGATTTCGCAGCTGAGGTTTCTCTCGCTTTGATTCCCAAACCATTTAGTTACCATATATTTCCATCTCCCTTCTACATTCTTTTGGCTTATTTGAAGCAGAAACCATTCTGTATTTTTGTACGTTTTGCAGCCATTTGTATTTATTCCAAATATTTTTATAGTCCTATACTAAGATATTTTATAAATGCCTAGATATTATAAAATACTGCCCCAATATTTATGACAAACATATTTCAGCATCTGACTTTGCATGCCATATCTTGGATTCTGTCATTATTTTCCATCTATTTTTACCACATCCAGCTAAAAAACAAATTATAACTGTCATCTAAAGTATATACATACATGTATGTGTGTATGTATGTAATATATAGTGTGCGCGAGTGCGTGCTAAATAAATCTATTTCCGTATAAATATTTAAGCATTTATAATTTAATATGTACGTCTCGATTCAATTTTTTGTCTCCCATCGTTTTTATACACTCACACGCACATATGAATTCGGTGATTTTATTCTATGTTGTAATATATTCATATCCATAGAACACTTCAGTAAGCTTTTAAACCGACATACCGTAAATCCTCGAGTATAGTCCGCCCTTCAGTTTATTACGCAAAGGGATTTTTAGGGGGCTGTACGTCTGAAAAACCTTAACCTTGTGTATAATACGGACCCCTTCTCTAACTTGAGTCGTGCGTAATTAAGCCAGCAGTACATAGTCGAACAAACACTTCCGCGCATGCGTAATACAATAATGGTGATGTTCTTAACTGTTATATGGGAATGTAAATATGTTTGCAAATTGTTTTTGTTACATGTTAGTCTGTGTTCTGAATACTTTTATTTTAATAAGTGTTGCTTACTGCAAGTTATGGATGATTCTTTAATGACTTCATTGCTTTCAGGCTTAGCTTAAGGTATTTTCGCGTCCGACCTCACAAAATGCGTCTGAATAGACATTGCCGGACAGCAAATAGAGAGTCGGACATTACTTAGAAAATATTTTTCATTTTTAACCTTGTATATAGTACGCACTAGAGATTTTGACCGTTAAATTTGGGGGGGGGGAATGCGGATTATACTCAAGGATTTACGGTACATTCTTGTATTTGAGAAACATGTATCGTCTATATTATAACATGAGCTGAATTCCTCTGTCCGTCTGTTCATCCGTAATACTCTCTCGTCATGTCAAGATGAGTTTCAAGTAATTTGTTTAAAGAAATGAAATAAAAAGCAGCGAATTTATTCCTTGAATCCATTTATTCAACGTAAGGAAAGATAAGGTTTACGGTTTAATTTTGGTCGATATTTATTCTTCTTTCTCAATAACAACAGGTTGTGTGATGAAAGGAAAATGATAAAGATGGCGATACTGGAAGAAGAAAAATACTGGTTTAGGAATTAGTGAGTGATTTACTAAAACGTTCAGTCAATAAAACAATTAATTCTGCTGTTTGTAAGATAAATATATTATTTCCAATTTAAATATTCGTTGACAGACAACTGGTAATAATGAATATTCTTGCAACGCACTGGCGTTTCGTCTTGTGGGGGAGATATACGTCACAGAAAACCGTAAAACCGGCCTTATAAGTCTCCATTACTCGGGAGCGAGTTTTTTCCTCTCTGTCTGTCTCTGTTTTCATGTACGTATTGATGTAATTTCTTCTCTTAACATTATATTGGTTTCAAATTTTGGCAGCAATTTTAAGTGGAGTGGGATAGGGTGAAGTCGATTACATCGGTTCCAGTGTTCAAATCGTACTTTTTTTTTATCGATCCGGAATGGATGTAAGGCAAAGTCGACGTTGGTGGAATTTGAACTCAGAACATAAAGACGGACGAAATACTGCTAAGCATTTTTGTTTGACGCGCTAACGATTCTGCCAGCTCCCCGTCTTCTGGTAGCATATTATATACACCTCTGTATTCGATGAAGTTTGATAGGTTTAAACTGGTACTCCGTCGGTTACAGTTGATCCGATCAACAGAACAGCCTGCTCATGAAATTAACATGCAAGTGGCTGAATACTCCACAGACACGCATATCTTTAACATAGTTCCCAAAGAGGTTCAACATGACACAGAATGTGACGAGGCTGGCTCTTTTGAACAACTTACAATAGTGTTGATTCCTTCGCATTTCACACACACACACACACACATAGGAGGGAAAGTCAAAAATGATGCGCACTTTCGCCATAACATATCTTTATTATTGTCAAACTGCAATCTGCGCATGCGTGCTTATAATTGGTACTATTTTGCTCACGTGATCGAACTTTGAGCCTGGTCGTGCCATTTTTTTCTGGCTTTACAGTGTAAGCATGGCCGCTCCATTAGCAATGTGCACCAAAGAAGAACAGAGAGCAGTGATCCGAGAGACGGTAATGGTGAACCGAACTTAAAACCTTACGATCGTAAGTCGAATATTCTAACCACTAAGCCACTTACCTTCACTCGGTATATTTAAATGCATGAATTCATCCAGAAAACTTTTACAGCGAATTATTCCATGTCTGCAGCAATTTTCAGTATAAGATTACATTAGGTTGGTGCATAATTATTGCGGCTTTTTTTTTTTCAACAAATTTTATTCAACAAAAACAATAAACAACGTGTAACAAAAACATCTTTAAATGATTATTCCGCAGCATATTCACCATCTACTTCAATTACTGGAGAATAAAATATCAAATATCTATTCCATACCGTACTATTACAATTTGGTATTTAGGTTCTTTTTCCAACAGATTTTTTTTTTATGGTTTCAGTACCTGGATTGCGTTCATACTGAAGCGCCACTTAGAATTTTGTCCTCTTGGTCGCTAACATTATCGAACACAGAGCACAATTTAAGTCTGGGCCTATTTAAACCGTACAGTATAATCGAACCTTAGACCATGTGTTTGAAGGAACTAAAATTTTAACGTAACGTCTACGTTATTATTTATTATTTTTCTTTTAATAAATGTCATTAATTATGTATCGGTCCCCGGGGGTGGGAGATACTGATTGACGACGCCCTTGAACCATAGATTTGAAAATGAAAACCTGTGAGGGGTCGTATTGTAAATATTTAGTCCGGCATATTGTACAGTCTTTAATCTAGCATATAGTATTATATTTTGGAAGGCAACTGTACTGGCATATCGGCCCGCCGTTAATCCGGTATATCGAACCGTCTCTAATCCGGCATTGTGCCATCTCTAATCTGGCACATTGTATTATTATTCAGCACAGTACACTGTCTCTCATTCAGCATGATGTACTCTCTTACATTCGGCGTAGTGTACTCTTTCATTCGGCATAATGTATTCTCTTTCGTTTGGTATAACGTACTCTCTTTCATTGGGCACATAGTACTATCTTTAATCCGGCATAACGTACCACCTTGAATCTAACATATTACACTACCTTTTGTCCGATACTTTTGCTTTATTACTAATTCTAAACCAAAATCTCTGCAAAGCACCGAAATTCCCTACATAGTCTTTTAATACTCTTCGCCTCTCTGTTCTCTCGGCAGAAATCCTGCCGAAGTCAGATTTGCCTTTCAGCTTTTCGGATTCGAGAAACAGAAACGGTCATTTGAGATTCGCTCATTCCTCCTCCTCCTCTTCTTCTTCTTTATTTCTTGTATATTTTTCTTCCTTCCTTACTCTCTTTTATTCTTTCATCGTCTAATTTACCAAATGCATTTTTAAAAAAAATTCATCTGTCTGTGTTAATGGCATTAAAATGAATAAATATATACAAAGATCACGATGCCAATTTGTTAAAATACATCCATCCCGCCTCTTTTCTCTCTCTGTCCTCTAAATCTAATGAATCTTATTAATTTTATTCTTGAAATACCAAACGAACAACGAATGTAGCTTACCTTGTTTTCAAAGACAGATCTGTTATGGTTTCTGTTACAACAGGATACAACACCTCATTGTTTCAGCAGTTATTCCCGTCAAATTCTTCACGTTAACATATTGCCTCTTAAGAGCCAATCGGCTGTTTAGAACAAAATAACTATTGCAAGTTTGTTGCTACTATCGTTACTACTGTTAGTATTGCTGTTGTTTTTATAGCAAAAATGTGTGGAGAAGGTTGCGTATTTAACGAGGCATAACAACGAAGGTTCGCATTTTTGACTTGAGGGCTTTTAGACTATTTGGGGGTTTACTTAGATTCTGATTAGGTTTTTGAAGGAAGACTTATATTATCGAAAGAAATGGCTCTAGGAGAATCTTGCGCTCGATTAAAAAGATACCTGCACTTTACCTTTAGAATGTACAGAAAATGTGAAGGAGTCTCTAAATGGTAGCTCTGTTTGCCAGAAATAGAAGCTAAATCTCCCTTCTTAAATAGAGTTGGATACATTATATACAAGGTACAAGGTACAATGTCTGAACGAAAATAAAAGACGAGATGATTACTGCTGGAATGCATCTGCTGTTTTTTTTTATATCGCCTGACCTAGGATTAAACAACATGGTACATACAGTGCCCCAGCATGGCCAAAACCTACAATTAGGTTAACGCAACAACAGTAACGTTTTTGGCGAGTGGGTGTACGTTTAAGTTATCTTTTTAATCAGTTGGGTTTCTAAGGAAAAGCGGAATCAGGAGATTCACGTCTACAAGACTGGAAAATGTAAGAGTTTAACCATCAGACTAAGAGAACCTGGCTTTCAAACCAAAGTCCTGTACATGGAGGTGGGTGCGAGTCGGTTTGTTGGGAAATATGCAGACGGTCGCGTAAAGCCGCCCTCAGTTTTGGGGAGAAAGAGAACCAGAGCTGTTAAGGTGATGGCAGAAGCAGCTAGAAGAATTTCAACTGGATCTAATCAAGGAGAAATGGAAGCGGTTTTCAGAAGGCAGAATTTTCTTTAGAGTCAACTGGCGTCTTAGACTAAACTAGTTACAACGTTCAAGACATCTTGGTTTTAAGGCATCTTAATCGTCTAGGAGGGTTGCATTACAGACTGTAGAATAGAACGTAGCAACATAGGAAAATTCAAGAGTCGTGACCTGAAAGCGGTCCGGTTCCTTTAGAGTATAAGGAGTTAAAAAAAAACTGGCACTGTCGGTTACGACGAGTGTTCCAGTTGATTCGAGCAACGGAACAGCCCGTTCGTGAAATCAACGTGCAGTGGCTTAGCATTCCACACACATGCGGACGTAGATTTAGCTTGACACAGAACGTGACAAGATTGGAGGGGACTAGTCGATTACATCGACCCCGGTGTTTCACTGGTACTTAATTTATCGACCTCCGAAAGGATGGAAGGCAAAGTCGGCAGACGAAATACCTATTTCTTTACTACCCAGAAGGGGCTAAATACAGAGGGGACAAACAAGGACAGACAAACGGATAAAATCGATTATATTGACCCCAGTGCGTAACTAGTACTTTTTTTATCGACCCCGAAAGGATGAAAGGCAAAGTCGACCTCGGCGGAATTTGAACTCAAAACGTAACGGCAGACGAAATACCGCTATGCATTTCGCCCGGCGTGCTAACGTTTCCGCCAGCTCGCCGCCTTTGAGTAGTAGTAGTAGTAATAATAATAATAATAATAATCTCTACCACCACCAAACTTCGAAACCCTAAAAAAAATGCAATTGTTCTTTGTTGTGCCTCGTTGCAGCCCTTTTATCAAAACATGTCGGGCTTGAAGGCGGCGGCGGCGGCAAGAACAGCAACGGCTTGAAAAGCTAATTTGCAGAAGTTTATTATAAACAGGCAAATGTCTCGAAAGATCAAGAATACGTAATATATTAACGTTAAGAATTTGCTGGCGAATAATTCTAAAACACGAAACTAGATGTTTCCTGTTGCTAAAGAAACAAATACAGATCTGTCTTTCGAAACAAGACAGAAGGCGAAAAAAAAAAAAGAAAAAGAAAAAATCGTACACACACACACACACACACACACAAAACGATATTTGGTTTGGTATTCCAAGAATAATTCAACAAAGATTCTCTCTGGTTAGTTTAATGTGAGGTGTTAAGAGATGAGTGTGGGGTGAGGGGGGGCGGTGAAATGGGGGTATTTAGTCAATTATCATTATCGTGTATCTCTTATACAACCGGATCTTGCATTTGCAACAAACGATTATTCTATCATTACTACTACTACTACTACTACTACTACTACTTTGAGGATGTTGTAAGGGACATAGCTATGTGGTTGTGGGTATTCGTATCGCCGTCATGATGTCGTGGGTTCCATTTGTTGACCGGGCGATGCGTTGTGCAAGACACTTTATTTTACGGTGCTCCAGTATGGTCAACAAAAAACGAATAACACTCGAATACAGGTACAACAACCCTTTCCACCACCCCTCTCTCTCTCTCTCTCTCTCTCTCTTTCATATCCTGGATGTACCGCGAGATGGGAGAGTCCGAGAGGGGTCCTATGTCTTCCTGGGACTTTACAGGCACCGAAAACAATTAGAGAAAGCGTGGTACATACAACCAGCCCCTACCCGTTCGTGGGTAACAGCTGACTCCAGAAACAAAAATTAAAAATTCTAAGGTTGTGATTGGTAAAATCGTGAGGCAGTCAGACAAAATACCTTGTGGTATTCATTTCGATTCCCTTATATTCTGAGTTCGAATCTCACAATGATAGACTTTATATATATATATATATATATTTCCGGGTCGATAAAATAAAAGTGCAAGTCAAGGGCGATGGGCCGACAGAATTGTTTGAACGTTGACAAAATCCTTCGTAATAGTTGTTCCGCCGTGAGTTCTCCTGCGGCGGTGCCGACTCGAAGATGTATCATCCCTTGGTTGCCTCTAAGACATCATCGGTGATAGGTGTTCCGCTCACAATCATAATGTCGGGAGTTCAATTCCTAGATCGAGTGGAAGCATATAACCTTGCTGCTGATCTTCTTTAAGAACATTTTCAAGCACAGGTTCAACTCTGG
>NC_043012.1:40595590-40615590 GCF_006345805.1 Octopus sinensis
CTGTTACAGAAATGGTAAACAAGATTCTAAACACGCACTTACCTTTGACATAAACCATATTTCAACGAAATTGTTTCCACACATTCTTCATAACGCATTCCTCATTTGACAAACGTCCTTCAGGATATGGCCCACATCCCTCCTCCTCCTCCTACTACTGCTACCATTATTACCACCACCACCACCACCACTACTACTACTACCATTATTAATACCACCACCACCACCACTACCACTACTACTACTACTACTCTCCTTTTGACCTTTCGCTTCCAAATATAAGATACTGTTATGTCAACTGTCGTGCGTGTTGAGAGATTTTACATCTCGTTCGAAATGGTCTCCGTTTGTCAATAATTTGAAACTTTTATCAAATATTGCTGTTTTCATTAGTGATGACTTTGTCCTTTATATTGTTACTGTTTAACCCCGGGTCAGCTGTGATGAGGGCATTCCAGCCATGACCAGCTGTTCCATCTTGATTTCAGACCGTATATTCAAGAGCACATCGTCCAATGTTCCCTTAGTTTAAGCTGGGGTGGTTTGAGGTGCGTTCGATTGTTACTTATCGTAAGCCGAATGACCACAGTATTACGAAAATTTAAAACAAAGAAGGGGGCATAATTCTGTAAGCTTTCTTCAGGTGGGAGAGGGCTCCGTGGTATTTAACTATGCTATTTTACAGTCTGTGTTCGAATCTTGATAAAATCATTTCCAGAATCGATAAGCTAAAATACCAGTGATATACGGCGTTAGTTATTTCTCCTTTCACAAACCTCATATTATTGATTTCAGGGGGGGGGTTGGTACAAGGTCAGCAATTTCAGAGGGAGGGACTAAATCAATTACATCGACCCCAGTGTTCAACTGGAGCTTATTTTATTGTCCCAGAAAGAATGAAGGGCAAAGTCGACCTCAATGGAATTTGAACCCTGTACGTGAAGACGGACGAAATGCCGGAAAGATGTTTGCCCGACGGGTTAACCATCCTGCCAGCCCACGTCCTTAAACGAACCTAACATAGGCGCAGCATGGCTGTGTGGTAAGAAGCTTGCTTCCCAACCACATAGTTCCTTGTTCAGTCCCACTGCAAGGAACCTTGGGCAGGTGTCTTCTACTATAGTCTCGGATCGACCAAAGACTTGTGAGTGGATTTGGTAGACGGAAACTGAAAGAAGTCCGTCGTATATATATATATATATATATATATATATATATACATATGTGTGTGTGTGTGTGTCTGAGTTTGTACTTCAACAATGACTTGACAACCGACGTTGGTGTGTTTACGTCCCCGTAACGTAGCGGTTCGACAAAAAAATCCGATAGAATAGGTACTATGCTTACAAAGAATAAGTCCTGGGGTCGCTCTGTTCGACTAAAGGCGGTGCTCCAGCATGGTTGCAGTCAAATGACTGAAACAAGTAAATGAAATGAATAAATGAATTATGAATATGCGTGATGTAATGTAATATATATGTGAATGTATGTGCTTGTGTTGAGGCGCAATGGCCCAGTGGTTAGGGCAGCGGACTTGCGGTTGTAGGATCGCGTTTTCAATTACCAGACCGGGCGTTATGGGTGTTTATTAAGCGAAGACACCTAAAGCTCCACGAGGCTCCGGCAGGTGACGGGGTGGCGAACCCTGCTGCACTCTTTCACCACAACTTTCTTCCTCACTCTTTCTTCCTGTTTCTGTTGTACCTGTATTTCAAAGACGCCAGCCTTGTCAGTCTCTGTGTCACGCTGAATCTTCCCGAGAACAACGTTAAGGGAACACGTGCCTATGGAGTACTCAGCCACATGTACGTTAATTTCACGAGCAAGCTGTTCCGTTGATCGGATCAGCTTTGACCCTCGTCAGAATTCCACGTTGGGCTTCTCTTTCTTCTCTCGCTTCTTCACGCCGTTTACGTATCGTATAAACTGTTTATCTTAAATCAGCAACGATTTACAATATGGAGTCGAATACCGTTTGAATAACCTCGTTCTTCCTCTTCGTTTTCACATCTTAATCTCTCTTCAATTCGCTATCTCCAACTATTTCTCTCTCTACAATTCTGTCTCTCTGTCTCCGGCTCTCTCTTCCCTCTCTCTTTCTTCAGCTCTCTTTCTCTCTCTCTCTCTCTCTCTCTCTCTGCCTTTCTGTCTCCAGCTCTCTGTCTCTGTCTCTCCAACTCTCTCTCTCTATCTCTCTCTCTTTAGCTCTCTCTATCTATTTATCTATCTCCAGCTTCTTCTCTCTCTCTTTAGCTCTCCCTATCTAGCTCTCTCTCTCTCTCTCTCTCTCTCTCTCTCTCTCTCTCTCTCTCTCTCTCTACCTATCTCCATCTTCCTCTCTCTGTCTCCAGCTCTCTCCCTCTCATGCTATTTTTTATTCTTTCTTCTCTTGTGCGTCAAACCCGTACTACAGAATCTGTCGACGCATATAACAGCCTATAACAAGCAAACGTAGACCCTGCCTCGATCCGCACTCTCTTCCCACTTCTCATCTCAATACACGACCCATTCGCAGACAATAACACGAATGATCTGCATTCATTTCAATTCTGTATTAGGATTTCATTATTTTACAGTTTAACCATGGTACTCCAGCATGACCGCAGCTGCATAGCTGAAACGGATGAAATTATATATATATGTATGAGTGTGTGTGCGTGTGTGTTGTTGTTGCTGCTTAACCCTAAGTGAACCATGACAAAGGCGTTCCAGCCATGACCAACCATTCCATCTTAATTTCAGACAATATATACAAGATCACATTACCTATTATTGTTCTTCCTTATTTTTAGCTATAGTGGTCTGTGGGGCATTTAACTGTTACCTCTAGCACTAATATATATTTGTGTGTGTATATATATATATATATATATATATTAATAGTTATCGCCATACTAATATGGCAGTCTTATAAATATATATATATATATATATATATAGACTAGCAGTATCGCCCGGCGTTGCTCGGGTTTGTAAGGGAAATAACTATATAAGCATTTTTAGAGAGTTATAGCCAAAAAATAGGGAAAAAATGCATTAAAAATGGAAAAAAAATTAAGGTAAATTTCTTTTTAAATCGTTGACACATCGTAGATATTTTTAGAGAGTTACTTCCCTTATATAATAGCGAAAAAATGCATTAAAATGGAAAAATATGATGGTAAATCTTTTTAAATCGTAGACTCATCGTAGACGCGCGCTAATACCCAGAAGGGCTCGATATGACTCACGACTATAAGATACCCGGTTTGGTTTTTCTTAACCCTTTCGTTACTATATTTCTGACCAAAATACACCCCTTATGTGTTTCAATTATTTTCTAACGTAATCATAAATTTAGTCTGGTTTCATTAAACAACAATAACTTTTTTATTTATCAATATATTAATGTGATTTTTGGAAGATAATTTAATGAAATGTCCTCAACCAATTCTATACTATAATTTTTGTCACAAAGTGACTCTAATTGCAGGTAGATACAGGTAAATTCAACAATATATAAAATTATTAAAATTTTGTTCAAACATCGCTATAGAAAATGGGTTATTAGCTAATATTCAATTGGGTATACAACAAAATTTTACGATATAATTTGTTATTCTGGGTAACTTTCTGATACCCATAATAATATTTATGGCAAAATAGGCCTTAATTTCATTTAAGGTTGTGGGAAATAACAAACTATCCTTTCTTTCGTTTTGTTTACGTTTAGCATAACAGTTCGTTTCTGCCGTAATGATTTCAAATAGGCTCATTCGAAAAAGTAAATAGAAATAGTTTAAGGCTTTACTCTTCTGGGAAAGTCTGTGGCTTGGTCCAGTTTCTTCAGAAAAATCACCGAAAGAAACAGTTTTTAAATTTTCACTCCATTCAGGTACCAATTCGTTTTCTTTATCGCTGTCGGATTCACTGTTTTCACTTTAATAGCTGCAAACTTGCAAAGACAAAGGAGGAGAAGGGTGATAGCGTCAGTGAAACAGTTCGTTCCCTTTGTGTGTGTGTGCGTTTGCGTGTGGTGTAAACCACATTAAGAAGAGCATTTGACATACACACCAGAATGTGAGTTTTCTGTAAATTTTGCTTAATTGGAGTTTAAATTTTAAAAACTGGACCTGGCATGACCCGATGCATTCTACTCTTAAAAATGCTAGGTAAATTGTAATTGAAGAAATCCTATATTGTAGATTTCTATAACTTACAAAGGGAGGCAGATAAAATCTGCCTTTTATAATAAGAGATAGATAGATAGATAGATAGATAGATAGATAGATAGATAGATAGATCGATAGATAGATAGATAGATAGATAGATAGATAGATAGATAGATAGATAGATAGATAGATAGATAGATAGATAGATAGATAGATAGATAGATAACTCCAAGAAAGTTAGTGGTTGTGAATCCAACCAACCAAGGGATAGTATCTATCCAATATACTGCTGGTAGAAAGAATACCCAATTATTAATATACAAGTGTTTTTTTTATTGCATTGCAATTACATTACCGAGTGTAATAAATGGGTGAGGGTAAAGAGTTATTTTACCATTAATTTATAGAGCAATAAGAAAATGGAGGGGATCAATAGGTGGTTCGTTAACTTTTAGACATTATATTATATCGACTTATTTATTTATTTGCTAAAATGACAATTATAACAATATACATATATGTATAACATATCATGCTTTACATATAAAAATATATATATATAATATATTCTTGTAACTGTCATTTTAGTAAATAAATAAATAAAATGACATAATATAATGCCTAAAAGTTGATGAACTACCTATTGATCCCCTCCATTTTCTTATTGCTCTCTCTCTCTCTCTCTCTCTCTCTCTCTCTCTCTCTCTCTCATATATATATATATGTGTGTGTGTGTGTGTGAGGCGCAATGGCCGAGTGGTTAGGGCAGCGGACTCGCGGTCGTAGGACCGCGGTTTCGATTCCCAGACCGGGCGTTGTGAGTATTTATTGAGCGAAAACACCTAAAGCTCCACGAGGTTCCGGCAAGGGTAGGTGACGATCCCTGCTGTACTCTTTCGCCACAACTTTCTCTCATTACTTCTTCTGTCGGCCTGCTCGCTTAGCCAGCGGGGTGGCGTCATTTGAAGGCTAAAGCAATGCGAAGCGCATTGTGACCAGCGTTGTGTAGCAACATCTGATAGCCTGGTCGGTCACGGTGATATATATATATATTATATATATATATATATATAATATATATATATATATATATATATATATATATAATAAAGTGATGGTTTGCTGCCAACTTAGTGTGGCAGTCCCAAGAAATGGGACTGCTATTTAGCCCCAGAAAACACCGTTTCCAGTTGGCTATGTGACACAAGCGTTCTGTGTCCTTAAGTTTTCAAACAGGGAAGATAAGCGCCTCTACCCAGCAAACCCAGCATGCAGAGGTTAGTTCTGAAGGACAATAGAATTCAGTCTGAACGGCTAAATACCAGTAGCAACCTTCCATTTCCTGGGACTTCCACATTAAGTTGGCAACAAACCATCACTATATCGTGCTGCAACTGCATAAGTCTCTCTGAGAGATTTAGAAATGCAATATTTCTACCCAGCATGGCCACAGCTCATTAGCTGAAACTGGAAAAATCAAAATCAAAATCAAATAATTACCGAAAATAATTTCCCTGTTTATTTCTACGTATAAATCTTTTGTTTCTCTCTCATTCCTTATTTTATCTCTTTTACCTATATTTGTACCCTCAGCTCAACACATTGGCTACCAAAATAAAGCAGACGGAAACTGAATGGAAGCATGTTGGTCGTCTGCATCTTGCACCTGTCATGAATGCTACGCATAATACGTGACCCTGTTTAACACCACCAACGAGTCCTTGGGTACCTTTTAGTTCAGTCGCGGTTTATCGCCACTAATTGGTACCGTTGGGATACCTTTATGGATTCCGCTACTGAGCTAGACTCAGTCTCACCTGAACATTGGCTGTATTTAGAACACTTGACTCTGACTCTGAAGACAGACTGTGAGTCACGGTTTCCTAACTTTCTACTTAGTTTCAATTATTAGAATCCGACCAAAGTGGAATCACTGCCTTCAAGGGATCAATATGATCGACCTTATTAGTGATTCCTCTATTGACAGTGTGTGTGTGTGTGTGTGTGTGTGTGTGTGTGTGTGTGTGTGATGGACTCTCCCATCATTAGACGACGCTTGAGGGTTCGGTAATTTCTTACCGAATAACCACCACACGCAGATGATCTGTTTCTAGTGATCAAATGTTTGTGCAGACATAAGCTCACTCCCTCCATCAGATCGACATTACCTGTACAGGTGCAAATGGGTGTCACATGTCAGATGACGAAACGATCGCAGAGCAACCTGAAATTAAGTGCTTTGCTCAAGAACACAATGCAACACCCGGCCTGGGAATCGAACCCACGATCTCGCTATCGTGAGTACAACACCCTAACCACAAAGCCATGCGCACACACGCACACACACACACACACCACACACACACACACAAACACACACACACACACACACACACACACACAACTTCGCTTCTTTTTCATTACACCGATATTAACCACACTTCGAAAAAGAACTTTTTACTGACAAGCACCAGGAGTAATAAATTATCGAATTCTCTAAAATGCATGAATTCCTCTGACATTAAAAATGCATTTATAAAACCCTGCTTTCAGTAACTTCGTAATTTGAAGTCTGAAATAATTAATGTTTCAAAAGCGGCGAATGAGCAGAATCGTTTGAGCGTCAGACAAAATGCCAAACTGCTGCATTCCCCCCGGCTTTACGTTCCGAGTTCAAATACGCTCGATGTCGTTTTTAGCTTTTCATCCTTTTGGGGTTTATAAAACAAGCACCAGTTGAGCATTTGGGGCCGATTTAATCGACTTCGTCCTCTTTTCAAAATAGTTGACTTTGTTCTAAAATTAGAAAGCGTTATATTTAACGCTTCCATTGTTGTCCATTTTCAACCCTCTACCTTCGCAATTTTTGTAAAAATTCGCGGTATTTTATTGCTTTAATTAGATGAGACAATGTCGACACTTCTGGTGCTGTAGGTTCGTCCGTCGCTACGTTCTAAGTTCAAATTCCGCCGAGGTCAACTTTACCTTTCATCCTTTTGGGGTCGATAAATTAAGTACCAGATGAGTACTGGGGTTGATGTAATCGACTGTCCCCAGCCCTAAATTTCAGGCCTTGTGCCTATAAAAGAAAAGGATTATTATTATTATTATTATTATTATTATCATTATTATTATTATTATTATTATTATTATTATTTAAGGCGGAGAGCTGGCAGAATCGTTAGCGTGCTGGGCAAAATGCTTAGCGGTATTTCGCCTGTCTTTACGTTCTGAGTTCACATTCCGCCGTGGTGGACTTTGCCTTTCATCCTTCTGAGGTTGATAAATTAAGTACCAGTTGCGTACTGGGATCGATATAATCAATTTAATCCCTTCCCCTAAATTTGAGGCCGTGTTATTTTCTTATTCAGTAGTCTTATTTTTATCACACGTTTTCACTGCACTACGGAGCGCAAATGTGTCTTGGGTATTTGCTGTGGTTTGCCGTGATGCTCTTATGGTTACTGTATTGAAAGTGTTTTACGTAGGATATGTGCAGTGCCTAGTAGTGCAATTTTCTGTATGTTATATATATTCAAAAGTCCTGGTGTTTTAGTTATGTATTTGTCTGAATATTTTTTTTATCAATCCTAATGCGCCTACTACGATAGGAATTGTTTCTGTTTTTAGACTCCACATTCGTGTTACCTCTATTTCCAGATCTTTATTATTATTATTATTATTATTATTATTATTATTATTATTATTATCATTATTATTATTATTATTATTTATGTATTTCTTTATTGCTCACGGGGTGGGGTGGGGGCTAAACATAGAGGTGACAAACAAGAACATACTAAAGGAATAAGTCGATAACATCGTCCCCACTGCGTAACTGGTACTTAATTTATCAAACCAAAACAATGAAAGGCAAAGTCGACCTCGGCGGAATTTGAACTCAGAACGTAACGGCAGACGAAATACGGCTAACGTTTCTGCCAGCTCACTACCTTCATCATCATTATTGTTATCATTATTTAAAGCATCGAGCTGGCAGAATCGTAAAGCACGCCGGGCGAAATGCTTTGTGGTATTTCGTCCGCCGCTGCGTTCTGAGTTCAAATTCCGCCGAGGTCGACTTTGCCTTTCATCCTTTCGGGGTCGATAAAGTAAGTACCAGTTGAACACTAGAGGTCGATATAATCAACTCATCCCCACCTCTCTCCCAAGCTGCCATTGTGGCAAAAATTTGAAATCTTTATTATTTTTATTACTCTTATAGAAAAAGGCAGCAAGCTGGCAGTATCGGTTCCACGCAGGACAAAATGTTAAGGAGCTTTTTTTCCTGTTTCACGTTCTAAGTTCAAATTTCACTGAAGTCGACTTTGCCTTTCAGCCTTTCAGGGTCAGTAAAATAAGTACCAGCGTGAGCACTGCACGTCAATGTAATCGACTCCCCGCCCCTCAATTTTCCAGCCTTTGCCTGTAGTAGAATCATTTGTTTCTGAAAAAAGAAAAATGGTCAGTGGCATTCGCTCCGGTTCTGAGTCCAAATTCTACCGAGGTCGACTTTATTCATCATCCTTTTGGAATTGGTAAAATAAGTACCAGTAGAATACTGGGGCTGATGCAGTCGACCTGTCATCCTCTCCACTCAAAATCGCTGCGCTTGTTTTAAAATTAAAATAAATTATTATTATTCGTCTTGAGATAGAAGCAAAAGAGAATCGGTGTATAAGAAAGAAACAAAGCTTTATTCCTTAACTAAGAGAAAGATGTCGACACATCATGGAAACATTTTTAGTGAGCGAGAGAAGGAAAGATTAACAGGAGACACGCAGACAAACAGAAAACATTGTTCACTATTTCTGTAAGCAAAGTTCATTTTAATCATCATCTGAGAAGACTTGACCAGGGACACATAGTTGAAGCCCTTTATGCTTTCTCACAACTTCGTGCTGAATTCTATATTTTTGGGCACCACCTTGAACAAATGACGAATTTCTAAAAGGAACTGTTTCACAGAAATAATTTTCATGAAATACGTAACGGCATATTGGATCGATCTTGAGGTAGCCAATAGCTAATTTTCCCAAATTTCTCTTCAACAGACGCCAAAAGCATAATATATAATTTTTATTGGGCATCTGATTGCGTTGCAAGCCTCCATCGTATACTGAGCACATGTTGAACCAAGATCGACGTTTGTTCGACCGATATTGAAGAAGAGAAGAATTTGACCCGCCTTGTTTCCGGATTTCTCGCCGTCGCAGGCAACAAACACAGTTGGTTGACTGTTGTTTTACGTAAACAGGCAAACACTGAGAAAAACGTAACAGGATGTTTCAAAAGAAATGAACAAACAAAACAAACAAAAAACGATTTGGGTATTCTCCCTTAAATGAATATGATGGAACAAAAACAATCTCATGACGTAATGACTACGTCATCATCATTAACATTAATTTACTGGATTATTATCAGAAAAGGACATTTTTTATTTTACTGTGTGAATGAGAGAGAGAGAGAGAGGGGGGAGGGAAAGTGAGAGAGAGAAAGTGAGAGAGAGAGAAAGAAAGAGAAAGGAGAGTGGAGATGGTTGAGGATTCATAACCGTTTGCCTGTGTCACGTGGTTGTGTTTCTTTGTTGGCAGCGAGCAAAATGATAAGCAACACTCACGAATAATTAACAGAAGTTTTATTTTCTGCACAGTGTATTCGGTGTTGATTTTGGGATGGAGAATAAAAAAGAAAAGAAACAATTTATACAGAGAGAGAGAGCGAGAGAGAGAGAAACTGTGGGGCCTACGACACAACAGCTGGTTCGTATCGATCTGTGACAGGCCGTCACAGCTGGGGAAGCATCGTGCTAAATCCGTGATGGCAAATATCTCTCCCTCCAATCTGCGCGTCTGGAGAATGAAAAACAAAATGGAAAAAAACTGAGAATGGAATTGTTAAAACAACTGACTCGATATCCTGAAATTACTGCCCGAAAAAATCCCCCTTTTATAAGAATCATCAAGAGGTTCTGGAAAGTCGAATCACGTGCTTAACGTGATCCGATGGTTGCTTAACAAGGATTGGTCAGGAAATCGGCCGATCTCGTAAAATGATCGTGACCTCAGCATGTCATCCGCACGGCTGCCAGTTAACCGGTTTAGAACTTGGTCCACCTATCCAAAGTTTCTCTTCAACGTCCAGGCTTCTTTTCTGGTTTATGCTGAATCCTTGTTTCATCCGTTCTCACTAGCAAAAGGAAAGCAAGTTTTCTTTTCATTCGGCTCGAATTATTCTGGTGGATGAAAACTAATTGGGAATATGTATGAAATATGCTGCAAAGGCGTCCGGGAAATAGATATGTCCGGTGTATCACATGTGATACGCATGTTGGGTTAATCGGGATTATTCTCTCTTTTTCTAGAAACAAAAAGAACTAAATTTTTAAGTTTAAGGACCTGACGGGTGTTAGAAAAGTTTGATGGAGAAATGAACGACCGTTATTTTTTTTCCATCAATGTGACGCAAATGAATCCAAAGGCACAGTCTGTGATAATACAACTTGTTTCAACATAGAAATGTAGAATTTGACAGTGAATTGGCTGCCGTTTTCAGCAAGTCGGGTGGAGAAAGGACTACAGCCATGAATATTTGAATACTTGAAACAATGGACCCCGATAGTGGCAGCCAAGAAGCCCGTGGGGGTTGGGCGTGGGATGAAACTGGGCTGATATAGATCGAACTCATCGTCATCACTAGACTGCTGCTGCTTTCGAAGGATTCGGATTTACTTACCTTCACAAACCACATACCCTCGTGCTCACCGAGCCAACCAATTCACAA
This sequence comes from Octopus sinensis, assembly GCF_006345805.1. Taxonomy (NCBI): domain Eukaryota; kingdom Metazoa; phylum Mollusca; class Cephalopoda; order Octopoda; family Octopodidae; genus Octopus; species Octopus sinensis. The sequence goes on from NC_043012.1 coordinate 40,606,528, forward strand.
TCCGTGTTTTTAAAGCAACACAAAGAGATTACCAACATACATACATACATACATACATACATACATACATACATACATACATACACGCACATACATACATACATACATACATACACGCACATACATACATACATACACATACATACATACATACATACATACATACACGCACATACATACATACATACATACATACATACATACATACATACATACATACATACATACATATAGTTGAAATTTACAGAAAAACAAAAGACGAAGACAGGTGTATGATCAACAAGCAGGTGTATTAGTTTGACGCTCGGGAAAGTGAAAAAGTCTTTTACGTTTCGAGCCTACGCTCTTCAACAGAAAAGAAAAAGAGAAAATAAACAGAGAGAACAAAAAAAAACTGTGGATTTAGCGATCAAGTATGGGGATTGGTTGGGAAAAAAAAAAGATTTGACAAGAGAGGTAGAAAGAAGGGGAGATATGAAACAAACCGTTTCCTGGAATCGAAACCTTAGCCTAGATTTTTTTGTACGAGATCCTTTGCACTGTTCTCGGCATTACCACTCAGAAATTTGTGAGGGTCAATCTTCAAACTTAGATAAGCTCTTTTGTTTAAATCAACATTCTTTGGTTAAATACTGGTTAGCATAGACAAGCTAATCTACTTCACATGGTTCTCCGACCTACATACCGTTTTCCAACTTAAATGAATGCGAACCCTCTCGGAATATTAGGGGTCAGTCGTTATCACTTTCAGACACTGCACGTTTGTTTTTTCTATTTCTAGCCAACAACCTCTTCGTGACAACCACCAACAGACGCAGTTGTTACTGAAGATGCGCGAACTTTGTCTTTGTTGTTTCCCCCTTACAACTTGCGAAACAACCGATTCCTACAGGTTTTTGCATAATGGCCCTCAAGTCGAATTCACAGGAAAATATAAACTGCAGGTAATGACTTTCTTTTTTTTGTTGCATTTGAGGTGCATCGTTTGTTGTCTCACGAGTTAAAGTAATCTAACAGTAACAAAACCAATTACGTGTGTGTGTGTGAGAGAGAGAGAGAGAGAGTTTCTGAAACTTCGAGAAATGAAATAATTCGTTTGGTAACGGTGGAACTTGAAGTAGATAAAGCTATAAATAATCCCGTGTAAATATCGGATGTAAAAAGCCATTTGGATGGCTACCTGTGGGACTCGAACTCAGATCTTCTGTAAACATACATACATAAACTATGCGGAAGTCATCCGACAGACTTCCGTAGAAGTTTCGCTTATTTCAGTCACGAGTTCTAGGCCCACGAGACACCCGAGATGCCAAGCACTCGGAACGAACTTGAGACACCTTGATAGCATTGGGCTGGGGGGGGGAACATATCACAAATGAGAAACATAAGCTGTCTCATAACATTTTCTCCACATGTTGTTCATTAATTCTACAGAAATTATCTTAATGAGATTTAAAATATTGCAGCTAAGTCTTTGATTAGATTAGGTGCAGTGAACTCGGATTACTGATTAAAGTAACAGCGTCTTATCTGGTTTTGATTAAATGATAAGAAGTTTGGATGAAAAAATTAATTAGAAGATAACGAACCGAATATTTACTAAGACTAACGGAATATTGGACTAAAGGAATGGATGAAGCTGTATGGTTTAATATAATTTCTAGAACAGGTTCAAATTTGTGTATTTGTGACGGGGGTCAAATATATGAGGAGGCGCTGAAATGTTGTTGACTTTGGGGTAATAGAAAATACAGGAAGATCAGTTATAAATTTTATTCGACATCTTCCCCTCTCAATTTATTTAAAATTAATATAAAATATAGTCATCTATAGGAATCACCTATCGAAAAAACATAGTAAAAATGAATATATATATATATATATGCCAGGAACTTTTCACCACCCACCTCGTAATCAACCTACGTATAATACTGGTACTAGTACAGGGTGAAAGATAGAAATGACAAACTGCACGTAGCGATGGAGAAAAATCCCCAGTCCTGAAGAAATAAGTATTGCACTTGTATTGAGTACATTTTCTCTCTTGTGGAGGTTTAAGTGTTGAACTCGGGATCGTTAAGTCTTGGTTTCGTGTTTTAGATTGCGCAGTACGTGGCAATTCGTTTCCCGTTTCTCCAGTCTACTCGGCTGCAATTGAGTGTCAACTGTAGTAGTGAGTTAACGTCGTGATGGAGAGGCGCCCCGTCCAGGATGTGGAGAGTCCTGTATTGTCAGACGCTTCGGAAACTGTTATAAGCTCTGGCCTAAAGGAGCATCTAGATTCGAAACCAATTATATATATGATCTTACCTACCTGTTTTTTCCTTGCTCTCTTCTTTTCTATCTTCTGTTCCTCTCTTCCTTGTTTTTCCCTCTAGTATCTGACAAAGGACTGCGTCCGAAACGTTATAATTTTACTCCATAATTATAAACCTAATTAAATTAGACTTTTTGTTGTTTTTTGCTATAATATGTGTGCATGTTTGTGTCCCCTTTCATTATTCCATGCCAGGATCGGTTTCGCCGACCTCACAGCGCCTCACTCCTCCTTTGTCATCTGTCACATACGACAACAGAAAACTAACGATGTTGCATGACACACACATTATACCGGGTATATTTTATCCTACCTTCGCCTCCATAGAGATTAGCTTCTTCGAAATTAAGTACCTATCTCTACCATTTGTTGGATACGTTTACTGCTCTTCTAGACGGATTACCCGCATGAAAAATATAGCATCTAAATTCTTCCCTTAATTTTTCCCACTAAAGTTTCCAGTTATTACTACTCGTCACCCTTTATATTATCAAGCGTTCCACAGAAAGAACTAGCTATATTTCCGTGTGCCACCGGCACTAAAGACTTCCTCTGTACAACCTAAGTGACACTTCTACGCTGTTTCAGTTGTACACTTGTTATTGAGAAAACAACATGGTTTTCCTCTTTAAACTTGTGTCAAACAAGGATATATCCTATCTCCACGTTCCTTTAACTTTGTTATAGATTTTGAACTGAAGAGGGTTGAAAGAAGACACAGGCTCATAGAGGACTACAACAAAGTTCTACTGGATTTGAATTTTGCCCCTGACATTGCATAACGTACATAGGCGAACTGGCAAAATGCTCAGCGGCCACTCGTAGGTTTTTATGTTCTAGGTTCAAATTCCACTGAGACTTAGTTTGCCTTTCATGTTTAAAGGGTCGATAAAATAAATACCAGGCATGTACTGGGGTCGATGTAATCGGCTTTTCTCCTCCTCCGAAATTGCTGTGCTTGTGTCAAAATTTGAACCCAATATTCATAAGTAAAGACACTGAGAGTTTGCGTGGTAAGAAGCTTGCTTCACAACCACATGGTTCCTAGTTCAGTTCCACTGCGTAGCACCTTGGGTAAGTTCTCCTACTATAGCTCTCAAGCCGACCAAAGCCTTGTGTGTGGATTTGGTAGATGGAAACTGAAAGAATCCCGTCGTATATATATGTTTGTGTGTCTATATTTGTCTCCCACCATCGCTTGACAACCGATATTGGTGTGTTTACGTCCCCGTAACTTAGCGGTTCGGTCAAAGACCCCAATAGAATAAGTACTAGGCTTACAAAGAATAAATCCCGGGGTCGATATGTTCGACTGAAGGCGGTGCTCCAGCATGGCCGCAGGCAAATGACTGAAACAAATAAAAGAATTTACGGATTCTGTAAAGACCACAATGGAGGACACCACTTCCTCATCCCGAATGTCCGGTACCAGGGCGATACAAACATACGCAGGCACGCACAATAAACACGGACGTGTAGTTGAGTAGTTCGCTTCGCAACCACTTGGTTGCGGGTTCGATCCCACTGCGAGCATTTTGGGCAAATGTGTTCTACTATAATCCCGAGCTGACCAATGCCTTACGAGTGAATTAGGGAAATGGAATCTATAGGAGCCTGTCGTGTGCGTCCTTGTGTTTGGCACCCAACCCAACCGCTTGGCAACCAGTGTTGGTTTGTTTACGTCCCTGTAAATTAGCGATTCGATAAAAAGCGAACGATAGAATGAATATACATACCAGACTCAAAATATACACCGGGGTTGGTTTGTTTTGATTAATTTCTTCCAAGTGGTGCCCCAGCATGGTCGTGATACATAACCTGAAACAAAAGAGCATACAAGTGTTTGCGTGTGCTATTACAAGTGTGTGTATTTATGTGTGTGTGTGTGTGTTGTGCTTGCGCGCGCGTGCTTCTATGACGCAGTAAATTCCTCGCTAGCCGAACCAATTACTTGAACCATTAAAATTAATTCTACATAAATTGGTAATTATTCTATGAAATTATGAACCGATTGTTTCAGCTCTCCATTACTGTGACAGATAGTAATTAAGTTGGTGCATAATTATTGCGGTTTTTTTTTTCCAATAAATTTTATTCAACAAAAACAATAACAACATTTAACAAAAACCTCTTTAAGTGATTATTCCGGAGCATATTCACCATCCACCTCAGTAACTGCTTGGCATTTTATTTAAGCTGGCGTTTTGTTTAAATTTTTTTGTTGAATAAAATTTATTGAAAAAAAGCCGCAATAATTATGCAGCAACCTAATAACACACACACTACACACACACACACACACACACACACACACACACTCCACACTATACACACACACTCCACACTACACACACACACACACACACACACACACACACACCAGAATCAGACTGGCACTTCGTTGGTTACGACGACGAGTATTCCAGTTGATTCGATCAACGGAACAGCCCGCCTGTGAAATTTAAAAGCGCAAGTGGCTGAGTACTCCACAGACACAGAATGTGACAAGGCTGGCCCCTTTTGAAATTACGGGTACTACTCATTTTTGCCAGCTGAGTAGACTAGTGCGACGTGAAAAAAAGAGTCTCGTTCAAGGTCACAACGCGTCGCTGGGAGTCGAACTCATGACCTTACAACCGTAAGCCGATTACGCTCACCACTAAGCCACACCCCTTCACACACACACACACACACCCTTCCGTGCGATGAGAGTTATAAGGTTGGGGTTACAATTAACCTAGAAACCCACAAATTAAACTGCTAACAACTGTCAGTAAAAATTCATTTCAACATCCGTCTACTGACTTGAGACGAATAATGACAGACACAATATGGCCGAGAGATGTGTTAGAAATAGCAGCTAAATAACTTTCAATTCACTCATATTTATTTATTTATTGCCCACAAGGGGCTAAGCATAGAAGGGACAGACAAGGACAGACAAAGAGATTAAGTCGATTACATCGACCCCAGTGCATAACTGGTACTTATTTAATCGACCCCGAAAGGATAAAAGACTAAGTCGAGCTCGGTAGAATTTGAACTCAGAATGTAAAGATAGACGAAATACCTATTTCTTTACTACCCACAAGGGGCTAAACATAGAGAAGACAAACAAGGACAGACAAACGGATTAAGTCGATTACATCGACCCAGTATGCAACTGGTACTTAATTTATCGACGCCGAAAGAATGAAAGGCAAAGTCGACCTCGGCGGAATTTGAACTCAGAACGTAACGGGAGACGAAATACCGCTAAGCATTTCGCCCGGCGTGCTAACGGTTCAGCCAACTCCACTCTAAATATTCTTTTTTTACTTTAGGCCTTGTTTGTCCCCTTTGTGTTTAGCCCCTTGTGGGTAGTAAAGAAATAGGTTTTTCGTCTGCCGCTATGTTCTGAGTTCAAATTCCGCCGAGGTTGACTTCGCCTTTCATCCTTTCGGGGTCGATTAAAAAAAAAATACCAGTTACGCACTGGGGTCGATGTAATCGACTAGACACCCCCACCACCCGCCTCTAAAAGAATTTCAGGCCTTGTGTCTATAATAGAAAGGATTAGATTAGGTTAGAACCACTTTCTTGATTGTCTTGCGTTGCAGAACTGGTTGGCCCTTGTTCTCCTTTCTGGAAATTCATCCACTCCACTCCCCCCCCCCCTCCTTCACTTTTTTCGGGTCAGGAATGCGAAGCGTCGGCTGGGACACCTTTGGCGACGATCGTTTCCTATCTCTGTCTTCTGATTTCCGATCTCGCCGAAGTACCAGCTTTGTCTTCCTTTGGTCCGGCGGTCGATAAAATACCAGTCAAATACTGGGGTTCATTCTCTCACTGCTCCCCATTTCTTTTCTTCTTTCTTTCTTTCTTTCTCTCTTTCTTTTTCTTGTTTTCTCTCTTTTACTTTTCTCCCTCTCCTCTTTTTCTCTTTCTCTCTCTTTCTTCTCTTTCTCCTCTTTCTCTCTTTTCTCTTTCTTTCAACTTTCTTTTCCTCTCCTTTCTCTATCTCTTTCTATTGTACCCCTAATTCAACAGTCCCCCCTTCTCTCTCTCTCTCTCTCTCTCTCACACACACACACACACACACACACACACAGTGTCGTGCTGCTTCTATCCAAAAATTACGTTAAAGAATCGCACATACCAATAGGAATACTCAGCCACCCACACTCAAATTTCACGCGTATCAATTCATCTTCATGAACAGCTGAATGCTCATCGTCGAGAGAGACGGAGAACTCCCTGTTGTCTCTTTCACGATTAACACCTTGAAAATGATTCGAGCTTCCGACTTATTTCTCGCCTGTCAAACAAATAGTTTTATAAAGCTCCCCTTCGCCCCGCCAATTATGACCCTCACCGGTTATCTTTCCTTCGCCTATTTCACTAGGAAATCTGTCCGACCTTGACATTCTTAATTTCGTTGCTGTGACCCCATGTCATCAGTTTAACCTTTGACCTCCACAGTTGCTGAGACCAGTTCACACGTCAACTTACTTGTCACGTCCAATGACACAAAACGAAGTTTCATATTTCGACTTTATTTTTAGTTTTCCGTGTGTGTGTGTGTGTGGTGGTGTGTGTGTGTGTGTGTGTGTGTGTGTGTGTGTGTGTGTGTGCGTGTGTGCGTGCGTGCGTGTGTGTGCGTGTGATGTTTTGTATGAGTGTGTGGGGGGTATTTTGTGTGTATGACGTTTTGTGCAAGTGTGTGTGGTATGTGTATGTGTGAGTGTGTGTATGGGATGTTTTGTGGGTGTGTGTGTTTATGTACGTGTGCGTGTGATGTTTTGTGTGGGGAGATGTTTTGTGTGTGTGTATGATGTTTTGTGCAAGTGAGTGTGTGCATGTGTGTGATGTGTGTGTATGGGATGTTTTGTGTGTGTGTGTGTGTGTATGACGTTTTGTCTGTTTTGTGCGTGTGTGTGTGTTTCTGTTGTTTAACCCCAAATAAATTATGATAGACGAGAATCATGATCAAATGGATCCCAGCCGTGACTGTCCCGTCTTTTTCTTATGTGCAAAAACAAAACTAGATCACATTATCTGATCTGCGCATTTTCTAAGACACCGCAATGTGATTCTCTACATTTAACAAGGTGCAGAAAGCAGTGTCCGGATCTTTGTGGCCACAGCAAAAGTGGTCGCGTGGTGGAAGAGGCTGAAAGAATTGAGCGCAGACACCTTTCCCTTCGTCCGAGCCTTCATCGGCCTTTATCAAGTGACCGTGCGAAAAATAGTCAGTGTAAATAAACAGGCTCAAAAGCATGCATCAATAGATTACCCTGTAACTGTGTATGTCTTGTCACCATGGACGTGCACCCCGAAACTTTCGGTCCAAGGTTCGAGCCTGGGTTATGTATTTAAAGAAGACCAACAGGTGTCCAAACATGTGAGTCTCTCCTGTCTGCGCCACCGAGCGAAGGTAAAGCGCGTGCACGCCACCCATTTCCGATTTTTTCTTTTTTTTTTTTTCAAATTTTTTTTTCGGATTTCTGTTTCGATATAGAAGAATACAATTTTACCCAAAAATCACGTTTTCAAAATCTTAATTTCCACCCCACGCCCATTTCCTTAGTTTTTAACTTTTTCCGAATTCTTTTTTTTTTTTTAACCACGTATAAAAATACGGAGATTACGAATATGGGATTTTTTCTTTTTAAATTTCAATTTTTCTTAAAGAAACACTCGAGGCCCCTTCCCCAACGTCGCCCACCCATCATCTCCCCGTTTTCAAAAAGCTAAAAACGCCGGAAGTTTCCCTTTCGTCTGATGGATAGTGTGCACGCACTTTACCTTCGTTCACCACCGATGCTGCCCAAGAGAAAGGGCAAAACCGATTCAGTTTAATCCCGTCAGAACAAATCCAAACACTGCCACGTGGACAATGCCACCATTCCACTTCCGCCACTGCTTCATTTACTGACCCTGCAAGAAAGAAATGGAAATTCGGCATCGCTGGCATTCGAACTCAGCGCGCAAAGAGCTTAAGCGAATGCCGTGAGGACTTTTATGCGTGGCCCTAAAGACTGGTAATTCACTATCCTTCTGGAAGCAGTGAGATGGTTACAGTTGGAACGCCTTAAAATTAAGAATGCTATATTGGATAGAATAGTTTTGGATGCTTTTTATTTTAAAGGAGAGATGGTCACTGTTGTAACGCCTTTGCCATAAAAAAGTAAATCATATAGAGGATCGTGTAACCCAGGATGGCTTTTGTCTAAAAGAATGCATGGTCACGGCTGGCACGCTTTTATTTTTAACATGATGGGAATGTTGTACTGGATAATGTAGCGTTTGATGCTTGGGATGGTCCCAGGCACGAAAAATCTTTAATCATAGGTGTACTGGATCGAAGCTGACCTGGGGCTAAAAGGCAACAACAGCATCAACAACAACATCGTTCAGTCCATTGTAATTCAATGAGTTGTTTGGAAAATGAAACAGAAATCGATATTTCGTATCGAAATGCGGTAGTGGCGGTGGCAGTAGCTGTTGTAGCAGGAGGAGCAATGACGTCATTGCCATGGCATTATGGACGTCACAGAACTCTCAGAGACCAAACCAAGGTTAAAGACATGGAAATGGAAGAACTTATTCGACGATTGTAGGATCGTTTCGGTGAAGAGCTTCTTGCTGTTTATGGTGGTGGTGGTGGTGGTGGTGTTGGTGGTAGTGGTGTTTGTTGTTGTTGTTGTTGTTGTTGGTGGTGGTGGTGGTGGTGGTGGTGTTGGTGGTAGTGGTGTTGTTGTGTG
>NC_043012.1:40620590-40665191 GCF_006345805.1 Octopus sinensis
CAAACTCTGTACCGTGAAATATGTTCCATGAAGTGTTTCCTCTGAAGTTTACCTCATGAAATCTATTCCACGGACTTTATAAAAGAAATATATATTCTATGACAAGGGCAGCGAGCTGGCAGAGACGTTAGCACGCCGGACGAAATTCCTAGCGGTATTTCGTCTGCCGTTACGTTCTGAGTTCAAATTCCGCCGAGGTCGACTTTGTTTTTCATCCTATCGGGGTCGATTAAATAAGTACCAGTTAAGCACTGGGGTTGATGTAATCGACTTAATCCGTTTGTCTGTCCTTGTTTGTCCTCTCTGTGTGTAATAAAGAAATAAATATATATTCTATGACATATATTTCACGCAATCTACACCACCAAATCTGTGTCCTGTTATATCCACTCCGTGAACAATAATTCCGTGTAATCTTTGTAAAAGCTTCTGAGTTGGGAATCCATCCATCCGGTTTCTCTGCTCACTCTTCCTGGAAGAGTGGTCGGAGTAAAGTCCTTAGATACCTCCCCCATAGGAGACTATCAGAAGCAAGCTTCATTAAACCTTTCCGTTGGAATCCCAGGCGTGACCAACCAAGACGAAGTATATTATCCAACTATTTCGTTCTTGGTGTACACCTAGGTCTCCTGCCGGTTGACTTGGCTTAAACAATGCGTCTTGCGATTCTTTCCTACGACCTTCTAACCATATATCTGTTGTACCAGAGCTGTGACCTCTCAATGCGGAGAAGTAGCGGATGAACCTGGAGAGAATCCTTAATCTCCGAACTATTTACTCTGTCGAGTAAAGTTACTTCGGAGTTGGAATTTCCTCTTCGAAATCTGTTCCTCGAAATGTAATTTGTAAATTCTGGTTCGTGGAATCGATTCCGTGGATAGTATCAGTGACATCTTCTCTAATAAAACTCATTTCTGTGAAACCTACTCGGTAAATTCTGAATATTTCATCTATTCTAAAGAAACTGCTTTTTGTGGAGTCTTTGGCGTGATAAAAATCCATTTCCTCCTCATAGTGGATTTTCCGTTAGATTTTAAAATATGTAGTCTTAAAGAGATAATAATATACAATTCCTTAAATTATTTTCACAAAATATATTTCGGGATGTTTGTTCTTAGAAAAAAAAAAAGGAAGAAACAATTCTTAGAAATCAACTCTGTGAACTTTCTATAGATTATTGTGGGGTACTCAAGCCATTTTCTATTGTAAAGAAAAAAGTAAAATAATCGTGTGCGCATGTGTGTGTGTGTGGTGTATGTTGCGATGATGGGGGGGTTAGGAAGGGCGCAACATGAAATATCTTTTACATGCTAACCGCATGCATTCTAGATGTTTTGAAATTCATCAAATGAAAAAGATCGTAATTCTTTGCGAGTTAACGGTACCATTAGCTGGGGCATGGGAGGAAAGGAGAGAGAAAGGTAAAGGTGTGTGCGCGTGTGTGTGTGTGTGTGTAAGGGGAAGGAAAAAGTGAAGTTAATTGAGAAACTGAACCCGCTAGTTTCAAATTCCTTAATTTGGCTGATGTTGTTATTGTCCTTGTTTCCTTCTTTTCTCTCTTGTTGCCCCCATTGTCAGGTTACCAACCAGCAATAAAATACTTTAACACAATTCACCTAAGCCAAATATTTCTATTCAAGAGCCATATACTCCTGTCAGCTGCTCCCTAATTGACAAATCTTGTCACAAACCCCAAACCCCCACCAGAAACAGTAAAAGAGTTTTTTCTCTACCGTGACGTTAGCCAGCCTTTAGAATGTAGGAAGCCATTTTCAATTTATTAAAACACGGTAGTTTGTCCCCTTCTCTCGTTTCAACTCTTTCGGATTCCCTACATTCTCTGAGAAACATTCTGCTATGACACGCCGTGCGCACGCGTGTGTGTGTGCGTGTGTGTTATGGAGCGCTTTATGGTTTGCTCAGTGGCTACTCAGTTTTCGCTCAGAACATTCGCTTTGCCAGTCTTTAACACTCGATGCCGTCTGAATGATCGTTGATAGGAGGAAATGGAAATCATCATCTACCTTTTTATCTTTTACTTTTTCCAGCCTCTAGACTGCGGCCATTCTGGGACACCGCTTTGAGGACCTCACCACTTTTTTTCATTTTTTTTTTTTTTTTGAGCATTTTCTATCCGGCAGTGAGGATGAAAAGAAACTAACACCGGCTCTCTAGCGGGGAGTAAACACCAAATGGCACACACACACACACACACACACACACACACACACACACACACCACACACACGTATACACATACTTCGACATCTTACATTCCAAGAAACGAAGTCGCATTACTTAGCAACAAACAAACGAAGCGATGCTAAAGCTGTAAAACGACCATATATTTATGTTTGTGTATGTACATATATATATATATACACACAACACATACACACATACATACATACACACATATATATATATACATATATATATATATATATATATTATATATATATATATTATATATATATATATATATATACACACACACACACTATATATATCGTTAATTCTTTTTTTCTCTTGTTTTACTTTTTCTAAATTGCTCTGCTAGTCATCATCAGTCGAGTAAAGAATTTTGACGAGCTGTCCAAAAGCTAGAATATACTTTCCGAAACGGAACAAACAGATGACAGACACAGAAGTAAAAATCTTTGTTCCGCAATGTATATAATTTTCGCTCTGTATATTTTACACGGTATATATTCTTCATGAAAATACTCAAAAACTACGACTGTTGACAAAAAAAAAAAAAAAAACGAAATTTTTCAAATCCCAAGAAAACATTACTTTGCATTGAAACAGAATACCTAAATAAATAAATAAAAATGGCTTGGAGCTAATTGAACGTCTGCTATGTGAGTAGAGTAATGAGCTGTCAGAAATAGCAGAGCGGAGGAATAAAAACAAACAAAAAATTTAGCTCGGTTTCTGGTATTTCTTTGAGAGATATTTACGTTTCAAAATGGCGTCTTAGACCGTTGATATTGGATCCGCACAGTAATAGGGTTACGTGAAATCGATCTTGATTGAGCAGACAGGCAGAAAGATCAAAGGAGCGTTCCAACCGTGACCCGATCAACTTTTCTTTTGCGTAGGTATAGTTGTATGGTTAAGAAGCCCGCTTTACTGCCAGGTGGTTTTCAGTTCAGTGGTTCGATCCCAATACGCGGGTGGCACCTTGATCTTTTAATTTCTTCTATTATAGCCACGGGCGGTTGATCAATGCTTCCTTCTGAATGAATTTGGGAGAAGCGCAGATTCGGGTTCGCAATGATGAGGTAGCGTGTTCGATTTCCAGACCTGGCTGTGTTGTGTTCTTGAGCAAGACACTTTATTTCACGTCCCTCCAGTTCACTCAGCTGCAGAAATGAGTTGCGACGTCACTGGTCCCAAGCTGTATCGACCCCTTTGCCTTTCCCTTGGACATCATCAGTGGCGTGGAGAGGGGAGGCTGATATGCTTGGGTGACTTGCTGGTCTTCCATAAACAACCTTGCCTGGATTTGTGCCTCGCTGGGTAACTTACTAGGCGCAATCCTATGGTCATTCGTGACCGAAGGCCCCTTTTCATGTTGATGTTGTTGCTTAACCACAGCTCAGCTCTGATCAAATAGATCTACGATCAAAAGTCATGCCAACCGTAACCATCTCGTCCTCTTTTTCGGATGTGGCTGCTATTTCTCGCAGGCTGATCTACCACATCCAGGCTTCTTCCAAAACACAGTGCGTAGCTTATCTGTCTTACGATCTATTTGCAAATCTGTCGGCGAGATTGGAGTTACTTGTCTATTGATTCGGTCTTAATATACCATTACAATGAGTGATTTTATCGACGCCAAGGGAGAAGGAAAATACCGTTGATCTATCTATCTATCTATCTATCTATCTATCTATCTATCTATCTATCTATCTATCTATCTATCTATCTATCTATCTATCTTCTCTCTCCTCCTCTCTGAGAGGCGACTTCCCGTAGTTAAACCAGACATAGCAATATAACAATCAAAAACCATATAACTAAAGTAGGCTGTGTGTACGTGCGTGTGTGTATATATTTAATAATATGTATATAGATATATATATATATATATATATATATATATATATCTATATATATATATAATATGTGCGCATGCATCCATATATACTCATGTATATACACACGTGCATTATATGAGAGACACATGTATTACACACACACTTACATATAGATTTTACTGTTAGTTGTTCATGCAGAAGCCGTCCCTAGGTATATCCCTCTTCGCGCCATTCAACAGATTAGATGTCTACCAAGACAGCAATTGGTAGACAGCTTCACGCGTTTTTAAGACTCTACAATATGGCCGAGAAACAGAAATATCTTTTGTTTCAAAAGTACTCGTGAGGCTGTTGAATCAAAGTTACATCTAGAATGGTAATGTGTTTCTCTGATGGTTCTTTCTGATAATTTCGGTTTGTGGGGTCTCGCACTGATTCCTTGAATGAAAAAGTCTTTGACTGAAGAACAAGGAGGTGGCGGCAACATGGCTGTTCTCAGTCAACGCTTCGCTAATTTCTAAACCGTCCGTAGACCACCGACATCTTTCTATTTAATTATGTCTTCCACTTGTTCAAAGTCTTTCCACGGACAGCTACATAGGCGAAGGTTTGCTTCGAGGTTCAGTTCCTGTGCGTGGCAATTTGGACAAGTCTCTTCTACTTATAGCCCCGGGCCCACCAAAGCCTTGTGAGTGGATTTGGGAGACGGAAACTGAAAGAAGCCTGTCGTATATATGTATATATATGTGTTTGTGTGTGTGTGTGTGTGTGTGTGTATTTATGTATGTATGTGTTTGTATATGTTTGTATGTCTGTGTTTGTCCCCCCAACATCGCTTGACAACCAATGCTGGTGTATTTACGTCACAGTAACTTAGCGGTTCAGCAAAAGAGACCGTTAGAATAAGTACTAGGCTTACAAAGATTAAGTCCTGTGGTCGATTTGCTCGACTAAAGGTGGTGCTCCAGCATGGCCACAGTCAAATGACTGAAACAAGTAAAAGAGTAATATAATAGCAACCATATTGAAGAAGGGCGGCGAACAGGCAGAATGGCTAGCGCGCCGAACAAAGTGCTAAGCGAGATTTCTTCCGGCTCTTTACGTCCCGAGTTCATATCTTGCCGGGGTCAACTTTACCTTTCGTCTTTACGGGGCGGTAAAATAAATTACCAGTCCAGGACCGAGGTTGAAGTAATTGACTGACTTTGTTGGTCTTGTGCTAAAATTTGAAACGAAATAGAACAAGTGAATGTAAGTAACATATTTGGTTCGTGAAAACCTCACCGTTTTAAGGACACCGAGGCGAATATGAGACGAAACATATTCGACTTTCGGCAGAGATCGATCCGCATTTTAATAATTGATTGAATTTGTTTTTATCCAAACATCCATCATCTTCTTTGACAGAATGTGTGTGTGTGTGTGTGTGTGTGTGTGTACGCGAGAGACTTCGGTTGTGTAAAAGCATTTCTGAATAAGCGCATACACCCACACACACACGTGTTTGTATGTGTAATTGTACGTGTATCTTTGCTTGTGTATAATTTAATGTGCGTTTACACTAAAACATTTGTGTGTATGTTTACACTTGAACGTGTTTTATACACACACACACACACATACACATATATACATACAAATTTTTAATATATATATATATATATTGGAAGGTTTGGAGATGATGTACAGGTATTATATATTAGAAGAAATGAAGTACTCAGAAATCTGGTTGGTTTTATATTTACAGATATTTATTTATATATTACATTTTTTACATATATATATCATATCATTCAGATCATTAGCGCTTTCTCCCATTCTAGTGGGGTTTTCAAATCATATATATATATATATATATTATATATATATATATAATATATAACACGTTGAAACACTCCTGTCACAACCTGGGGCCTTCAAGACTGCTTTAATGCAAGAAAGTATACTAGTCCCCTAATATTTGATATTCAACATGTTATCTATTCAATAAGACAATCAATACTTCATTTCATTTTACTATATATATATTATTTATACTATATATTTTATATTCTACATTAATATTATAAAGAATATAAATAAAACATAAAAGAAAACAGTTGGAATTCCTTTGAATAATATATATATCCCTCTATACACTATCATACAAACCCCTTTTTATTTATATATATATATATATAAATATAATTGAAACCGTGTGTATATATATATACAGGCTCGTGCACGTGTGTATATAATTGAATCCATATGTCTGTGTGTTCTCATGTCTCAAAGCATCAACAACTACAATAAACTGAAGGACTAAAAATTCTTCTACCGCCAGATGTAACAAATGTCTCTTAAGAGAAACACGCGGACATTAACCTCTTAGTTGTAATATTCTGTTAAGATTTCCCATAATTCCCTCTCCTTATCTTTCCTATTTCTCTGGCAACGAAATGAATTGTCTTGAAGGGTTATTTCTCGTTTCGCATAATGTGTGTACGAATATGAATGTGTGTATGTGTGTGTGTGTGTGTATATGTTCTTTTATGTACGTATGTGCATGTATATGTATGTCTGTGCTTGGATCTATATACATTTACTGGCACGCGGAGATGAGACAGCGGGAAGAACACGTGGGAGGCGCTCGACGTCATCGATGAGGTCAAAGGCTGCGATGAAAGGACTTTCACAAAGCCAAGCAATTACGTTGCAAATTAATAATTCATTCATTTAAATTATAATTAAAACTCGAATGACATACAACCATTGTGTGTGTGTGTGTGTGTGTGTGTGTGTGTGGTGGTGTTGTGTGGTGTGTGTGTGGTGTGTGTGTGTGTGTGTGTGTGTGGTGTGTGGTGTGTTTGGCAATGTGACTCTGCAAAATGACAATAAACGATTTGACATCAAGTATTTTGGTGAAGGAAATACAGAAACGATGTCCGTCCAGGCCTATGTTGGCGCTTACGTTTCATGTGTCTATCTTTGGTGGTTAAAATATTTCCACATGGTTCCGGGTTCAGTCCCACTGCGTGGCATCTTGGGCAAGTGTCTTCTGCTATAGCCCCGGGCCGACCAATGCCTTGTGAGTGGATTTGGTAGGCGGAAACTGAAAGAAGCCCGTCGTATATATGTATATGTATGTATGTATGTATGTATGTGTGTGTTTGTGTTTGTGTGTTTGTGTTTCTCCCCCCAGCATTGCTTGACAACTGATGCTGGTATGTTTGCGTCCCCGTCACTTAGCGGTTCGGCAAGGGAGACCGATGGAATAAGTACTGGACTTACAAAGAATAAGTCCCGGGGTCGATTTGCTCGACTAAAGGCGATGCTCCAGCATGACCGCAGCAAATGACTGAAACAAGTAAAAGAGAAAAGAGAAAAGAGAATACCGTCTCGCAGTGATAAAACCTTTTGTTGACAATATATCAATAACTACTGCCTACCCTGAGTATTTACGGCACTGGCCTGGTGTGTGTGTGTGTCCACAATATTCGACAGTGGAGGCGCAATGGCCCAGTGGTTAGGGCAGTGGACACGCGGTCGTAGGATCGCAGTTTCGATTCCCATACCGGGTGTTGTGAGTGTCTATTGAGCGAAAGCACCTAAAGCTACACCAGGCTCCGGCAGGGGGCGGTAGCGAACCCTGCTCTACTCTTTCACCACAACTTTCTCTCACACTTTCTTCCTGTGTCTGTTGTACCTGTATTTCGAAGGGCCAGCCATGTCATGCTGAATCTCCCTGAGAACTACGTTATGGGTACACGTGTCTGTGGAGTGCTCACGTTAGTTTGTCGTGCAGGCTGTTTCGGTGATCGGATTAACTGGAACCCTCATCGTCGCAACCGACGGAGTGCCACGATTCGAATATTCGACAATACTGTTAGTCACTGCTTTATACCTTTGTTTCCAGCTGGCAGAAACGTTAGCACGTCGGGCGATATGCTTAGTTGCATTTCATTTGTTTTTACGTTCTGAGTTCAAATTCTGCCGAGGTTGACTTTGCCTTTCATCCTTTCGGGGTCGATTAAATAAGTACCAGTTACGCACTGGAGTCGACATTCCGTTTGTCTGTCCTTGTTTGTCCTCTCTGTGTGTAGCCCCTTGTGGGTAGTAAAGAATTGGCATTTCGTCTGCCGTTACGTTCGGAGTTCAAATTCCGCCGATGTCGACTTTGCCTTTCATCCTTTCGGGGTCGATAAATTAAGTACCAGTTGCGTACTGGAGTTGATCTAATCGACTGGCGCCCCCTCCCGCCAAATTTCGGGTCTTGTGCCTAGAGTAGAAAAGATTTATGCTGCCGCGTGTTTATTTCGAGTTGACCTTGTTAAAATACGTCCGGATAAGAAATAGGTCAATAGTGACTGACGTACAACTTTTGAAGTCAATCGAAATAGGCTGCCTCGTTCGATCAGCTTCGCTCCCTCATTCGATCAGTCCGCTGTCAATCTGTTTGTTCAGGTAAAACGAAGCTAACACAGGTGTCAAGGTTACTCACTCGCACAAACACAAACACACAAGTTAACATAGAATTCAAGATTACGCATCTATACACCTACGCACATACGCTAAGTATAACTTACACAGAGTATAAATACCTTTACAAGAAACCGAACTCAATACAGGAGCTGAGTATATATTCTTCATGATTAGGAGTTCTAAGTACAGTTCCTTTGTCTGACGATTCTTTATGGAGACGAAACTAGCCAGTCTCTATGAAGAAATCTACCTTCAGACCCTTCTCTCCTCCTCTCCCTCTCTTTCCACTCTATCTCTATCTCTCATATACAATACATACGTTTAAGGCCAATCTGGAGCAAATGGATGCTAGTTGAATTAGTCGTGGTTGGATCACGGTTCTTAGAGATCGGAACTAAATATCGTAATACAGCACTTAATTAATTATCCTTAATCACATTCAGTAGGAGCAACAACACGATTGACCGACCAGATAGAAACAACAGCTCAATGCCTCTCAAGTCACACACTTCGCAGTGTAGACATAGATGCACCTTCGTCCTCAGTTGGATTCTCCTTGATCATAGACTTACTGGGTCAGAGAGTTGACCCGGGGTTAAAACGGCACCTGCAAGAAAAGAAAGTAGCAAAACAACGGCAACAGCAGCAACAATAAAGAAAAATACAACCACCACCAAAGCAACAAAAGTAATGATTCTTTTTGCTACTGACCAGAGGTTTTCAACGGGCGTCCACGTGACCCTTTAGGGTCCATGTAAAATTCAGTCGTTAACAATTATGAGCCTTAAATTGGTTTTACTTTTAAAATATCGTAAGACTTATTTCATACAATTCCTGATAATATTTTAATTCTAAAAATACAAAAGGGTTTTTGAAACATCAAATGATTGTGAGGGCTCACCTGAGAAAATAGGGACCAAAGGGTTCCATTGGTAGAAAATGGTTGAGAACCACTGCTATGGATAGAAAGTCTGGAATTTTGTGGAGGAAAGGACTAAGTCGATATCGTCGACTCCAGTATGCAACTGGTACTTATTTTATGACCCTCAAAGGATGAAAGGTAAAGTTGATCTCGGCAGAGTTTGAACTCAGAATGTCTAACCGGAAGAAATGACACTATGCATTTTATCCGGTTTGCTAACGATTTTTATTTCTTTATTGCCCACAAGGGGCTAAACATAGAGGGGACAAACAAGGACAAACAAAGAGATTAAGTCGAGTGCATCGACCCCAGTGCATAACTGGTACTTATTTTATCGACCCCGAAAGGATGAAAGGCAAAGTGGACCTCGGCGGAATTTGAACACAGAACTTAACGGCAGACGAAATACCTATTTCTTTGCTACCCACAAGGGGCTAAACACAGAGGGGACAAACAAGGACAGACATAGGTATTAAGTCGATTACATCGACCCCAGTGCGTAACTGGTACTTAATTTATCGACTCCGAAAGGATGAAAGGCAAAGTCGACCTCGGCGGAATTTGAACTCAGAACATAACGGCAGACGAATACCGCTAAGCATTTCGTCCGATGTGCTAACGTTTCTGCCAGCTCACTGCCCCAGTAATAATCCTTCAAATATCGAGTTTCTTTCAGTTTCTGTCTCACAAGGCTTTATTTGGCCTGAGGCTATAGTAGAGGACACTTGCCCAAGGTGCCACGCAGTGGGACCGAACCCGAAACTATGCGGTTGCGAGGCCAGCTTCTTACCACACAGCCACTCTTGCACCTATATATATTTATATACATAAGGTTAGGCATATTAAAAGGGGTCCGTGAGAAAGCTCATTTAAATAAAAGGGGTCCCTTAATAGTAAAAAGGTTGGGAACCACCAAGCTGGTCTGTAACAGCATCATAACTACCAAGAAATAAAAGCTACAATCAACAAAACCTGCTTTTGCCCTTGTTTTTTTCTATTTTGTTTTATTTCTGTTATGAAAAGGACAAAAGATGTTGCGACATTTATGCCATTCTTAAAGAACTTTTTACCAATGTTCGTGAGAGACGAAATCGCATCAGCTCGGATTCAAAACGCGGTCACGGCCACAGCTGGAATTCAACTCCGCCCACTTCTATGACGTCAGTGTTAATTGCAAATATTGGTACTCGTAAACGTCTGTGTGTGTGTGTGTGTGTGTGTGCATGTGTGTGTGTATGTGTTCATGTGTGTGTGTGTGTGTGTGTGTGTGACGCAAATTTTAATAATAGATATTAGTATTTAAAAGTGTGGGTAAACATGAGTGTGAATGTGTGTGTGTATGTGACGTAGGTCTTAATAATGAATGTGGGTATTTGCATGTATATTTATGCGTGTGTGCGTGTATGTATTTATGCGTGTGTGTGTGTGTGTTGTGTGTGTGTGTGTGTGTGTGACGCAAGTCTTAATAGCAAATATTGATAATACGAAACACGCGAAAACAGGTATGCGTGTGTGTATGTGTGCAAGTGCTTATTTATACGTGTATATATGTATGTATATGCATTACTGTATGCGTTTGTGTGTATGTATGAGTATGGATCACTGAGCGTGTGTATGTGTGTGTATACACGTGTGTATGCATTACTGTGTATGTATGTATGTATGAATGCATTTGTATATATGTACGTGTGTGGGTACGTGCGCGTGGACACACACACCCACAGCATCGACATCTGTCGGCCATCTGGTTGTATTTACAATATTTCTAAGCCTTTATTTGTTAAAGACATTACGACAACCATATTGTGCGCGCGCGATGGTGTGTATGTGTGTGTTGTGTATATTTATATATTTGTGTGTGTGTGTGTGTGTGTGTGTGTGTGTGTGTGTGTGTGTGTGTGTGTGTGTGTGTGTTGTGTTTGCGCATGTATCAATATAGAAAACCATGATGACATGAAATGCTTTTCCAGACCAAGACATTTACATCATCACATTTCCAAACCGCATTTCCGCTTCCGGTTATCTGTCTTTAAATATTTACTTACATATTTAGTTACACACGAACGCATGCACACACACACACACACCTTCCTCCACCTCTCTCTCTCTCTCAGTATATATGTGTGTGTCTGTGTGTGTGTGTGTGTGGTGTGAGTCAGTGTGTCTGTGTGTGTGTGTGTGTGTGTGTGTCAGTGTGTCTGTGTGCATGTAGTCTTGCCAAACCCATTATCTTCGTACACTTTATTTTGCCAATGCCTTCCTTTTCTAACAATCATCTTCACCATAACCATCACTACAACAAGCCATCGTCATCCACCACCACTACCACACCTCATCATCATCATCATCATACTCATCTTCGCCACTGTCGCTGTCATAACCCGACACTCCATATTATTCTTAGCCGTATCGAGAGACACCACAGCCTTAACACGTAATCTCGTTTGCCTTGTTTATTTGTTTATGGTTATTAAGCTGAGTCCCATAAGCAGGACCGAACCATTGAATGTCTTGACTTTGGAGGGAACATCTTTGAAAATTATTCTCTTTCTGACACATTCGTCTCTTCTTTTATCTCGGGAGCTGTAATCTATTATTTCTCTTTTTACATTAAAAAGTTTTTAAAAATCGTAATTAAGAAATCAGACATAAATCTAGATTATTATTATTATTATTATTCAAATTCCGCCGAGGTCCACTTTGCCTTTCAGCCTTTCGGGGTCGATAAATTAAGTACCAGTTACACACTGGGCTCGATGTAATCGACTTAATCCGTTTGTCTGTCCTTGTTTGTTCCCTCTGTGTTTAGCCCATTGTGGGTAGCAAAGAAATAAGTATTTCGTCTGTCTTTACGTTCTGAGTTCAAATACCGCCGAGGTTGACTTTGCCTTTCATCCTTTCGGAGTCGATAAATTAAGCACCAGTTGCGTAATGGGGTCGATCTAATCGACTGGCCCCCTCCTCCGAAATTTCGGGCCTTGTGCCTTGAGAAGGAAAGAATATATATATATATTCCTTTATTTTTAACTTGTTTCAGTCATTTGACTGCGGCCAGGCTGGAGCACCACCTTGAATTTTTTTTAATCGAATGAATCGACCCCAGGTCTTATTTTTTAACGCTAGTACTTATTCTATCGGTCTCTTTTGACGAACCGTTAAGTTAGGGGGGTAAACACAACACCGGTTGTCAAGCAGTGATGGTGGGTGACAAAGATACACACAGACAAGATATAGATATATACATATATATACACGACGGACTATTTTCCCTTTCCGTCTACCAAATCCACTCACAAGGCTTTGGTCGGCCCGAGGCTATAGAAGATGACACTTACCCATGGTGCCACGCAGTGGGACTGAACCCGGAACCATTGTTAAATGATGTATGAGCGTTCTGTAATGTCTTGCTGATCAGCCACGCAAATGATTTGTTTATAGTGGTCATATACTTGTGTTGTACCGCCATCAAATTGACATTACCTGTACAGGTGTACGATATACCAAATGTAAGGTGACGTAAAATTGTGTTTTGCTCAAGGCAACGCGCTGTCTGGGAATTGAAACCACGATCTCGCAATGGTGAGTGCATTAATCTAACCACCAAGCCATACCCCTTTTATACACACACACACACACACACACACACCACACATACACAGGCGCAGGAGTGGTTGTGTGGTAAGGACCTTGCTTCCCAACCACATGGTTCCGGATTAAGTCCCACTGCGTGGCCCCTAGGGTAAGTGTCTTCTACTATAGCCTCGGGCCTACTAAAGCTTTGTGAGTGGATTTGGTAGATGGAAACTGTAAGAAGCCCGTCATATATATATGTATGTGTGTGTGTGTGTGTGTGTGTGTATGCATGTATTTGTGTCTGTGTTTATCCCCCCACCATCGCTTGACAACCGATGTTGGTGTGTTTACGTCCCGTAAGCTAATAGTTTGGCAAAAGAGACCGATAGAATATTAGTACTCGGCTTACAAAGAATGAGTCCCGGGGTCGATTTGTTCGACTAAAAGCGGTGCTCCAGCATAGCCGCAGTCAAATGACTGAAACAGACAAAAGACAGAATATATACACGACTGGCCGCCAAACAGTTTTGTGTACAAAGGTATTTTTCCCAAAACGCGACGCTCACAGTACAGTTCGAACCCAGCACCCCAAGGTTGCGAAGCAAACTCAGCCAACCAGTGGGGGTGGCTAAGGACCGCATGAAAGTGTGGGGTTGGGGGTGGGGTATAAGTAATCGGAATGACCCAAAGGTGTACAAATATTTACAGTAATGAGTTTCAATTAATGTTACGTATAATTAGTCTGGTTGACCTCATCTATTAATCTAGTTTGACCAGGTGGCGCTACTGCTGTTACAGTCATTTTACAGTTTGACCAGGTGGCGCTGCAGTTATCGTAGTTAATTATAGTCTGGGTAGGTGGCGCTGCTATTATAATCATTCACGGTTGAACTGTTGGGATGACTGTGTCTGCGGAAATGGTTTTAAAGGAAATGGCAGGACGGGGGTGGGTGGAGGCGGGTGGAGAGGGAGGTTAGAGAGAGAGAGAGAGAGAGAGAGAGTGGGAGGGGGTACGGAGAAATAGGGAGGGCGTTTAATATGGTGGGGTGTGAATGGCGAATGACATGACATAAACTTGTCGAAGGAATAATTAAATTTGAGGAGTGGTCGGACATAGCGAATAATTATTTTCATAATGACAGTAATGAGGTGGTGGGGAGGAGGAGGAGGAGGAGGATGACGTTGATGGCAATTGTCATGGTGATGGTGATGGTGAGAATAAGGATTAAGATGGTGGAAGTGAAGGAGGGGGCGACGATATTTGGATGATCATAATGAGGGGAGTGGTGGTGATGGTGATGACGATGATGACGATAATGGTAGTGCTGATGGCGCTAATGATATTGAAGAGGGTGATGATGACGATGATGCTAATGATGTCGACCATGATGATGACGATGACAACGATAACGATGACGACGATGACAATACTGGTGACGATGATGATGGTAATGGCAGTGTTGGCGATTATAATAGTGATGCTGATGATGATGATGACGATGATGGCAATGATGACGGCGATGATGACGATGACGATGGTGATGGTAGTGTTGGCGACGGTAATAATAATGATGAGGATGACAACACGAATTATTAATTCTCTGTGATTTATTGTCATTGACGCAAATCAATGACAAAATAAAAGTTGGTGTCAAAAACAAAGAAAGCAAATAAGAAGAATAAAAAGAAAAGAAAAAAGAGAAACATGATTTTCCGTAACTTGAAGTACCAAACCTTACAAAGAACGGAAAACAACAGCTGCATCAACAACAACAATATTAGCGACAACAACAACAACAACTACAACAACAACAACTACAACAACTACAAGTGCAACAGCAGGAACAACAACAACGACAACAGCGTGAGTTTTCTTGTTTGGAAGTAAAAAGCCAGGCTGAGACGATTTTTAATGAACCGGAAGTAAAGAGGGGACAGATTCCTGCTGATTAGCTCCTTCGGATTGGGGTCAGATCGACTTCCTGTTAATTTATGTAAGGTCGTCACTTGCCCTGCACCCTACTGTTGTTTATCATAGGTACGTGCGTGTGGTGAACTTCATTCGTTGACTTAGGTTGTTAATGTCAACACCAAGATACCGTGACCACGACCACCACCACCGCAATTATTGTCGTCGACACCACTATAACCACTACGACACATGCCACGCAACCATAGTGTCTTCCACCACCTTCGTCACCATCACCATGACCACCACAACCATCTTCGTCACCATTATCACCATAACCATCAGCACAACCACCACTACCACAATTTCTACTAGCACCGCCGCCGCCACCACCACCACCACCACCACTAGCTCCACCGTCACCACCGCCTGCAAAACAAGGGAGATACTGTATGGGCGTTCTGCCTGATTTGTTGTATGTTATTGTTGATGGCTCCACCCGCCCACCCCCAGGTTGGCCATTATTAATCAGATCAAAGATCGAAGACATTCTAGCCGTGGCCATGTCACCTTTTACCCTCAAATTCGTCTAAGTCAGTAGAGAGTTATTTATAGGCATATTTGGCTGTCATTTTCAGCAGTTTACTACACTGGCGCTCCTTCTGCTTGTATAATAAATTACCTGCCTACACACACACACACACACACACACACCCGTACCCACTCTTGTCCTTACCCACGATTATCCCCTTACACTTATATTGTCATTTATACTTCAACCCCCACATATGCCCACACGTTTGTACAAGCTCATGCACACTCTCGTATGCACCCACACACTCCCACAAATTAACACACGCCCACTTAATCAAACGCCCCCACACAACCAAACACACCCACGTTCCCACACACCCCCACACACTCCCACAAATTCGCACACGCCCACTTAATCAAACGCCCCCACACAACCAAACACACCCTCGTTCCCACACACACCCACACTCGTACACGCCCACACACTCCCACAAATTCGCACACGCCCACTTAATCAAACGCCCCCACACAACCAAACACACCCTCGTTCCCACACACACCCACACTCGTACACGCCCACACACTCCCACAAATTAACACACGCCCACTTAATCAAACGCCCCCACACAACCAAACACACCCACGTTCCCACACACCCCCACACACTCCCACAAATTCGCACACGCCCACTTAATCAAACGCCCCCACACAACCAAACACACCCTCGTTCCCACACACACCCACACTCGTACACGCCCACACACTCCCACAAATTCGCACACGCCCACTTAATCAAACGCCCCACACAACCAAAAACACCCTCGTTCCCACACACACCCACACTCGTACACGCCCCACACTCCCACAAATAACACACGCCCACTTAATCAAACGCCCCACACAACAAACACACCCACGTTCCCACACACCCCCCCACACACTCCACAAATTCGCACACACGCCCACTTAATCAAACGCCCCCACACAACCAAACACACCCTCGTTCCCACACACACCCACACTCGTACACGCCCACACACTCCCACAAATTAACACACGCCCACTTAATCAAACGCCCCCACACAACCAAACACACCCACGTTCCCACACACCCCCACACTCCCACAAATTCGCACACGCCCACTTAATCAAACGCCCCCACACAACCAAACACACCCTCGTTCCCACACACACCCACACTCGTACACGCCCACACACTCCCACAAATTCGCACACGCCCACTTAATCAAACACCCCCACACAACCAACCAAACACACACACATTCCTACACACACCCACACTCGTACACGCCCACACACTCCCACAAACTCGCACACGCCCACACAACAAAACACACTCGCACTCGTACATGCCCACGCACTCCCACAAATTCGCACACGCCCACTTAATCAAACACCCCCACACAACCAAACACACACACATTCCTACACACACCCACACACTCCCACAAACTCGCACACGCCCACACAACAAAACACACTCGCACTCGTACATGCCCACGCACTCGTAAAAGCCCACATAGTCATACATACCCACACACACGCCCA
The DNA here is from genome assembly GCF_006345805.1 of Octopus sinensis. NCBI lineage: Eukaryota > Metazoa > Mollusca > Cephalopoda > Octopoda > Octopodidae > Octopus > Octopus sinensis. The sequence continues at coordinate 40,637,605 of NC_043012.1, forward strand.
CACAGCCAAACACACCTACACTCGTACACGCCCCTACATTCGTATATACTCCTATACACCCCTGCTCTCTCTCTCTCTCTCTCTCTCTCTCTCTCTCTGCCATCCAGCACAGATGTGCATCATGTAATAGAATGTGCAACTCTTTGGTCAGACTCAAGAGTCATAAAAGGACTTCAATTGGCATCAACAATGACTCATTTCAATGATTCTTTCTAGCAATGGCCTCCAGCTCCTATACGAGAAAGCAGCTACTATACATACGTGTGTGTATGCGTACGTGTATATTTATATATATATATTATATATATATATATATATATTATCTAGATCTATATATATAATGGTGTGTTGTGGTGTGTGTGTACGTGTGTGTGCATATATATGTGTGTGTGTGTGTGTGTATATATAATATATATACGTGTTTATATTATATGTTGGGTATATATATAAGTGTGTTGTGTATGTATATATAATATATATATATATATTATATATATTACATATATATATACGTGTGTGTGTATATATAAATACGTGTGTGTATGTATATATATATATATATATGTAGTGTGTGTGCATTATATTAAATATATATATACGCGTATATATAATGTGTGGTGTCTGTGGTGTATATATATACACGTGTGTGTTTATTGTATGTATATATATATATATGTGTGTGTGTGTGTGTTGTGTGTGTGTGTGTGTACGCGTTGTGTGTGCATATATAGTGTGTGGTGTGTGTGTGTATATATAAATATATACGTGTTGTATTATATAATGTGGTGTATATATATAGGGGTGTGTGTATATATATATATATTATAATATATATTATACATATATAATACGTGTGGTGTATATATAAATACGTTGTATGTAGTATATATATATATATGTACGTGTGTGTGCATATATAAATATATATACGCGTATATATATATGTGTGTGTGTCTGTGTGTGTGTATATATATACACGTGTGTATGTATATATATATATATATATATTATATATATATATATATGTGTGTGTGTGTGAGAGAGAGAGAGAAAGAAAAATATAGTATGATGTGTAAAAATATACGTCTTTAAAATGTGTAACTTAGGAACGCAGCAGGTGAGAAGTTCGGTAAAATATGTAGAATGGTGTCAATACATGAAAACAAAGAAGATATTCTATTTTCTTAAATAGTTTAACCCTTCTATAATATTTCGAGAAAGATATAACTTATCAAATATAAGGAAAGCACACAATTGAAGAACTCGAACAAATGCGCTATTACTAGCAAGCCATTCGCATGTGTTGTATATATATATATATATATATATATAATATATATATATATATATATTAATTATAAGGGCTTAGTAAATAAAAATTACTTTGCCACATACTGAACTCATTAGAAATAGCAGCTAAAGAAATTTCTTCAGCTATTTCTAATACTTAAAGAAGATCTCTCTCAGATAGGGTTTGCCTAAACTAACTCACAAAAGTTATGGGGGGGAAAAAAACATTAAAAAATCAAGTGCAAAGGTTATTGAGGAACGTACGTTTCTAGATAGTCAATTCGACATTCTTTCTTCAGCTCAGAATTCCTTGAATCGGATTTGGGGAACACTGAAAGTCGGGGAGAGCATACCCTTTCGGCTTCTAATCACCTCTAGAATTCTGCTCGAACTAAAAGTGCTATCAAATTCGAATATGCAAGCGAAGAATTTCTGCTCTCCCCTTTCCACCAGCGTGGGTTAAAATTGACAAACACCATGTATTAACAATTGTTGAAATTATATATATATATATATATAAACGGCAAAATGTCTGTGTGTGTGGTGTGTATCCTTTATACAAATCCACAATTTTTCCAGTTAGATGGCTCGCACTTTCTATGGTCATTCAAAACCGTCCAAGGGTGGTCGTGCACATCATTACGTTTCCCCAGTCACTCCGCTAAGCCATTAAAAAATCAATAGAAGTGACTTTTTTGCCAATTTTCTATCCAAAACCCAATCAAAATGCCCGAAACTTGATACGCTATTTGAATGCCAGCTAGCTGTATGTGATTGGTCGGAGATTTGGACAGTACTCGCGTGTATGTGCGCACGCAGACAGCTGTATATGCATGCACTAGCACTATGACCCGGCAACGCCGGGTTCATAGTGCTAGAAGATATATATATATATATATATATAATAATATATATATCTATATATATATATATATATATAATATATATATATATCTAATACTACTCACAATCCATTATTTGTTTCGAGCCACTTTTAACTTTTGACTCCAACCCACTCAACACTGTCTTTGACTCTCGGAGACAAACTTAATGCTCTCGGTTGGTCTTCATTACAAACCCTTCATCAAAATTCCAAATAAATTTATGTTCAAAAACACTAATAATATTTTATTAAGTTCTTCATTATCTCCAAAATTAATTTAAACAGAAACAATGTATATCAATAGAAAAATAGTTAGAGAAATGTTGAAGCACAAATAAAATTGCAAGAAGATTCTAGAATCCAGTTTAGAAGCAAAAAAAAAACAGAACTCTTAATCTTTCTTAATTATCACCTTTTAATGATTTATAACCAAAATAGATTTATTACCAAAATAGATCGTAACAAATTTTCGCACTTATGATCCATGAAATTCCCACACGCACATGATATGAAGGGATTCAGGACTAAGCTGTGGTGTGGAAGGTGGAACGGGTGGCAAGGTCGATGATGGAGACGATGTCATTCCGGAATGTAGAGATTCGTTCCAAGTGTTTGGAAAATTGTAACCGTTTAACCTATATTCCTAACATGTGGGACAATATGTCAGCCTTGACTCTCACGCTTGTCTCTCGGATCCATCATCATCATCATCATCACTGTCATCAGTCACTGCCATCACTACCACCACCCGCATCGCCACCTACCATCGCCAATACCAAACCCTTCGTCATCGCCGTCACCAACACCATCGCCATCATCCTCGCCACCATCACTTCAGTCGTCATCATCAGTAACCCGCCCCCTTCACCATCATCCTTACCTCCCTCACGACCCTCCCCTCCATCTCCATCATCCCCATCATCGTCGTCATCACCTACTCCTTTCCCTCTCCTCATCAAACTCTTCTCGGAGAAACATCAAGTCGAATATATATTTTAAAAAAAGAAGTCGGCAGTGGTGGTCATGGTGGTGTTGATTGTGATTGTGAGTGGAACGGCAAGCTTGTTGTTTAATCTCAGATCAGATCTGAGCGATCATTTGTGCCAACCGTGACCATCTCGCCCGTTTACAAGAAGGGTACTGCTGGTTACATAATTGAATGCTCTTCCTGTTTTTTAAGACATTTGAGGGAGATTTGGTTACTATTTCAAACAGATTGACCCTACAGATGCCTCCCTTTTGGCTCATAAGTCGAATTGCTGTTGTTGTTGTTGTTGTTGTTGTTGCGCGGTCCCTGGTTCCTCCTTGTCCCGGAAGTTCTATAACTGAAAGACTCGTGGCCAAAAAAATACTCTCCTACACTTCGTCTCCGCTACTCTTTCATGTTGTGTCTCTTTCTAGCTGCATACTGCATGCAACAAATGCAGTGATGAATTGTCTGGGGGTTATTGCACCCTATCCGTTATTGCCCGGTCCATTCACCTGAGTCCGTAGATTCTGGCGGTGACCAAGGTGGGGCTGGTCAGAGTGTGATGCTTATTGCTCTGCTACACTGATTGTTGGAGAGATACAAACCAGCATTGCGTTTATGACTATTAGATTATTGCTATTGCACACCTCTCTCTCTCTCTCTCTCTCTCTCTCTCTCTCTCTCTCTCTGTTTAATTTTGTCTGGGCTGAATAGAAATGCAGTCAGAATGACACAACTGGGCACAGCTGTTTCGGCGCTGGCGAACTGGCACAGCTGACTGGACGTTCAACCTGTTTTGGTAATATTTCGCACTAGAGGCAAACACAAACATTCAGAAATATACGTATAAAGAGAGAGGGAAAGACAAAGATTACACATACATACAAACATAGATGCTCTCTCTCTCTCTCTCTCTCTCTCTCTCTCTCTCTCTCATCTCTCTCTCTCTCACACACACACACATATATATATACATAGAGGGAAAGAACTAGAGAAACATTAAAACTTGTGTGTATGTACACATGCATGTATGTGTATATTATGTGTGTGTGTGTGTGTGTATATATATAGTGAGAATTTACAAAAAAACAAAAGACGAAGACGGATGTGTAAACAACAAACAGTTGCATGAGTTTAACGCTCGGGAAGTGAGGAAGTCTTTTACGTTTCGAGCCTACGCTCTTCGACAGAAAGGAACACAGAAATAAACAGGGAAAGAAAATAAAAAAGGCTTAGTGGCTAGCGATCTATCATGGCGAATATATATTCCATTAAATATTGGTGCTTTGTACCACTCATCTGTCTATATATATATATATATATATATATAATATATATATATATATAATATATATATATATATATATATATATACATACATACAACATACATACATACACAAATTATACACACACATATATCTATATATAACATTATATAACATTTTTATATTTACAACACATACATATACAAATTATACACGCACACATATATAATATATATATATATATATATATGTGTGTGTGTGTGTGTGGGGTATATATATATCTATTATATATAATATATCTATAATATATATATATATATATATAATGTGTGCATGCGTGCGAATGAGTGAGTTTTAACCTTTGCGTTCAAAGGTCAAATGTTTTCAAATCGCAGCTTGTTTTGCAATATCAAACGTTGTCTGTTTGCTTTTTTATTTGCATATTTATTTATTTAATTCTTTATTTCCACGATTGGTTTTTAGTGTCGTAATTTAAATTACTTGGGCAATTAAATGCACTTTTGTTGGTGTTTAACACTCGGTTAACCCAGATCCAGCAGAACATTTATGATCAATGTCATTTAATGCCCGCCCTGTCTTTGTTTTAAGTATAATGAACCCAGATTCCTCTATTTTTCAATATATTCTTCGTTATAGAAGTCAGTACAATCTGAGGGTGATTTAGCTGTTATTTCTTGGCAGATCAAGCGACCACATATCACTGAGTGAACGCCTTATTGCTGTATACAAGGTTTTTATATGATATTCCAAGCAACCCGTTTCTTTGACAATCATATTTTTGAAGCTCCGACGAAGCACTTAACTATAAGATCATTGCATGTTATAGCAGAAACATCTGTTAGCTAATGAAGTTCATTACATAATTTCTTGTTCCCTTTGTCATTTGATAATCTCATATATATATATATATATATATATATATATAAGATTATATAAATGACAAATATGCTTGTATGCTTGGGATGGGACACAAAATCGATAGCGGTGCTTAATGGCCATTAGACATACACACACAATGTATACGTGTGTATATATATATATGTGTGTGTGTGTGTGTGTGTGTGTGTGTGTGTGTGTGGTGTTTGTGTGTGTGTGTGTGTGTGTGGTATGCACATATATGGGTGTACATATAAATATATATTCATACATACATCTTATATAGACGCTATATATACATATATCCATTCTAGATCACAACCGCCCGACAAACGGGAACGTGAAACTCTGAGTAGCAGTTTTTTTGTGATGTTTTTGCAGCTTTAATAATAAAGTATATATATATATCTTTGTGCATATGTATACACATATATAGACAGATACATATGCATACATTACACACACATACGCACATATTCATATATATGTGTGTGCGTGGGTGTGTATATGTGTGTATGTATGTATGTATATATATATATATATATTAATATGTATATATATATAATGTATATATATGTATGTATATATATGTATGTTATATATGTATGTATATATATGTATGTAATATATGTATGTATATATATGTATGTATATATATATATGTATATATATGTATGTATATATAGTATGTATATATATATGTATGTATTATATATATGTATATATTGTATGTATATATATGTATGTATATATATATATGTATATATATGTATGTATATATATATATATATGTATGTATATATATATGTATATATATATATGTATGTATATATGTATGATATATATATATATATATAATGTATATATATATATATATATTAATATGTATATATATGTATATATATGTATATATATATATATATATATACATGAATGTCACACACACCACACACGCAACGCTATACAAGACACAGCGAGTGTGTGGTGGACATTTTGCTGTTTCACACCATCTAAACCCGCTCTTTACACAGTAGCAGACGATAAATGTCCAGCAGACGATAAATGCCAGGCAAATGATAGATATCCAGTAGACATATTCGCTGTTGCGTCAAAAATAAATGGAGATGAAAACGTGCGTGGAAAATTAATGAGAAATTTTCTGATTCTAAAAACAGACGAACTTTAGATGTCTAACTAAGGTGATTTGAAGTATTTGCTTATATAACTGTCTCTGCCGATCTGGTGACTGCCATACTTTCTTACATAAGTAACTCAGAAACAGTGTAGATGTTGGAGCGTTCAACTATCTACTTAGAGCTGTGGTTCATAACTCATTTTTACCTCTGGACCTTTTCGATTATTATTTAATTCTGGTGGACCCCCCCCCACCCTCATAACCATTCAGTATTTAGAAACTAATTTTATTGATACTTCTTTCAAAATTCCTAGAATGAATTACGTAAAATATTAGAGAAAGAGACCAAGCTGTTTCTTGCATTACATTTCAATCAAACTTTTCATGGACCCTTAAAATACTGCTGGGGATCTATTTTGCTAGCGTGGACCTCCAAAAATCTTACATGGACCCCCAGGGGTTATATGCACCCCGGTTGAGAACCACTGACTTAGAGTCTTATACAATAAAACACTGAGTGCTATCCTTAATCCTTTGAACGCAGGAAGTGGATATATCCGCTCAAAACTATTGTTAAGTAGGGAAAGCGGTTTTACACCCTTGGCTTTGAAAAAACCTCACCATTTATGCTGCGAGAAGTGAAAACAGCCTCCGGGGATATTTTTTACTGAAGACAGTTTTTCAGGTTTTATTAAGTTTTTCATATACGGGGTCAGATAAAAAAATGTATGGGAACTGGTACAATAAAAAGAAAACAGCGACACATATTAATTAGGCATCTAATCTCCTTCAAAGTTGTCCCCTTCTGAAGCAGAACACTTTATTCACCGTCGTTTCCATTAATTGAAGTATTCATGGCACACTCCCATTTCGGGATGGCCAGCAATTGCCTCCTCATCGCAACATCTTGGATTTCTTCGACGTCTTGATATCTTGTTGGGGTCTTCCACTGCGAAAACTAAACCTTGGTCATAGCCATAGATCCACAATTTTCCACCTGTTGTGACTGTTTTCAAAAAGCTTTGGTCTTCCTCGACACAACCAAGGAGATCCTGGGCAACGGAAACCTGATCTTCTCTTGGAGACGACCACACTCCACTCACTTTACTTTCAAGCACTGTTTTAAACAACGGAAGTGAGCGAGAACGTTATAACTTAGTGTGCATGCGCAATAGAGATCAGGGTCAATCTGTGCTAAACGACTTCACACTGCGTACTTTAGCTCCGTTACCATAGCAACAGTCGAGATACCTTTTAAAGGGATTTCGTATTTTGTCAACTACTTCTTTACAGAGCAATAGCCAAATACTTTTCGTGGTGATTATGAAAACCGTAAAAATTATAGCAGAATCAGAAAATATCGATTCTAATTTTGGTGGATAATTAATATCATTACAGGAATGACCGCGAAAATTTAATTACGCAATCAAAGGGTGAATATAATCCTCAGAGAGAATTAGCGTGATACAGTTGTGCTTTGATGTAGTCAATCAGTGCATCTTCCGCACAGTTTCCATCAGTCAATTTTTATCCACAAGGTTTGTGTCGACATGAGGCTTTGGTGGAAGTTACTTGCCAAAAGTGCTACTAGTTAAGATCGAACCCAAAGCCTCGTGGCTGTGAAAAGACCTCCTCAAATATTCATTTATGCCTGAGCCTGTGTGTGTCTGTGTGTCCTCCACCTCATCTTGATAACCAGTGCTGGTGAGTTTACGTAGCGGTTCGGCAAAAGAGATCGTTAGAATAAGTACCAAGATTTACAAAAATAAGTACTGGCGTTGATTCGTTCGACTAAAAATTCTTCAAGGCGGTGCCCCAGTATGGCCGCAGTCTAATGACTGGAACAAGTAAAAGATACAGGTATATATATATTATATATATATATATATATATATATATATAAAGAGCCCCAGTATCTATTTGGACGGAAAGGAGACAGTCAGGGTGTCTATTGTCTTGAATAACTTAAGCGTAGATAATTTAGAATTCACATCTCGTTCACTCCAGTAGCCTTGTGTGTGTGAGAGAGAGAGAGAGAGAGAGAGAAAGAAAGAAAGGAAGAAAGGAAGAAAGAAAGAAAGAAAGGAAGAAAGAAAGAAAGAAAGGAAGAAAGAAAGAAATAAATAAATACGGGTGTTTAGTAAATGTCAGGAACAGCCGACACCGCGTTACCATGTTTTTAATCCCAACCGCGGACTATTTACACAATCTATCATAAACAACCACTCGCCGCCAACAGCAATAACAACAGCAATAACAAAAACAACAACGTCAACATCCTTTTGTAGAAACTATCAAACCATTCTACTTAAGCACGAAGTGAAAAGTCTAGAAACAAAAACCAGAAAATGGTGTAAAGAGCGGCGAAGAAGAAAAAAATAACCGCATCAAATAGGAAGAGAGCGAACAAAATGGCGGATAACTTATGGACTTCCGTCTTTGGCGTTAAAAGAAACGTGTGGCGGTCTGGGGAAGTGAGAAGGGGTAAGCAAGGGGTGGGGATGCAGAAAAGCCAACAAACAAAAGCTTGGTTGATATTAGATATCAAACAATAAACATGTCACACCGCTGAAGATCTGTTTTTGTTTGAATGACAATGGCACTCTCTCTCTCTCTCTCTCTTTCTCCCTCTTTCTCTCTCTCCCACTCTCTCTCTCTCTCTCTCTCCCCTCTCTCTTTATTCCCTTCATCTTTATCTATTTGGTCCTTCCTTTCTCAATCCCTCTCTTTATATCTCTCACCCTCTCCCTGTCTTTTTATATCTCCATCTCCGCGTTTGTCTCTCCTTTCTCTTTCCAATGTTCTCTCTCTCTCTCTCTCTCTCACTCTTTCACTCTCTCCTCTATTCTCTTTCCCGCCCACACTGTCTCTTTGTCTTCTATGCATACACACACACACATACTCTTTCTCTCTTTCTCTCTCTCTCTCTCTCTCTTTCTCTCTCTCTCTCTCTCTCATGATATATCCCAGACATAATACTAAGATCACCAACTGTCGTCATCTTGAGTTATCATTTCCATAATTCCTCTCTCATTAATGAATGGTTGGTGTGTGTGATAGAGAGAGTGTGGAAAGAGGGAGACACATAGAGAGAGGGAGGGAGCAGACACACACGCACGCACACACACACACACACACACACACACTGAACGAAAGCAAACATCTTTATTCTGTTGAGAAGTGTGCGTGTGAGGAAGTACAGAAAATGGTAACAGGTTGGAAGTGTGACTGTATGTGTGTGAGAGAGAGCGTGTGTGTGTGTGTGTGTGTGTGTGTGTGTGTGAGAAAGAGAGAGAGAGAGCGTGTGAGTGTGTGTGTGTGTATGTGTGTGTGTGTGTGAGAAAGAAGAGAGAGAGAGAGAGAGAGTGTGTGTGTGTGTGCTTTGTTGTATTTATTCCGTCTCTAATCTTTGAGTTCTAATCCCGTTGAGATGGTTGACAAACATCAATCAACAAGTAAATCTCTCTCTCTCTCCCCCTCTCTCTCTCTCTCTCTCCCGCCTTCTCTATCACTTTCACTTTCTTTCTTTCGTTCTCTCTCTCCCCCTCTCTCCCTCCCTCTCACACACACACACAACACACACACAAACCAGTCATCTCTCTTGACACCATCTCTCTTACCCTCCCGCCTTCTCTCTCTCCCCTCCTCGCCATCTTGCTTTCCCGCCCTCTCTTCCTCTCCCTTATTCTCCCACCCTTTCTCTCTCTCTCTCACCATCTCTTTCTCCCTCTCTCCCATTTCTCTCACACTATCTTTCTTTCCTTCACCACATCTCTCCTACCATCTCTTGCTTTCTCTTTCTCTTCCCTCCTCTCTCTCTCTCTATCTCTCTCTTCCATTTCTCTCTCGCATGCACACGGTATACTCAGCTGCTTTCTCTCATATTGTCAAAGACAATGCAATGTAGTTTGAATGACATTTCGTGGCTATTTCTTTTAGCAGATCGAGTGCCTGTATAGAAACTCCCTCGTCAACTTGTTAATGTCTGATGGTTTTTTGTATATCCCAGGTCAGTCCTGGTCAAGCAAACTAATGATCAAAAGCGTTCCAGCTATGACCATCCCACGTTCAGCTATATTGTTTAACATGCGATATATATATTCTTTCAGACAACAGGATATGATTACGTGTGTGTGTGTCTTTGTCTATGTGTATGTCTGTTTGTGTGTATGTGTGTGTGTGTATCTGTTTGTCTATGTGTGTGTGTGTGTGTGTGTATGTGTGTGCGTCTGTTTGTCTATGTGTGTGGTGTATGTGTGGTGTGTCTGTTTGTCTATGTGTGTGTGTGTGTATGTGTGTGTGTCTGTTTGTCTATGTGTGTGTTGTGTGTGTGTTGTGGTGGTGTTGTGTGTGTGTGTGTGTGTGTGTGTGTGTGTGTGTGTGTGTGTGTGTGTGTGTAGTGGCCGACTGACGAAACGTGTAACAAGTTCCTCAGTGAGCATGGAAACGTGTGGTTTCAGCCAATTAAGGTTGGCCTTGTGGTAAAAAGCTTGCTTCCCAAACACATTGTTCCGGGTTCTGTCTTACTGCGTGCCACCTTGGGCAAGTAAATGTCTTCTACTATACCCTCGGGCCGACCAAAGCCTTGTGAGTGGATTTGGTAGACGGAAACTGAAATAAATCCGTTGTATGCATATATATATATGTATATATGTGTGTGTGTGTGTTTGTCCCCACCACCGCTTGTCAACCGGTGCTTGTCTGTCGGCAAAAGAGATCGATAGAATAAGGACCCGGATTAAGAATAGTTCTGACATCGATTCATTCGACTAAAAATTCTTCAGGGCAGTGCCCCAGTATGGCCGCAGTCTAATGACTGAAGCAAGTACAAGATACAAGAATACGGAACAAGTCCTTAAAAGATGTTATCTCCGGACTAATAATGCCATAAATTTGCCTTTCAACGATGTATTCTCATTCTGATCCGTAGATAGCTGGTTAACATGTTTATTGTTGCACAATTACATAATTATTAAATCTACTCACCTGACGAAAGAAACGCGGATTCGTTAAAACACTTGACTTTTGATGTGATTAGTTCAACCAATCCCAACCAGTTTGGATTCACAATACGAGTTGTACTCATCCAGCCTTTCCTTCGCTGAAAACGAAGCGTGGCTCGCGGCACCTTCATTTTCGAGTGGTTTCCCTGTGTCACCATCCCACCCGTCTACGCTAATTCGTCGCATGGCCACCCATTTATAGCTGAGAGGATTGGAGCCTTGCGAAATTATGTGTTTTGCTTGAGAACACAACGTGCAGCCGGTCTGGGAATCGAAACCCCGATCTTGCAATCGTAACTGCAACAACCTAACCACTAGGCTGCATATATATACATATGTATGTGTATGTATGTGTAAGTGAGAGAGAGAAGGGGAGTGAGTGTGTGATTTACACTCCAGCGCTATAGATTTAAAATATGAGTTTCTGAAGAATCTTGTAACAGAGTAAAAGCAGTGTCTTTCTGCCAAGTATTTAACAAATGTATTGTGTGTGTGTGTGTAAGTATATTCTGTATTTAAGATTTAGTTGTGTAACAGTAGTAAACTAGTAACTACTCACCTCTACGAAAGATAGGTATTTCAGATGAAGAAAAAAAATGTTAATAAATATATTACACAGGAAAAACAAACACTTGAACGCCCTTCCTTTTCCCCCCCCCCCTCCCCACTGTAAATAAACAAAAAATGAAAACAATAAAATGTATTGTTTGTAGTAAACAAAACTATATATAACATGCAAACGACAAAAGTGTTATTTATTTTGAAATTGTTGCATGGAAAACAACATAAATAATAGCGACACTGACTGCATAAGCAACAACAACAACATAAACAACAACAGCGGCAGCAGCAGAGTAGTAGCAGCAGCAGCAGTAGCAGCAGCAGCAGTAGCATAAACAACAACGAAAGAATAGGGTGAACTTCTTCGGAGCTATTTTACATCCTAGAAATAGCGGCCAGATATCTCTCTGATCAGATTCTGTTGTCCGAAAAAAAAAAAAAAAGGACAGCTATAGTATATATATAATATATATATATATAGATATATATATATATATAGATATATCTATATATATATATATATATATATATAATATATATATATATACTACAGCAGTATCGCCCGGCGTTGCTCGCGTTTGTAAGGGAAATAACTATATAAGCATTTTTAGAGATGTAAAGTATAATAGCCATCTCAATATGGCTAACCACAAAGGGGGGTGGGGGTGTTACTGTAGCTTTTTACGTTCTGAGATTTAATAATAAATTTTTAGAGAGTTACTTCCCTTATATATGCCAAAAATGCATTAAAAATGGGAAAAATTTATGGTAAATTATTTTTAAAATCGTACACTCATCGTAGACGCGCGCTAATACCCAGAAGGGCTCGATATGAATCACGACTATAAGATACCCGGTTTTGGTTAAACTGCACCGCAAAATGTGGGAGTAGTTAGGAATCTAAATCGTAAGAGACAGACAGCACACAACCTCTCTTTTATATATAAAGATATGGTGGTCACAGCTAGAACGCCTTCGATTCTAAGCCTGTTTGTTCATTCATGTGTGAAAAGGAGCTGAACTGCAGGAACAACAAAAACATGGCGTCGAAACAACAATCACCGCGCGGTAAAGAAAAGGCGGCGAGCTGGCAGAAAGGTTAGCACGCCGGGTGAGATGCTTTGCGGTATTTCGTCTGCCGCAACGTTCAGAGTTCAAATTCCGCCGTGGTCGACTTTGCCTTTCATCCTTTCGGGGTCGATAAATTAAGTACCAGTTACGTACTGGGGTCGATCTAATCGAGTGACCCCCTCCCCCAAAGTTTTGGGCCTTGGGCCTAAAGTGGAAAAGAATAAGTACGATAAAGACGTCGACAACGAAGCGGTTCCTGAAGTGTTTTGTCGAGTTGCTAGAAATAGCAACCAAATCTCTTTCAAATCATTTATTGCCGTCTTTAAAAAATGTTGTGGGACGATAAGCCCCCAGGTAGGACAACAAACACCTGCCCGGTGCTACAATGGATATTGTAGTCCAAAGTAGACAAACAAGGCTTATTGAAGGCGCGTGGCTTAGTGGTTAGGGTAATCCGTTCACTGTCATAAGGTCGTGAGTTCGAATCACGACGGTGCGTTGTGTCCTTGAGCAAGACACTTTATTTTACGTTGCTAAAGCCTACTCGGTTGGCAAAAATGAGCTGTAGCTGTTATTCAAACGAGTAGGCTTTTTTACATTCTGCGTCACGCTGAAATTCCCGGCGTGTCTGTGGAATACTCAACCTGTTCCGATGATTGGATCAGCTGGAACCCTCGTCGTCGTAAGCGACGGAGTACCAGATGAAACTTGACAAAAGAAAAAAAAATAAAGAAAAGAAAAAGGGATGATGGTCATGACTGGAACGCCTTTGATCTCGCGTCTGTCTGGTCTGTCTGATTAGGAACGGTCGGGGGTTAAACAGCAACAAACAACGTAACAACAACAACAACAGCAGCAACAACAACAACAACAATGATAATAAAAGAAGAAAGGAAATGGTTATGGAACAATGGAAGAATTGGTTGAGGTGGTGGTGGTGGTGGTGGTGGTGGAGGGGGTTGGGGGTAGTTGTTGTGACTGCGGGAGTCTGAGAATGTGAGGGAAAACAGGAAGGGGAGGAGGAGAAGGTAAATGAGTGGGGAGGAGGGAGTGGGGGTGGGGGGAAAACAGAAAGATGGAGTTGGGGTGCGGGTGCGGGTGGGGATTTGGGTGGTGAAAAAAATGACACGTTTCATATCAGAACTTCTTGAGATGGTGGGGGGGGGAAGAAAAGAAGGAAAAGACCCCTCCCCCGCGGAGGATTTTTGTTTTGGTGTTGGTGGTGTTGATGGTGATGGTGGTGGGGAGGGTGGCGGTGTTATCGTGGCTTTATAAGGCAGCGGATGTCTTTGACGCCGAAAGAATAAGTATGCATGTGTACACACACACATACACTTTGTACGTACGTGTATATATATGTGTGTGTGTGTGTCTGTGTGTATATATATGTGTGTGTGTCTCTGTGTGTATGTATGTGTGTGCGTGCGCGCATACATTAACATGCATAATGGTGCGTACGAGTACTTTTATATATATATATATATATATATATATATATATATATATATATATATATATATACTGTATATATATAATATATAGGTGCAGGAGTGGCTGTGTGGTAAGTAGCTTGCTTACCAACCACATGGTCATGGATTCAGTCCCACTGAATGGCACCTTGGGCAAGTGTCTTCTGCTATAGCCTCAGGCCGACCAAAGCCTTGTGAGTGGATTTGGTAGACGGAAACTGAAAGAAGCTCGTCGTATATATGTATGCATGTGTGTGTGTGTGTATCTGTGTTTGTTTCCCCAACATCGCTTGATAACCGATGCTGGTGTGTTTACGTCCACGTAACTTAGCTGTTCGGCAGAAAATAATCGGTGGAATAAGTACTAGCCTTACAAAGAATAAGCTCTGGAGTCGATTTGCTCGACTAAAGGCGGTGCTCCAGCATGGCCGCAGTCAAATGACTGGAACAAGTAAAAGAATCAAGAAGAAAAAAGAATATAATATATATATATATATATATATATATATATATATATAATATATATATATATATATATATATATATGGATGTGTACACACACTTTGTGTGTGTGTGCGTAGACACCATTTACAGATATGCATAATGGTGCGTATGAGTACTGTTAAATAAATACACATATGCACACACATAGATATTATACATCTACATATATGCTTGTCTGTGTGTGTGTGTGGCACGTTGCCCACTCATCAGGGGCCAAGTTCCCTCTTATCCTTCAGACTACGAAGATAACTTACAGCAGGTTACTATTTAAATCAAACACAAACCAGAACTTTGCTGTCGTGATAAGATTTTTTTTTTTTTTTGCATACCGTGCCCTTGTCTATATCACAAGAGCTGAGCGAAACGTGTTCCTTGGCCGGTTTAACTCCACATGAATTATACTGTCCGGTAGCACAGTTTCTCCTGTAACTTCTGGAATAAATGATTTCCTTGTATATAGTGGAAGACACAAACAGGAGTGGTTTTTTAAAAGTTAACCGTTCTGTAGGTAAGTCGCTTTTAAATCAGTGATGTTAAAGTCTTTAGCAATGATTAGCCCAGAACTCATAGACAGAACCTTATATTTTTTGTCTACTGCGTGAGTTGTCTTTCCTTCATAACAGCTTTAAAGTCGTTTTGTCAAACATGGCATCGATAAATATAAAAGCCGTTGGGTAAAGGTGTGCAATTGTCAAATCCTTTTCAAACCAGCCTGAAATCGTTCAACATCCCCATCACCGCCACTACACTCTCAGGAGAACAAAAGATTACACGACTGGAGCAATTGAGGAATCCCCCGAGGAACCGAGATCTCTTGAAATAATATCCAAGTAACCCACAGAAGCTTCAGTCACAATAAATGCATTCTCAAATTAAGGGCTTCGAGATTATTATACAACGGTGTTGAATTAATTGTCCCCTCAAACTTAACATTTAAATTTCAGTTCTTCTCACTCAATATTTCTAAAGATAATATTCGTTTAATCTGTAGGCTTTGTGGCGCTAAAAGTCCTACAGGGATTTAAATTATAAATTTATATTCAACACTTATTATGAAGCATCACATCTGACAATTTCGTTTTTCGCTAAATTTCACTAAATTTCTTTTTACACTTACCTTTCATATGATCGACCACATACAATTTAAAAACCGCTTGGCAATCATTCGTAGCAGCCACAGCTTCCTCCAAAATAAATTCTATGCATGGCGTCACTTTTCCTGCGTCTTTTCATTTTGTTTTGTTAAAGATTTCCCAAAAAGATGAACACGAGGAAATATTTTGATAAGAAGGTTGCTTCCCAACCACATGGTTCCGGGTTCAGTCCCACTGCGTGGTACCTTGAGCAAGTGTCTTCTACTATAAGCTCGGGCCGACCAAAGCTTTGTGGGTGAATTTGGTACACGGAAACTGAAAGAAGCCCGTCGTATATATTAAAGTGTGTGTGTGTATGTCTGTGTATGTTGGTCCCCTCGCCATCGTTTGACAACCGATACTGGTGTGTTTATGTCCCCCGTAACTTAGCGGTTTGGTACAAGGGGATGATAGAATAAGTACAAGGCTTACAAAGAATAAGTCCCGGAGGTCGATTTGCTCGACTAAAAACCCTTTAAGGCGGGGCGGGCTATAGTAGAAGACCCTTGGCCAATGTACCACGCAGTAGGACTGAACCCGAAGCCACACGGTTGCAAAGCGCAGCTCCTTAACCACGCAACTAAGCCGACGCCTATAAAAGCATTTCACCGGTACATAATCTGTTAATCTTAACTTCGGAATATTCTTTTATTATTTTATTTGTTTCAGTCATTTGACTGCGGCCATGCCGGAGCACCGCCTTTTAGTCGAACAAACCAACCCAGGACTTATTCTTTGAAAGCCTAGTACTTATTCCGTCGGTCTCTTGTGCGGAACCGCTAAGTTACGGAGGACGTAAATACACTAACATCGGTTGTCAAGCGATGGTGGTGAGGGGGACAAACACACACACACACACACACACACACACAAATATATATATACCATGGGCTTCTTTCAGTTTCCGTCTACCAAATCTGCTTATAGTAGAAGACACCTACCCAAGGTACCATGCAGTGGGACAGAACCCGGAACCATGTGGTTGGGAAGCAAGCTTCTACCACACAGTCACTTCTGCTGTATATAATAACGAATTTTACATTTATTTTATGGGGTCACTAAAATGGTGAAGGCGCATGGCTCAGTGGTTAGAGCAACGAGCTCACAATCATGAGGCAGTGAGCTCGATTCTCGGACCGGTCTATGTGTTGTGTTCTTGAGCAAGACACTTTATTTCACGTTGCTCCAGTTCACTCAGTTGTAAAAATGAGTTATGTAACGTCACGAGTGTCAAGCTGTATCAGACCCTTTGCTTTTCCCTAGGGTAACATCGGTGGCATAGAGAGGGGAGGCTGGTATGCATGGGCGACCGCTGGTCTTCCATAAACAGCCTTGCCCGGATCTATGCTTCGGAGGGTAACTTTCTAGGTGCAATCCCAAAGGGCGTCTTTACCCATTTTTAAAATGGTATCCAGCCAATTTCCAATACATTCTTCAATAGGGGTATCAATAGGGGTACGCCAAGACTGCTGGAAATGATGGAAATCGTTAGTCAGTTATACATTTTGAATGGGATTGAGTAGGGTGTAGTCGGTTATATCAACCGCATTATATAACTGGTACTTATTCAAGCCAATGAGAGAGCCTCTATGTGATCGCTCAACTTGCTAAAAATAGCAGTCAAATTTCACTCAAATCGCACACAACCAACCGTCTTAGTTTCTCTTTAAAGACATGATAGCCACGGATGGAATGCTTTGATCATACGTCTGTTCGATCTATGCAAACCTGGGGTTAAACAGCGTAGCTCAGTCGGTAGAGCAGCAAACTTTTCACGAGTTAACCTATGAAGTGATCCTCAGATCACTTCTAAGCGCTGGAGGCCCTTAGTGGGAGAGTCATTTGTTTAGCGTTACCCCAGCATGGCCACAATAATAGGACTGGTACCAGTTGTTCAATTGTATCGACCCAGGAAAATGAAAATCGAAGCTAACCCTCGGTTGGCTAAAACACCGAACGTGACACGATTAAATATTACGCGAGCCATTCTATCCGATGCTCCACCGAGTCTGCTGCCATCTACCAGCCTCAGTCTTTACAACAACAGTAACTTAAGATGTCAATTCCCCTTCAAACAATTACAAACTTTCTACAATATCATTTTTCTTTCCGTTTCTTGTCGTCACCATTAACATCCGGTTCTGTCTTTTCGTTTTTTGTTGTTTGTTTTCTCCTTCTCAATCATTTCATTTTGTGAAGGGGTCGTTTATCATCATCATCATCATCATCATCATCATCATCATCATCATCATTATTATTATTATTATTATTTTATAAAAAGCATCGAGCAGAATAGTAACCGCGACGGGCAAAATGCTTCGCAGCGTTTCGTCCGCCATTACGCTCAGAGTTCAATTTCCGCCGTAGTTGACTCGTGCCTTTTATTTTTTTTTCGGGGTCGATAAATTACGTACCTGTTGAGTACTGGGGCCGATGTACTCGACTTAACCACTCCCCGCCCCAAGTTTCAGACCTTGTACCAATAATAGAAAGGATTATTATTATTATTATTATTATTTCAAAAGGATTGACGTAACTCTTCACAAAGGTGAACAGTCAAGACGAAGAGCACGATTCGAATTGATAAAAGGTGTTTTTTTCTTTCTAATTTATATATATATATATATATATATATATATATATATAATATATATATATATAATATATATATATATATATATTGTGAAATTTGATTAGTATTTCTAAATTGAATGTTCCCAGTAAGTTTGGAATAATATTCCCACATATTATATATATATATCACGTGATCACGTGACCGACCAGACCATCAGATGCTGTTACACATCGCTGGTCACAATGCGCTTCGCATTGTTTTAGCCTTCGAATGACGCCACCCTTCTGGCTAAGCGAGCAGGCCAACAGAAGAAAGAGCGAAAGAAAGTTGTGGCGAAAGAGTACAGCAGGGCTCGCCACCCCTTCCTCGTGGAGCTTTAAGGTGTTTTCGCTCAATAAACACTCACAACGCCCGGTCTGGGAATCGAAACCGCGATCCTACGACCGCGAGTCCGCTGCCCTAACCACTGGGCCATTGCGCCTCCACACACACACACACACACACACACACACACATACACACACACACACACATATATATATATATATATATATATATATATATATATATATATATATATAGTGTAATAAATAAAATATATGCATACATACAAACATATATGTACGTACCTACATCTACATGTATATATACATGCATATATAAATATATATACGTGAGTACAGGACACCACAAATAGACGTAGAACTCAACGAGAATCGAAAACGTAAAAACAGCATGGAACGGACCATTCCTTTAACAACGAAAAAACAAGAGTACAAGACAACTACACAAGGAAAAATCCCCTTCATCAGCCGTCCTTAGTTCAACTCCAGCGTGTTTTGAAGGTGAGGACAGAACACGTCTCGTCGAACTAATCCTTCCTGCGAAAGAATTAAATAAAATTTCTTTGCAGAGGGGTAAAAACAAGGAAAAAAATGTGACAAAAGCAGGACGTCGTCTAGGCTTATAGGCCCTCTTTATTTGTTTTCCTATCCTGTTTCTATTCCTTCTTGTAATTGTATTTTTATTTTCTATTTGTTTTTAATTGTATTGTTTTTTACGTCCTGTTTTTTATTGAGAGAGAGAGAGAGCGAGAGAGAGAGAGGTGGGGGAGAGATCAAAACAGTTTGATTCAGAATGTTTGGTACTTTGAGTCTCAAAGTACGGGTCTAGTCTTCGGCCATTGGAGTTCGATTGAAGAGAGTGCGTGTTTATTACCAGACGTTAGTCTGCGATTGGTCGAGAAAGATCACGCGATATTGATGTATTCCAGCGACAACAGTAAGATGGAAATACCGAATGGTGAACAGGAAATCCACCCCGTGGTGGACAAAAAAAATCGGTTGTGTGGTTGGGGGGAAGGTAGGATGGGGCGGTAGATATGGGGGTATATATGTATATATGTACATGTATATGCCCATACATCTTCGTGTTTGCATCAACGTCCAGTAATAAACATTGACACCACCCCCCCTTCAATCGAACTCTCATTCAGACTCCAATGACCGAAGACTAACCACGTGCTTGAAACTCAGAGTACCAAGGAGTCTGAATCAAACTGATTTGATCTTTACATGTAACTCTCAGTAAATGTGTCTGACGAAGAGCTCCTCTCGAAACGTTAAATCCTCCCCCCTCCCTTCTTTCCTTTCCTGAGCGTCCAATAACACTGTACTTGTTCCACGTCCTCGCGTTGTTATGTTTTCTCTTTGTGTTTTCATGTTTGGATTAACTAACACGAGTGAATAGATTTAGTATATATACGACAGGGTTCTTTCAGTTTCTGTCTACCAAGTCCACTCACAAGGCTTTGGTCGGCCCGAGGCTATAGTAGAAGACACTTGCCCAAGGTGCCACTCAACAGGACTGAACCCAGAACCATGTGGTAAGGAAGCAAGCTTCTTTCCACACACCCACGCCTGCGCCTACACACACACACACACACACACACACACACACACACACACACAAGAGTATCGATACTGCGTGGCTTATAAATCATAGACTCACAGCAATATGTGTTTAGTCATTTTGCCAAAATAGGCCCAGGATGGCCCTTTTGGCTATAAGAAAGGAGATTCGTTTAGAGCGATACCCGTGGATGGGTGAATGTACAGATAGATAGATAGATAGATAGATAGATAGATAGATAGATAGATAGATAGATAGATAGATAGATAGATAGATAGATAGATAGACGGACAGAGAGACTGACGGATGGATGGATAGATAGATAGACAGACAGACAGACAGATTGATAGAATGTTATGCCAATGAAGATTGAGAATGTTTACAAAAATTGTTAAAATAAAAACCGAAAGTGAGAGAAACCTCATCCATTCGTGTTCATTGCAAAGGTTCATGGTGTCAGTATCACCCAAGACGAAAGGGGGAAGATTTTGTCTCGGTTTACCAGAGAAGACTTTAGACATATACATAACTAAAACATCCGTATGTCAGCGCGCGCACTTTCTTCTCTCTCTCTCTCTCTCTCTCTCGTAATACTCTCTTTCGCCTTCACTCTCGCATACACGCTTCCCCCCTCATGCATTCTCTCTCTCTCTCTCACGCACATACACACCTCATTTTATCTCATGCATACAAACACACACACACTCCCTCTCTCTCCTACTCATACACTCATCTCATGCATGTATACACCCTCTCTCTCTCTCTTCCTCACACACACACACACATACCCCCTCTCTTCCTCACACACACACACACACCTAAAATGTCGGTCTGCGAAACATGTTACCAATGAATTTACAATATTTTCACTCACAAATATATCGAATGCATTTGTAATTTACCCCTCACATCTCCATGTCAAATACCACCACTACAACCGCCATCACCACCACCACCACCACCACCACCATACCCTAGCATCCCCTACAAGAACTGCCGCCGTCCCCACTACCGGCGGCATCACTACCGAAACCAACATCAGTAACAACAACACGAAACCCACCTACCCCCACAAGACGCACCACCACCACCGCCACCACCACCATTGCCACCGCTACCACTGCCATCGTCACCACCGCCGCCACCGCCGCCGCCGCCACCATCATCCGGTATTCTGACAATAAAAAGACAGGAACGTAAAAACAATTGATAAACGTTAAGACACGAATGTAAAAATAAACAATGGAGGAGATAAAAGATAAAAGGGAACACACACACACACACACACACACACTCACGCACGCACACACACACGCACACACACACGCATGAACACACATGCGTGTGTGTGTGTGTGTGTGTGTGTATGTGTGCCAATTAGCAACGGTATCCGCCAATGCCCGGCTTTTGCACCAAAGTAGTACTACCTATTAATGTGTGTGTGTGTGTGTGTGTGTATTTATATATATTGTTGACGTCATAATTTTATAAACTTCCTTTATTATTGGAATTCTCAAAGCACACACACACACCACACACACACACACACACACACACACACACACACACACACAAAGGTATATATAATAGCATTTAAACATTGGATGGAAAATGTCGAAGGCAGACTTCAGCTTTCTCTCTCCAAAAGGATTTTTTGACAAAATATTTGCATGCTGTTATTTATAGCTCTATGTGTATGCTTCGAGATATTCGGAAAAGGAATGTGTGTGTGTGTGGTTTAAATTCGATATAGTATTAGCTTTATGCTGTAAAAACAATAATCTTACAAGCTTGTATAGCTTGTCATGTGTTTCCAAGCAATCCATCAAACTTAAATCAACACAACGGTCGGTCATTTTTGACAGAAAAAGCAAAGTGTAAAAGGATCCTGGACATTCAGGGGGAAAAACGAGTAAGGCCGCTGGCTTTGAGAAAACAGGAGAAAGAACAAGAAGAGAAAAAAGAAACTTAAATTAAGGCCAACTGGACACCTCACAATAAAGTGGAACACCTTGGAGTGATCCATGCCATATGTTAATAGATCAAAGAAATGCAGGCTTTGTCAATCTTTTTAGATCTAAGACCTTTACTGATTCTAGATCTGAAATAGTTATTAAATGTAAACATATGGACAAATTTCTTTTGTTGAACTGGCGGACACTATCTTATCTGTATTAAGCATGCAGTTTCACAAACTTTGACCTTCTCCCCGTTGAATTAATTTAAACCAACCATGATTATCGTGATTCGAACGCGCCGAAGGGATGCAACTCTTAATTATTCCACTTTGTTTTTACATTCCTCTCATCCTGTCACGTGTTTTCTCAAGGACCAGCTTCCTTTTTCTTCTTTTTTAAGGAAGGCTGGCTATTTTGTATGTGTGAGTCTGAAAGATTGCCTGGAAACACGCTATACAAGCTTGTCAGATTAAGTATCTCCAAGCATGAAACTAACAGTAGCTCGAATTTAAATCCTGTGTGGATTAACTGATAGCCTTACAGGATGGATTACTTTTTGCTAATCCCATCAATAACGGAACATTAAATTATATGTGAGTGTGTGTGTGTGTGCGCGCTTGCACGCTTAGAGAGAGAGGGTAAGAAAGAGAGAGAGAGACCGGGTAAACGGGGACTAATATAGCGAACCTCCTTGGTGTACTTCTGTCAGTATTAATCGTCCTTAATCTGGGCGAGAGCACTTCCTTGGAGACGTTGTGAGCTCGCAAGGGACCGAAAAATGTCCAAAGAGTGCCGTGGGGGTGTGTTTGGTGTTTAGACGGACGGTATAAATAAAATATTTAAACGTTCATTACTTACACTTCAAATACATATTCAGACTCATATGAAAGCCTTTGTCATTGTGTTATCAGTGAATCGTGGCACTCCGTCGGTTGCGACGACGAGGGTTCCAGTTGATCCGATCAACGGAACAGCCTGCTCGTGAAATTAACGTGCAAGTGTCTAAACACTCCACAGACACGTGTACCCTTAACGTAGTTCTCAGGGAGATTAAGTGTGACACAGAGTGTGACAAGGCTGGCCCCTTTGAAATACAGGTACAACAGAAACAGGAAGAAAGAGTGAGAGAAAGTTGTGGTGAAAGAGTAGAGCTGGGTTCGTCACCACCTCTTGCCGGGGTCTTGCGGAGCTTTAGGTGTTTTCGCTGAATAAAAACTCAGATTATCAGTGATAAGAAGACATGCGTAATGGTCTGTCAAAGTCCAATATGATTTCCTGAAGTAAGTCCTTGTATAAGCAACCAATGACATGTTGTGTGTGAACGTGTGTGCGAGCGAGTAATGTTTTACGTACATCTTTAGCTGCAGTACTTGGATAGATCGTCAGTGTTGTGTCTAGAAGTTACGAAGTGCTTCGGGTTTTACAACAATATCCCCTCATCCAGGCAACCCCACCTGGGTTGACTTTCTGCTGACCTTTTCAGCCAGAGCCGTCTAGACGCGTTGTTCTCGATGGTTCTTATTCACCAATACACAGACTACTACTCCCTTCGAACCATTGACTGCCGATCTCTATTGTCAGACACCCGGTTCTCCACCCCTTCTTACTTAGCTCCTTTCCTCTCTTGTACCGCACCTTCCATCGTTTTCAGTTTTTCGATTCCAACTATTTTATGTCGTTTGTTGTTGACGACGATGATGATGTTATTGCTTAGAATATGATTATTTTATCGTTCCAAAAATATCTTTGAAATTAATTTGTTTCTTCTTCGGAGAGTTTTAATTCACAAAATATTCTGGTTAATGGAATTATTAGACATTCTGACCACCAGCTTCTCTGGAATGGAGGAGGACAGGAAGGACTTCTTTTCTTCAACGCTAAGGTTAAGGTCCAAGGAGATCACAGAGCTTTCATCATACATGATATCTTTACTAGAGTTTTTTTTTTAATTCTTTTCCTTCAGAAGTTTTTTTTTTCCAAATCTAGTCTAGAATTCGTTCATTTGTGTGTCTTCCTATAAAGTACAGGTTCGTCAACAGTTTGACTCGGTTTCACATGACTTAAGGTTTCGTGAGCGAGTAGGACATATCACCTTCATTTCATGAGAGAAGTCCGAGCATCTAATAAGATGTCCTACCTGCCCAAGAAACTTTGAGATCAGTCAAACTATTGTTAAATACACGTCACTCCAACCAAATTTGTTGAGTGCTATTTTCTATTGCTTGGTCACTCATATGTGTGTGTGTGTGTGTGTGTGTGTGTGTGTAGGAGTGGGTGTGTGTGTAGGAGTGGCTGTGTGTGTAGGAGTGGCTGTGTGGTAGGAGTGGCTGTGTGGTAAGTAGCTTGCGTCCCAACCACATGGTTCCGGATTCAGTCCCACTGCATGGCATTTTGGGCAAGTGTCTTCTACTATAGACTCGGGCCGACCAAAACCTGGTAGACGGAAACTGAAAGAAGCCCGTCGTATATATATATATATGAATATAAATATGTGCTTGTGTGTCTGTGTCTGTCCCCCGCAACATTGCTTGACAACCGATGCTGGTGTATTTACGTCCCCGTAACTTATATTTTCATCTCACGGCAATGTTTTCCTAATATTTAAATCTATTTTAGTCCCGATTCTCGGTACACAGTGCGTGTATATATACATACGAGGGTGTGTGTATATATATATATATATATATATATATATATATTATTAGTGAATTGAAGAAATGGAGTTGAACGAAGATTGAACAGAAATCGTTTCTGTTCAATCTTCGTTCAACTCCATTTCTTCAATTCACTAATAATATTAAAATTCAATTATCCGCACCAACGCACAGTTGCAACACCATATGGTTGTACCCCAACCGTGCTGTCTTCTGCTGTGATTTTTGCTACCAAGGTATCGGTTAAACTTTTGATTAATCTGCAACAAGATTATTCATCTTTCTATTTCACAAAATATATATATATATATATATATATATATATATATATATATGCATACACACACACACACACACACACACACACTGTATTTTCTGGCATCCGGGATGATGTAGCACATAGCATAATCTTGCAGTGTAAAGCATTCATTCATAGTCACTGTTTTTCCAAAATCGTTCCGCATTAGAAATGGAATTTTTGGTCTCCAAATTTGTTTTGGTGATTAAGTCGAACCATCCTCTTTTTTGTCTGTGAAATTTTGGTCGAGTTGTATGCCGGAAAACACGATGTGTGTGTGTGTATGTGTGTGTGTGTGTGTGTGTGTGTGTGTGTGTGTGTGTGTGTGTGTGTGTGTGCGCGCGCGTTCGTGTGTAAAAAACGAGAAAGAAAGGGGAAAAGGAAGATGTACTCTAGAATAATCGGGTGTGCGTGTGTGCCAAGAAGCTGTGTATATCTCATATATTTCTATATTCACAAAGGGAAGAATACGAAATCCCTTCTATTCAGTTAGGCAACAGAACTCCTTTGCCCTTCATCCCTCACCTCACCCATCCAAAACTGAAGAAGAAGAAGAAGAAGAAGAAGAGGAAGCCAACAATAACAGGGTTACGCGTGTCTTTGTCTGAAAGAGTGTGGCAGATTAAGAAAGAGTATGGTTGCCGGTAATGGAGATAACAGCAGCGGGTAATTAACGGGAGAAGACGATGGTGGGTTTCTGTGAAGAAATGAGGCTATGATAGGTGGGCCATGTTCATACCATATATGGTTGGGTTCGGGGTGTGTGTGTGTGTGTGGTGTGGTGTGCGTGCGTATGTATGTATGTACAAGGCATATACATTTCTATATTAATAATTATACGCTTTTGAGTATGTGTGTATAGATACATACATGCATACGTGTGTGTGTGTGTCTGTATCAATGAAGGCGTGTGGCTTAGTGATTAGGGTATTCGGATCACGGTCGTAAGGTCGCGAGTTCAATTTTTGGCAGCGCGTTGTGTCCTTGAGCAAGACACTTTATTTCACTTTATTGCTCCAGTCCACTCAGCTGGCAAAAATTGAGTAGGACTTGTATTTCAAAGGGGCCAGCCTTGCCACACTCTGTGTCACGCTGAATCTCCCTGAGAACTAAGTTACGGTCATGCCTATTCGTGGAATACTCATCCACTTGCACGTTAATTTAGTGATCAGGCTGTTCGGTTCATCGGATCAACTGGAACCCTCGGCGTCCTAACTGACTGAGCGCCAGTTGTCCTTACGCACAACACATGCATATTCGCATATTTCGGTTTCTTTTATGTCTTTAAGCATACGTGTAGGGTGGGTGTGGGGTGTCTGTCTGTCTGTCGGCCTGCTTTAATAGTCATAGTTGTGACAAGGGTAGGTGACCTTGAGCCGCTAAGTTACTGGGATATAAACTCACCAACACCAGTTGTCAAGCGGTGGTGGGTCACACACACACACATACATACACACACACATATATATATATATATATATAGATATATATATATATATATATATATATATATATATATATATAATAATAATATTAGGGAATAAATCCAAACTTACAGGGAAAAATCAGATTTAGGATTGAATCCAATTTTATAGTAAAATATATATTATATTAAATTAGAGACAAAACCACTATTATGCAAATCAAACAAAGAAAGACTTAATCCAATACATAAATTAATTTATATTATTTAGAAATTTAACAATTATTAATATCCACTACGATCGTTTCATGTCTTCTTTTCATCACATCTTTGAGTAGTAGACATTCTTCAGGTGGTTTCAAATCTGAGATTATGGTTTCAATTCGCAGAGCAGGAGGTGCAAAACACTTCATATCACCCAAAGAGACACATCTGCACCATCGGATGGTCCTTAACCAGTTGTCAAGAATCCCACCTGTGAAGGAGCGAGTACAATTTTTTCCACCTTGTTTCGGATTTATGTGTTTACTCTCTCAACTAAAGGCAGTGCTCCGGCATGGCCACAGTCAAATGACTCACTTGCTC
>NC_043012.1:40675291-40677791 GCF_006345805.1 Octopus sinensis
TCTAATGCTTACAGCTTAGTTTTTTTTCTTGGGGCTGGCCGAGTTGGAGCAAATATCAGAATTGAACAGCCGAAATTTGCTATGATGATTCGGTGTCTGACTGAAGATTGAAGGCTTCGAATGATTGTCTGTGTTCCGTGTTCGTCCCTTCCTGTATTTCACGTTCATTATATATAAAAACATTCATTTATATATAATATATATATATATATATATATATATATATATATATATATATATATATATTATATTTATATATATAGTGTAGTGTGTGTGAGAGAGAGAGAGAGAGAGAGAGAGAGAGAGAAAGCTTCAGACCAAGATGCCATTGCGTGGGGCCGAACCCAAGCTATGTGTTGTGTGAAGTGTGCTTCTGGATAGTGTGTATGTGTGTGCTTGTGCCTGCCAGCTGTCTTTCACACATGTAGGTTTAAATATAATTCTATACACACATGCGCGCGCACACACACGGGGTATGCAACCAGGTGGAACCTGTTCGTCATGTTCCATTTACTGCGTGACTATTAATGAATATTTAGTGTATTTTAGTGTTTAATCTGCTGTGAAGTTACCACCGCCGTCAACATTTCCAGCAATGCCTCCTCCTCCTCCACCATCACCACCATCATCATCAGTGACCTATTTTTTTTTTACATCATCAGCATCACTGCAGTCTACACCACCACTTCCATCATCATCATCATCGCATTAGCACTCCCACCAACCCACCGACCACAACATTATCGGTTCCTCCATCACAGATCTCCACCCGCATCGCCTTCACTATCAGTCATCTCTTTTATTCTTTTACTTTGACTGCGGCCATGCAGGAGCACCGCCTTTAGTCGAGCAAATCGACCCCAGGACTTATTATTTGTAAGCCTAGTACTTATTCTATCGGTTCTTTTGCCGAACCGCTAGGTTACGGAGACGCAAACACACCAGGATCGTTTGTCAAGCGATGTTGGGGAGACAAACACCGACACACACATACATATATACGACGGGCTTCTTTCAGTTTCCGTCTACCAAATCCACTCAGAAGGCTTTGGTCGGCCCGAGGCTATAGTAGAAGACACTTGCCCAAGGTTCCACGCAGTGGCACTGAACCCGGGACCATGTGGCTGGTAAACAAGCTTCTTACCACACAGCCACCTCCTGTGCCTACAATGCTATTTGATTAGTGAAATTGCGCAGACTTGTGCCTCAAAAGGGAACTTTCGAAGCGCAATCACATGGTTATTCGTAACCGAAGGGGATCTTTACCTTGGCATGATTGTGCGGTATTACCAACCACATGGTTCCGGGTTCAGTCCCACTGCATGGCACTTTGGGCAAGTGTCTTCTACTGTAACCTTGGGCCGACCAAAGCCTTGTGAGTGGATTTGGTAGACGGAAACTGAAAGAAGCCCGTCGTGTATATATATATATTTATGTATGTGTGTATATATATATATGTGTATATATATATATGTGTGTGTGTGTGTAGTGTGTGTGTGTGTATGTGTGTGTGTGTGTGTGTGTGTGTGTGTGTGTGTGTGTTTGTATGTCTGTGTCTTCTCACCAACATCGCTTGACAACCGATGCTGGTGTGTTTACATCCCCATAACTTAGTGATTCGGTAAAAGAGACCAATAAAATAAGTACTAGGCTTACAAACAATAAATCCTGAGGTCGATTTATTCGACTAAATGCACTGCTCCAACATGGCTGTAGTCAAATGACTGAAACAAATAAAAGAATATATATATATTAATCAAAGGGCATTCTAAGTATGTCTACATGCTGGAAATAACAGTCAAAACTCTTATTTAAATTGCCAAAATACACTGATAATAACTACAGAAATCAACTGTCCAAAGGCAAACGGGCTATGACAGTCCCTCAGCATACATTCAAGTATTTGGACTGACGGGGACCGGTTTCTGGACTAGCATTATAGCCTCACCTTCCTCAGCACGCGTTACCCATGATAGAGCGCCCCAACCCGTCATGTTGAAGTCTGCACTGCAACTGATTCGCATGGCCAGTGTTTAGAATTCCGTGCACTTTTTCATAAATCGAAAGAGAAAACTGCTGACGAAAGCCCGTATTTGTAGCTCAAGTTAACCTTTTACTTGTCTTTATAGGCAAAAAGATCACAAGCTGCGGAGAGGGAGAGAAACAGAACAGGAGAATTGGTCCTTGAATTAATAAAGTGTGTCATTTTATTTATTATGTGAATTATGAAATCCTGCTGAGGTAAGTTGATATTTCGTATGAATCTCGGGCGAAGTAAAGTCCAGGAGAGCTTCTCAGGCCTAGATTGCATAATTCTTCATTGAAACACGTGTAGGATGATGTAATTAAATAATTTACGTATCCACTCTCGAGTTTGTGTGTGTGTGGATTTGTGTTTATATATATGGATGAGTGTGTGAACGCATATGAGGATGTGTATGTAGATGTGTGTGTGTATATATATGTGTGTGACGGGCTTCTTTCAGTTTCCGTATACTAA
>NC_043012.1:40682791-40687791 GCF_006345805.1 Octopus sinensis
TATATGTTTATGAGTGAAACACCTAAGCTCCACGCGGCTCTAGCAGAAGGTAATGACGGAACTTCCGCTGACTCTTTCGCCACAACTTTCTCTCACTCTTTCCTCCTGCATCTAGCAGCTCACCTGCGGCGGACCGGCGTCCCGTCCAGGTGGAGAACCTATCCACCAATGAAACCGGCCCTTATCAGCTAGACATGGATCGAGAAGGAACAAACAACCTGTGTATCGTTTATTTCTTACTTAAACTGCGGTCATGATGGAGCACTGCCATGAATTTTCTTTTTAAACTTGGTACTTATCCTCTCGGTCTCTTTTGCCGAAACGCTAAGTTACGAGAAGGCAAACACACCAACACCGGTTGACAAGTGGTGGTGGCAGACACACATACATACATATATATATATATATATATATATATATATATATGTATATAAGAAAATGGAGAAACAGTTTAGGATATTAGAATGTTGACTTAAATAAGTCAGACTCGTTAGCACGCCGGGCGAAATGCTTAGCAGTATTTCGTTGGCTGCTACGTTCTGGGTTCAAATTCCGCCGAAGTCGACTTTGCCTTTCATCCTTTCGGGGTCGATAAATTAAGTACCAGTTGCGTACTGGGGTCGATCTAATCGCCTGCCTCCTCCCCCAATATTTCGGGCCTTGTGCCTAGAGTAGAAAAGAATATATATATACACATACACACGTCTGTGTGTATATATAGGAGTGTATATATAGCGTGAACATTACGCGTGTAATTGTGTGCGCGCATGTGTGTATTATATGTGTGTGTGTGTGTGTGTGTGTGTACACACATATTCCATTTTGTCTTGAAAACTGCTTTACTTCTATTCTAATATGGCAAAAAAAAACAAGAACAAAAGAAGTCAAAACTAAAAAAAAATTAATTCTCCCCCCCCCCTGAATAATGGAGATTTAAGGAATCGTAAATTATTCCGTTGTGGAAGCCAGACATTAAACGTTTTCTGCTGGTTCCTTCTTTGACTGTTTCCATTTCAGTGACTTCAAACAGAACAATCGCTTTGTGGCTTCCCCCTCACCTCCTACTACCACTCCCAGCCGGCGACTGCCAGAATCGTTAGATAAAATGGCCCACTTCACCTTGATGCCAATAGGTACCACATGGCAGTAGACAAACCAACGAGGGTCGATCGAATTGCTAGACATAGCAGCTTCCCCTTCCCGATCTCTTTCAAATCACTATATAGCTACCCATGGTTGCTGGATTTGCTAGAAATAGCAGCTAATCTCCCTCAATCACGATAGGTGCAGGCATGGCAGTGTGCTTAAGAAGGTCGCTTTGCGACCACGTACGTCGTCTCGGGTTCAGACCCACTGTTTGGCATTTTGAGAAAATGCCTTCTGGGTGAATTTGGTAGGTGGAAACTGAGTGGAAGCCCGCCTGTCCCAACCACATCGTTCGACAACCGTTGTTGATTTATCTGTCTCTGTAACTTAGCAGCTCAGCAAAAGAATGCACCTGATGGTCGACCTCGGCAGAATTTGAACTCAGAACGTAAAAAGTTGGACGAAATGCAATTATTTATGTCCGGCATGCTAACGATTCCGCCATCTCGCCGCCTTAATTAAGAATTTCTTTGACACAAGGCCAGCAATTATCAGGGGAGGGTGTAAGTCGATTACATCGACCCCAGTGTGTAACTGGTACTTATTTAATCGACCCCGAAAGGATGAAAGGCAAAGTCGACCTCGGCGGAATTTGAACTCAGAACGTAGCGGCAGACGAAATACCTATTTCTTTATTACCCACAAGGGGCTAAACATAGAGGGGACAAACAAGGACAGACATAGGTATTAAGTCGATTATATCGACCCCAGAGCGTAACTGGTACTTAATTTATCGACCCCGAAAGGATGAAAGGCAAAGTTGACCTCGGCGGAATTTGAACTTACAACGTAACGACAGACGAAATACCGCTAAGCATTTCATCCAGCATGCTAACGATCCTGCCAGTTCGCCGCCTTAATAATAATAATAATAATGATAATAATAATGATAATAATAATAATAATAATAATAATGATAATAATAATAATAATAATAATAATAATAATAATAATAATAATGATAATAATAATGATAATAATAATAATAATAATAATAATAATAATAATAATAATATTCTGCTCAATACCACAGATTTGCTTGTCAGTTGTTTGACCTTAACCAGTTGAGCATGTCCCTTAGTGGCTGAAGATATGTGCATCTCTGATCACAAGCAGAAGTAGTGGGGGAGCATCATAGCCATGTGTTGAGAGGGATTCTCTGGGGTTTGAATAGTTCACCTCTGGAAACATGGGTGGTTCTTTCAACATCCTTAAACAACCCTTATTCAGGGACCGTTTGAGCGGGATGGGCTACTCAACCTGAAGAAAATTCTAACTAGGCCCCACCTACAAGGTCATGTGCTGTTTATCTTGATATGAGATCACCATGTCGCGCACATATGGTTGTGATGCATGTGCCTGGTGTACCTTTATCAGACGGGTAGTCATGATGGGTATATTGGGCTTCGTATATTTTACCCCAGTGTCACTTTGATGGCATGAACTGCTCTCTCACTCAATAATAATAATAATAATAAATGCCCTGATGCAGTACCAGGCAGTGGCTCTCATGGCTTCTGATCTTAATTGATTGGAAATGTTATCATGTACATTGTTTTGTCTTGGTATAAAAGATGGCCTACAGCAAATATTCTGCTCAATACCACAGATCTGCTTGTCAGTTGTTTGACCTTAACCAGTTGAGCATGTCCCTTAGTGGCTGACGATATGTGCATCTCTGATCACGAGCAGAAGTAGTGGGGGAGCATCATAGCCATGTGTTGAGAGGGATTCTTTGGGGTTTGAATAATTCACCTCTGGAAACATGGGTGGTTCTTCCAACATCCTTAAACAATCCTTATTCAGGGACCGTTTGAGCGGGATGGGCTACTCAACCTTAAGAAAATTCTAACTGGGCCCCACCTGCAAGGTCATGTGCCGTTTATCTTGATATGAGATCACCATGTCGCGCACATATGGTTGTGATGCATGTGCCTGGTGTACCTTTATCAGACGGGTAGTCATGATGGGTATATTGGGCTTCGTATATTTTACCCCAGTCTCACTTTAATGGCATGAACTGCTCTCTCACTCAATAACAATAATAATAATAATAACAACAACAATTCACCTTTTAAATATCGCAATACATTTAATTATGACCCAAAATGATGTTTGTGACAAGAACCCAGTTAAGACTACGTAGAGGTGAGCTAATTCCTTTATTTACAGTGAAAAAGCAAACAAAAGAAAACGTAACTAGCAATGGATGAAAGACTCCTCTTCAAATAAACGAATACCTATTTACATGACACTGGCAACCAATTTGACGACAACCTACACCTAAGATGAAGACCGATCATGACAATTCGGTTCCTTCATAAATTTATATAAAATTATTGCGAACAGGAACATTAACTGATGCAGTTCTATATTCAAGAGATGAGGAATTTACATTTGACGGATAGTTATCCTCATCTTCTTTACTGTTAACCTTCCAGCCTACATCGGGTGTCTTGGGGAAATTTCGAACCTGGGTTCTCATTCCTGAGATATTTTTCGGTGTTATTATCATATTATTATTATTCACGTCGCTGCCTGGAAGTGAACTCGGAATCTTGGGACTAGCAGACCGCGCTCTTAACCACTACGCCATATGCCCGTCGCCATAAAATTATTTTGCATTTTACAATTTATGTAGAATTTTTTTCTTTCAAATGATACAGGTGTTAGATATCATTCTACAATTCGAACAATTTCTAGTCATTTGAATTAATTGCACCTTAAAATTATTCGAATTGTAGAAAGATATTTAACACCTGTATCATTTGAAAGAGAAAAAAATTCTACATAAACTGTAAAGCGTAAAATGATTTTTTATACAGTGTTATAAATTAATGAAAGACTAGAACTGTCATCATTGGTCTTAAACTTATTTTGGCCAGTGTATATAAGCATCAACAATCCAACCCATCTTCTGTACGTGTTTGTAAGGATAACCTCTGTTCCTTTGTGTACAACAGTGACTTCGAAGTTGCAACCGGTATAACTTGTGTGTTTTAAATACTCTTTTGAAGCCAAAACAATGCAATTATTCGTTTTTCATACTTGCATTTGTCTTGGTTAAAAAAAAAAAGAAAGATTTAAGCCATATATATCAGACAATGAGAAAGTATTTACATTTGGTAGATATTTGTCCTCATCTTGTTTGTTGTTAACACAACGTTTCGGCTGATATACCTTCCCGTCTTCATCAGGTGTTTTGGGGAAATTTCGAACTTGGGTTCTTATTCCTAAGGTATTTTTCGATGTTATTATTGTTATTCAGGTCACTGCCTGTAATCGAACTCGGAATCTTGGGGTTAGTTAGTCCGAGCTCTTAACCACTATGCCCGTGGGCAACTATGGAGTGAATTTTAGAGCTTATAAATCTAATATTCTCCTATCCTTCCTTAATACCGGTTCCCATATGCAGCTCATATCTGCACTCGGTCTGCTTAGGAGGTTGTTGTGTCCTAGCATATGTCATGCTTTTTTTTAGTTTTCATATTTTCCAGTGGTGTTCTTTGTCTATTATTTTGTCTTCATCCTACAAGGGAAGGTGGTCTCCGTTTTCCATACATGATCAGCTATACCCGATTTATCAATATCTCCCCGTGTCACAGTTTTGCCATGTTCCTCTACCCTTATTCTAAGGGGCGGCATCTTTCGCCTATGTAAAACCTACCACAGCTGCATGGGATGGAGTACATGCAGTTTTTGGTCATATTCTCTTCTATTGGTGGTTTTACCCGAAGGAGATATTTGCGAAGTGTTGTATTACTCTTCAACACTCTTCTGATGCCATATGGGCCGCATAGGAAATGCTTCATGAAAACTATACTTCACTATGTGCGTGTTAGGATAATTATTCA
>NC_043012.1:40697791-40790019 GCF_006345805.1 Octopus sinensis
GGTTATGGCGGAAGAACTATGGGTACCAATACAGACAAGGAGGAGTTGAGAATTAACTAATTTCAATTATATCTAGAGAATACATGTTTACCTGTGGTGCAAGCAAGTTCTGTTTTGTTCAGGTTGAGCAAGGGCAGTTTAGCCAGAAAAAAATCTTTGCATTACAGAATTGTGTGGTTTGAAAATGCACCTGAATTTGAAAAGCATGTAGTTTTTAAATCAATTTATTCATATACATAGCAAATTAGTTCCAACAATTTTTTTGTTAGGCAGTGGTACAAATACATATAAAACAAAGGGATTTTAACAGTTTCAAATTACAAAGTAGAATTCAGACAAATGTTTAAACGATCAAATCAACAAGTTTCACAGGGACGGATAACATCAAAGTAAATGTTTGGCCAAGATTATAACAAGTGTCTATTATTGAAAGTTCAGTTATATAGAGTCTTTACAGAATGTGGACAAGAGAGAGAATTTTTTAAAGCATTTCTGGTCTCTTTGCTTTTTGTGGTGACCCAGAGGAATTGTTACTGCACCAGACAGAATGCATAGAAAGCAGCATTAGATTTTGAGTTCAAATGATGCCGAGGTTGACTTTACCTTTCACCTGTTCAGGGTTGATAAAAGTAAGGACCAGTCAAAGACTGCATAACTTAATTTAACAGTGGCTCATATATTCTTAACAGAATACAGTAAAATACGTTAAGCATTTAAATTCCTTGATAAATCAATAATTGCCTCCCCTTAACCACAAATCAACCCCACCCCTCCCATACTGCTGACCTGATACCAAAATCTGAAAGCATCATCATCGTTATTTTAATTGCATTATTGCTGCCAGCCACACTTCACCTCCATATTTTTGGTGAAAAATCACCATTTTTCTGGAAAATAGCTGGTCTCTTTGATGTGGTTTGTGTCAAACCACGTCTCATCTCTATAGATCAATGTTTTATTACACACGTGAGTGAGAACACTTGGAGATATTTTTGGTATCTAACATATGTCAGATACTGCGAGCGCTGCTTCTGATTGGTCAATCCAGGGTGATGACCCGAGGCCACGGTGACGGCACTACTTTTGTCATTCATAAGTTACAACTAAACTTCATTCATTACTTTCATGAGCAGGTAGAATGTTGCCATGTAATTAAACAAACATACTATCTTTTTTATACCAGATATCACTTGAAGTCATATACACATAAAATATAAACATTTCTGGTGGTAATTCAATTTTTTGTTGCCAAAAAAATCACAACATATTTCGTCTGCTCGTCGATACTCTTGCAGTGCAGGTAGATCTATCAACAAGATGGCTACTGTTGTCGATATCAAGGTGAATGATTTTGTTAAGATTGATGGTAAAGATGGGGGAAGAGTGTTATCCGTTGTTCAACTCTTGGAACATACAGAATGTTCAAGTGAAGATCAATACTGGCCAAGTTCGACATGTTGCTGGATACAGGTTAACAAAGGTACCTGAAACAGTGTCATCGACGAGTGGATTGTCATCGAACCCTAGATCTAACATCCCTGATGAGGTGTACAACGAACTTCTACGTGACAATTTCTTTGATGAGAGCAATAATGAACTTGAATTTCAACCGAGGTATGATCATTCTGGAATAGACAAATTCGTTCAAGGTAATCAAAATAAAAACACTCTTTGGAAAACAAACAATGATGTTAAACAATTGTTAGCTTTCATGGCGACACGCGTCCAATTGAATCTATCGACAAAAGTGAACTTTGTGACATTCTGTGTATTTTCTTTATCTCGTTTTTCTTGAACGTGAACTTATGTTAACAAAATGTTAAACAGTCATCCGTTATCAGTCATTTCACCTGAAAACTTAGTGCTATAAAGTCGGACTATCTTCCTGCAGCATGACATCTTTTACAGTTACACATTGTGACATCACTGACGTGAAATCAAGCTGTATTCATGCACGCTTCAACACGATGTGAAGAATTGTTATTGGGTTAATAAAAATATGGTCGTTTATTCGTGTGTAATAAATAAAATACCAAACTCATTCCCTATGGATACCGTATTTATTACAACTCGTGGCTTGTAAACGTATCTAACTCGCTTTCGCTCGTTAGATACGTTTACAAGCCACGAGTTGTAATAAATACGGTATCCATAGGGAATGAGTTGGTATTCTCTATTTGTTAAACTGTAATTATGTTTGTGTCTGGCGTTGTGCTGAAACTGTTTTTCAACATTATGGAGTTGTCACTTAGTGAAGAGAACTCGCCAACTAATGCGTTGATGGATATGTCTGTGTTTGTAACAGGTGAAGAAGGAAGAATCCAAAAAGTAGCAACCCAGAAAATAAACTTTGCAGAAGCAGCCAGGAAGAAGGAAAGTGCAATTAATATTGAAATTGAGAATCTAAGTGCTACATGAACTGCGTTTTCAAAGTGTGTCACGAGACCAGACATGTTTTTTTCTTTATGGCAGATTGAAACATAAGGGAGGAATGCATACACCAGTCGATTTCTCCCAGGACCCACAATATTTAGTGACCTGTGGAGGGCATATTCACATATTCCAGAGATAGAGGGATACAATTGTCGACAGACCGGTGAACCACAGCGTCAAGTTTGGTAACTCCATAGATAACACACATACCCAACAAATAGAAAGTACTTGGGTGTGTTTGAAACAGGCTAACAAGCAACGGTGGGGTACACACCGTTCTATGATTGACTCGTATCCTTGCAAATTCATGTGGTGGTGGTGCAGACACGAGAAAACTGACCTTTGGGAGAAATTGCTGGAAAGCACTGGAAACTTCCAAGAAAAGTGCATCAATAATTGTTTTTTGACACAAAGAGATAAACCAGTGTGTTTCCTCTGCTCAGAATATAAGGGTCTCACAGATTTTGTAAATGTTTGCACATTTTGGGTAATTTTAGCCAATCAATAACCAGACGTATTGGTGTCTGTCTCCATAGTAACAAGCCATATAGTCTCTTCAAACTAAGACAACCAAATATGAACCATTTCGTTGCACGTTAGTTGGATTATTCGGTTATTCTGCAAACGTTTTCTTTGGATTGCTATTGTTGTGAAAGTAAGCTGCTCTCTATTTTATGTTGTTGATACGATCTGTTTGTTGCCTTTTGTAAAGCAAATTGTTATTAATTCCCCCCTGGAGGGGAATTATTATTGTTAAACTGTAATTATGTTTGTGTCTGGCTTTTGTGCTGAAACTGTTTTCAACATTATGGAGTTGTCACTTAGTGAAGAGAACTCGCCAACTAATGCGTTGATGGATATGCCTGTGTTTGTAACAGTGGTGAAGAAGGAAGAATCCAAAAAGTAGCAACCAGAAGAAATTAAACTTTGCAGAAGCAGCCGGAAGAAGGAAAGTGCAATTAATATTGAAATTGAGAATCTAAGTGCTACATGAACTGCGTTTTCAAAGTGTGTCACGAGACCAGACATGTTTTTTCTTTATGGCAGATGATGAAACATAAGGGAGGAATGCATACACCAGTCGATTTCTCCCAGGAACCACAATATTTAGTGACCTGTGGAGGGCATATTCACATATTCAGACCGGTGAACCACAGCGTCAAGTTTGGTAACTCCATAGATAACACACATACCCAACAAATAGAAAGTACTTGGGCCAGTGTTAAACGGGCAATAAACGAAGCTGCAAGGTCCATGGTTCACTCATATCTGAGAGTGTATGTGGTGCTTGAGATTGTAATTCGTATAAGAAAACCCTAGGGCAGGGCTTCTCAACAGAAGTGCAGGGGAAAATTTTTGTAATGAAAAGTCATTTTTCACCTCATTTCTGTTAATTTAATATGTTTTTCTTTATGGCAGATTGAAACATAAGGGAGGAGTGCATACACCAGTCGATTTCTCCCAGGACCCACAATATTTAGTGACCTGTGGAGGGCATATTCACATATTCCAGAGATAGAGGGATACAATTTTCGCAGCTGCATAGTGTTACTGTGACGTAGACAGCTATATTGTGACGTACTTAACGTTCGTTTGAAAATTGTAAACAGTGTGGGTAACAAGTAAGCCTTTTAAGCTATAGCAAATTGTTAGATATCAAGATCTTTACTCAATAAATGAAGCATTGTATATTTAGAATTTCAGTTTGTAACTTTCATTTACAAAATAAAATTTTGATATTTTCGCCAGACCTCTATATCTTACGAAACTTCAATATGTTGGTAATGCACCGTTTGATATTGGTATACGATATCATTCACCCACACAACCTTCCTTCATGACATAGACAAAAAAAGCCAGGCTGAAACAGGCGGGTAAATGACATCGTCCCCTCATAACTGACACTGTATATCAAAGTTTTTATTTTGTTCTTTAAGAATTGTCTGGGAACATGACAGTTATTGGTAATTATGAATATATATGCAACACGAAATAACTAAACTAATGTGGATATTGTTTTATTTTCTTCGCCTGTATCCACATGTTCTTAATATTTTATACACGTGGACTCTTATGATAAAAGGCAGATTTTCTCTGTCTGTTCCCATGTTTCTTTTTAATACAATTCTACAATATAGAATTTCTTCAATTGGGTCATGGCATGTAAAGTTTTTTCAATTTGACCCCCAATTAAGCAAAAATTCGAGAAAACTCAATATTTAACGATTTGCCTCTTTCATTTCAAGTGCTTCACTCCTTCCATTACCACCACAGTTTCTCCTACTTTCTCTTTGCAAGTGTGCAACAATTAAAGTGAAAGTATTTATATAACAGGGATGAGCCATTAATACTGGTCATCCTTTTTGCTAGAGGAAGATCCGCTATGGTCTTATATGCTACACCACTGGTTTTCAATTCATATTAATCAAATTAATATTCAATTTTTCACCCATATTATGTGTGTGTGTATTAGCAATTCGTATAAAATTGCATCAATGACTTGAACAAGTGGTTTCACATAAATGGGGATAAATTAAAAAGGTTTGTTTTTATTATTATTACTGATTGACTATTGTAATCACGCTTGTTGGTTCCTCGTCAGGGAAACGTTGTTGTGTTGCATTTGTTAAATAATTGTAAACCGTAACCCTCCCCCTTTCGGAGAAGGGGCTTTGGTTATTGTTTCAAAATTGAATCGTGTCCCTGTTTGGGGAAATTGACAATATTTTCACCGTCTTTACGGAAGCATTTTTGTTTAAATGCCTTCGATAGAAGAAAGTTCAAAAATGAATTTCGCTGCAGCCGTCCAATTCTATACAAGAGGGAGGACAAGATCCAATTGATCGAAATTGCAAGAGACGGGCCTACAATTCCAGTCTGTTATATATTTTAAGTATTGTTATCACTAGCGATATCAAGATATAACTTTGTATTTTATGTGTAGATGTATATATATATATAGATGTACATGTAATATGTACACATATATATACACATATATACATGCATAATATATCTACCCATACACACACATGGGCAGGTGTGGCTGTGTGGTAACAAACTACGTTCCAAACACATGGTCCTGGGTTCAGTCCCACTGTGTGGCACAATCAGTGAGACATAGTTCTTCAAAGCCGCGACAGTGGTCTTCGGCGTATTAATGAGACGCATCGGTCATAATGACGCTCTGCAGTTTCCTTTTCTTTTTCCGTAAGGAGAAGACGGGTACCATTTCGGCATTCCTCACCACAAAGCAAACGAGCCCACTGCTGCAACATCTAAAACTGTTTCATGTATGGCTTTTTACTCATACCGCTTCATGACAAGGCATAATGATTTCAACCCCCTGCACAGATCACGGGAACTGAGTCACCAGTTTGCAGTTGACATGGCTGCAAAGATGGAGTCCGAGAGACTGTGCTTCATCAAATTGAATCAGAAGCAGCTGCGCTCAGACTCCTACATCCATTTGCGTGAAGGCATCAGGAATGACACAATATCGGCAAAATGTGCATTCTCCCCTCAACCTATACAGGGGGCCCACAGTACATGCACGAGCAAACACAAGACGTTATGACTTACATTCGGCATTATGGGCGACCCGATTTATTCATTACCTTTACATGTAACCCAAAGTGGGTTGAGGTAACGCGAGAACTTCTCCCAGGGCAGCAGTACTGTCATCGCCATGATATTATTGCAAGGGTTTTCAGGCAGAAACTGGCTAAGCTCATTCATTTAATAAAAAAAGGGCAGGCTTTTGGGCCTGTTAACTGCCACATGTGTGGCGGAGGGTGTTTCGTTAAAATCTCCTAAAAAAATCAGATCACTTTTCTACTACTATGGTGTGACTTGGCTAATCCCACCTCTTTATGGCTTACCTACAAAGATTATATGTCTGAAGATTTCCTGCGTCACGCTCAATCGCTACATCCATCAATGGAGGTCGGGAACACTGACCTCATTTACAACAGGGCGCTGCTTGAAATCGAAGATACTGTACTTGATATGGGCGGTAGTA
The DNA here is from genome assembly GCF_006345805.1 of Octopus sinensis. Classification (NCBI taxonomy): domain Eukaryota; kingdom Metazoa; phylum Mollusca; class Cephalopoda; order Octopoda; family Octopodidae; genus Octopus; species Octopus sinensis. Next base: position 40,704,246 of record NC_043012.1, read on the forward strand.
CCTTGCCGGTCTATGGCCTACCTTCAACAAACCGGAAGGCACAAACACTCTGTCTTCACATTTGCTGCGTGAGACATGTTTTAATGTTGACGAGCTTGCCGAGTACATAGCCGACAATGAGCCAAAGCTCCTTCCAGAACAGAAGCTTGCTTACAACTCCGTTGTTAATTCAGTCCGGGCCAAAGCTGGGGGGATTTTTTTCCTGGACGCTCCTGGGGGCACTGGGAAAACTTTTGTCAACAAATTAATATTGGCTGAGATTAGGCGAACACAAGGCATTGCCCTAGCTGTGGCATCATCTGGAATTGCGGCTACTTTGTTGCCAGGCGGCAGGACAGCTCACTCCACTTTCAAGCTCCCGCTTGACTTAGCGAAGACTGAGACACCAACTTGCAAGATCAGTAACAGCTCCGATCAGGCAGAAGTCTTCAGACGATGCAAGCTTATTGTTTGGGATGAATGCACGATGGCCCACAGAGGTGCTCTTGAGGCACTAGATAGATCACTCAGAGACATCACTCTTCAGCTCCCATGGGAGGCATAACACTTCTTCTTTCAGGGGACTTCCGACAAACACTTCCCATTATTCCCAAAGGGACTAGAGCTGATGCAGTAAGTGCGTGTCTTAAGTCATTCACATTGTGGCCACTGGTGAAGACTCTCAAACTTCACACCAATATGCATGCTCATATGCAATGTGATATCACATCAGCAGCATTTTCTCACACCCTCCTTGCACTTGGCGAAGGCAAAATACCAGGGGATGAAAATGGTAATATTGCCATCGATTCCATTTGTACCATTGTTAAAACGCCTTCTGATCTCAGAGATGCAGTGTTCCCAGATCTACAAGCTAATTATCAGAATATGGATTGGATTGGCCAAAGGGCTATTCTGGCCCCGAGGAATAAAACTTCACCATATTAATGATGAAATGCTAAAACTTATTCCTGGGGATGTCTATGTATAATAAGTCTATCGATACAACTCCTGAGCCAGAGGACGTCATCAATTATCCAATAGAGGTACTCAATTCCTTTGAGCCCCCCGGACTACCACCACACATTCTCAAACTTAAAGCTGGTGCCCCTATAATGCTCATTAGAAATTTGGTTCCCCCAAAACAATGCAATGGCACACGTTTGATCGTTAAGTCCTTATCTCCCAATCTAATTGAGGCCACCATTATCACAGGGTGCGGTCGAGGCAACGTTGTGCTCATACCTAGGATGCATCTTTTCCCATCAGGAGCAGACCTACCTTTCATATTTCGGAGGTCCCAGTTCCCAGTAAGGCCATGTTTCGCAATGTCAATTAACAAATCGCAGGGTCAAACACTGTCTGTGGTGGGAATACATTTGGGAGAGCCATGTTTCTCTCATGGTCAGCTTTGTGTTGGCTGCTCGCGTGTCGGCAGCAACAGTGATGCTTTCGCATTCGTTCCACAACGAAAAACATTGTGTACAAGGAGGTTTTATAGGATTACTACGTTTCATCATTTTCGAACATGTTAGTATTTCACTTACATACGACTCTTTTATGATGGCATTTACATTTTTAGGCATTTCATGACATTAATTCACACTTAACCAACACCTGTCCTTTGCTCACCTCTATTTCTATCCATTCATCATCAAACCACCAGCCTCATCTATATCCAACGTACATGACACATCTACCCCCTCACTGTTAAAGTTTACAGAAGCGACAACACGATCGCAACATACACTTTGGAAACTAAGCAACAGATCATTTTATACAACAACAAATTTAATCATAACGCCCATCAATGAAAACATCTCCACCACTGTGTTGTGATTCATCTATTCAGCACCACTACAGTCTTGCCGGTCTGACATATGGTGAGTAGATGCTATTGTTCTATATTTTATAAATTACCCATATTTACTTATCCCTGCTTCATTCCCCTCTTGCCTACGAACGTTTTACATCGCCTTCCACGACTATCAAATTCTTACAATTATGAGAACAATAACATGGCTCTTTTCAAGGCAACCTTGCATTCAATTCTTACACCATTCTACGAGGGGGTAGGAACCCCTTTACACAGCTTTCTATACACTTACAAATACATTCATTCGCCGTAAACTTATATCAATATTTGCTACTCGTGCACATCCAAATCATTTGCTTTGTAAACAAACAGGATAATTGAGTGCACTGCACTAGCACCGTAATTATATTAACATTGGTTCATTATTCTTCTGGCATAGGCCAATGCCTGTTGCTGTAGATTTCCAGCTCATAACTTGTACTCGTTTTATCGACCCACCTGTAACTGGCATATTTTGAACTTGATAAACATATATATATGTAAACCTGAAAACATCTCGAGTATGTTATATATTTGTAGGGAACGGACGTGAAACCCAAGGCAATCCCATAAATCGGCCTTATCTAACTTTAATATATACTGTTCTATAACTTAGAGTGGGCTTCTTTTTTCGGATTTATGTTTACGGACGATATATATATATATAAGGTGAAAGTAAAGAATACGTACACCTGGTGTTTCGGGTTAGGGATTAGGATTTTCGTTACGCTGAAAACAGGTGGTGGGATCTTTTCTAAAAGATCCATATAGGATCTTTTCGGTTGCACAATTGCAGTGCCTCCATTGACTCTTCTTGTGTACTTTGCATTTGCATCACAAACTGTAATATCCTGCTTTCAAATGTATTACACACCTGTTGCATAATTCTTGTGTACTTTGCATTTGCATCACAAATTGTAATACTTGGGCGTGTTTGAAACAGGCTAACAAGCATCGGTGGGGTACACACCGTTCTATGATTGACTCGTATCCTTGCAAATTCATGTGGCGGTGGTGCAGACACGAGAAAACTGACCTTTGGGAGAATTTGCTGGAAAGCACTGGAAACTTCCAAGAAAACCAGTGTGTTTCCTCTGCTCAGAATATAAGGGTCTCACAGATTTTGTAAATGTTTGCACATTTTGGGTAATTTTAGCCAATCAATAACCAGACGTATTGGTGTCTGTCTCCATAGTAACAAGCCATATAGTCTCTTCAAACTAAGACAACCAAATATGAACCATTTCGTTGCACGTTAGTTGGATTATTCGGTTATTCTGCAAACGTTTCTTTGGATTGCTATTGTTGTGAAAGTAAGCTGCTCTATTTTATGTTGTTGATACGATCTGTTTGTTGCCTTTTGTAAAGCAAATTGTTATTAATTCCCCCCTGGAGGGGAATTATTATTGTTAAACTGTAATTATGTTTGTGTCTGGCGTTGTGCTGAAACTGTTTTTCAACATTATGGAGTTGTCACTTAGTGAAGAAGAACTCGCCAACTAATGCGTTGATGGATATGTCTGTGTTTGTAACAGGTGAAGAAGGAAAAATCCAAAAAGTAGCAACCCAGAAATTAAACTTTGCAGAAGCAGCCGGAAGAAGGAAAGTGCATTAATATTGAAATTGAGAATCTAAGTGCTACATGACCTGCGTTTTCAAAGTGTGTCACGAGACCAGACATGTTTTTTCTTTATGGCAGATTGAAACATAAGGAGGAATGCATACACCAGTCGATTTCTCCCAGGACCCACAATATTTAGTGACCTGTGGAGGGCATATTCACATATTCCAGACCGGTGAACCACAGCGTCAAGTTTGGTAACTCCATAGATAACACACATACCCACAAATAGAAAGTACTTGGGCCAGTGTTAAACGGGCAATAAACGAAGCTGCAAGGTCCATGGTTCACTCATATCTGAGAGTGTATGTGGTGCTTGAGATTGTAATTCGTATAAGAAAACCCTAGGGCAGGGCTTCTCAACAGAAGTGCAGGGGAAAATTTTTGTAATGAAAAGTCATTTTTCTCCTCATTTCTGTTAATTTAACATGTTTTTCTTTATGACAGATTGAAATATAAGGGAGGAGTGCATACACCAGTCGATTTCTCCCAGGACCCACAATATTTAGTGACCTGTGGAGGGCATATTCACATATTCCAGAGACAGAGGGATACAATTTTCGACAGACTGGTGAACCACAGCGTCAAGTTTGGTAACTCCATTGATAACACACATACCCAACAAATAGAAAGTACTTGGGCGTGTTTGAAACAGGCTAACAAGCAACGGTGGGGTACACACCGTTCTATGATTGACTCGTATCCTTGCAAATTCATGTGGCGGTGGTGCAGACACGAGAATACTGACCTTTGGGAGAATTTGCTGGAAAGCACTGGAAACTTCCAAGAAAAGTGCATCAATGATTGTTTTTTCACACAAAGAGATAAACCAGTGTGTTTCCTCTGCTCAGAATATAATGTAAAAAGGCCCTTCCATGGTAGGCTGTGTTAAGGGTCTCACAGATTATGTAAAAAACCAAAAGGAGAATGGGAGACACAAGAAATAGCCCAGAGAGGCACCTGGTTTTTGCTGCTCTGGTGGCAAAGTGGACCTGCCACCCCTATGGGAACCACCTTAACTGCTTAAGGATCTCGCTGCGGGTTTAACCCCTCCAAATCGTCACAATTCCTTGAAATCATTCAAAAATACAACAGCTCATTCCAAATGACCTCTTTCGGGGCCAAAATTCCTCCTAGAGAAGGCTGGATGCCTACTTTCAAAGTGCAGAGACAGGTCTACCATCTCATTGGGTCACTTCTGCCAGACGAGATTCAGCAGTCTTCTTTCCTCCAAATCTACTTCATTGCCGACTACAACCAGCAGGTTGATGCACGCCTTGGAATAATACCGGATTACATGTTATGTTCTCCACAAAGACGTTCTTCTCCGTCTCCAAACCATGCTTCATGATATCAACAGCTACGTCTGCAGCTTCAGGTATGCCTTGGACAGTGCTCCGTCTCCAAACTTCACCATTGTCATTGATGCTGATAAACGACCCCACGGAGAGCCTGAACGCCTTTTCAACGCACCTGCGTGCAACGAAATTGCCGCAGTCATGCACGGAGAGTAACACAACAGCCGTGACATAATCATCTCCTCCCGTGGTAACAGCCTACGTAGGATCAGCGAGACTCACAGATCTTATGACGCACTTCAGTATCCACTGCTTTTCCCTTATGGGGAAGACGGCTACCACTTCGGAATTCCTTTACGGCAGCCCTCCAATCAAACTACTGCGGCATCAAAGACGGTTCCAGCAGAGCGTTTTACTCATACCGGTTCATGGTCAGGGAGGGTCAACTTCTTGCCCCGTTGTCGTCAGCTATTCAACCAGTTCGCCGTCGACATGGCCGCCAAAATGGAATCGGAAAGGCTGCTATACATTAAACTTAATCAGACCAAACTTCACTCCAACTCCTACATTCATCTCCGTAACGGCTTGCAACAAGAAAATGACCCTCGCAACATCGCCATGCATTCTACCCTCCACCTTCACGGGAGGACCGTGATATATGCGTGAAAGGACCCAAGACACTTAGACCTACGTGCGCATTTACGGCTGGCCGGACCTCTTTATCACCTACACGTGCAATCCCAACTGCGACGAAATCACTCGCAAACTCCTCCCGGGTCAGTCTCACACCCATCGACACGACATCGTTGCTAGGGTTTTCCGTCTGAATTTGGGCAAAATGATGGATTTGATAGTTACGGGTCAGATTTTCAGGCATGTAAGGTGCCAAATGCTTACGGTCAAGTGGCAAAAGAGGGACTTGCCACATGCTCACATCTTAATTTGGCTAACTAATAAAATCAAGACTAATGACATTGACAAATTCATTTCCGCCCAGATTCCTGACCCCGATGAGGACCCCGAATTGTACGAAATTGTCCGCACTACCATAGTACACGGGCCCTGTGGATCAAATTACGCCAACACACCATGCTGCAAAAACGGATTAGCCTGCTCAAAGGGATTCCCTAAACGGTTCACTTTGGAGACTCAAACAGGCGGCGATGGGTATCCGCTGTACAAACGAAGGAGTCCAGCCAATGGAGGCCGCACGATTACGGTTGGGTGACATCATGTGGACAACAGCTACATCGTCCCCTACTGTCCTCCTCTGTCGAAGATATTCAAAGTCCACGTCAACGTTGAGTTCTGCAGCTCCATCAGGTCAATACAATATGTCTGCAAATATATCAACAAGGGCAGCGATGCTGCCATGTTTAGCATCCAGAGGACCACCAGTCACGATGAAGTGTCCAACTACTTGGCAGGCCGGTACCTCAGCAGCAACGAAGCGTTTTGGCACATTTACAGCTTCCCACTTCATCAGAGACACCCAGCTGTGGTGCAGCTTGCTGTACACTTGGAAAATGGACAGCGGATTTACTTCACAGAACAAACTGCTGCACAGGTAGCCACCAACCCTAAAGACACAACGTTGGCCGGTTTCTTCAAATTATGCCAACATGACTTCGCTAAATTCTTAGAATTCCTCAGGCTCCCTCCCTCCTGGTTGTCTCCCCCTGTCAAAGATACGGTGCACATACAATTAACCTGTAGTGACGTTATACAACAGTGCGCGTGCGCAACGTCATTTTCAGTGTGTGTGTGCGGAACGTCCTTCTTCAGTGTGCGTGTGCAGGGTTGGAGCCTTCTGGAAAGGCAGAAGGGAAGTGCCCTCTCGGACATGCGCGAAGACTGAAGAAGGAATTGCTGATGTGGCATTAGCTGATAGGCGAGGGACAGCGTTCCCTTAACAAGGGCACAGAGAGACACGCATAGCAGCAGTAGCAGAACGCCTTCATACGAGATTGTGGCAGACCTATTTTCTCCGCTGTCTCTGGACGCTAAGATTTGACCTGCTCTGTTTTGCTGCTGAACTTGTAAGATTCTTACAAGTGTTAAAGTTCAGCCTTGCCACACCAGAACCAAATGGATACCAATATACCACCTTACTTCTTTCTGTGAATAAGAAAATAAAGAATATATATATTTTTAAGGTTGCGTTCGTGTTCCTTGACTGGTAGATTCTGGAAATTAAAGAACGGAAATTGTGCTGCACCTGAGTTGCACCCCAAAAGTGTAAGAAGCAACGAGTTCGACTACACTCTCCACGCCGACCAGAGAATCTACCGATTCAGCTCTTAGCCCAACATTTTTTGTTTCTACATCTGGAGACGTTTTTCACTCTTTTGGCCTCTTTTCCAGAGCTACTTGATGTTACCTTTAAGTGGCAAAGCCATTACACTCAACACAACATTTTATTACAACTACTGGGCCGCCTATTTTTTCGCGCCCACGGCGTCTTGCACCTGACCGTCTTAAAACGGCTAGGGCTGAGTTTGAGCATATGCTCCAGCTTAGTCTGATACGCCCATCCACCAGTCCATGGGCATCACCCCTTCATTTAGTTCGAAAAGGGGATACAGATTTTTGCCCGGTGGGAGATTATCGGCGTCTAAATTCTGTGACGATTCCGGACAGATATCCAATAAGGAATCTCAATGACTTTTCAGCAAATCTTCATGGCTGTACCACTTTTTCTAAGGTTGACCTCATACGTGCTTATCATCAAATACCGGTCAACCCAGACGATGTTCCTAAAACGGCAATTACCACTCCTTTTGGCTGTTTCGAATTTTTGTATATGAGTTTTGGTTTGCGGAACGCTACTAGTACGTTCCAACGTTTTATAGATGAAGTTGTTCGTGGACTTGATTTTGTTTTCGCGTATGTCGATGATATTCTCATCGCAAGTGATACGCATGAGAATCATCTCCTGCACTTGTCTCAGCTTTTTCAGCGTCTTCGCGACTATGGTGTTCGCATTAATCCAGACAAGTGTGTTTTTGGGCAACCATCTCTTGATTTTCTCTCGGTCATTATATTGATTCGAGTGGAATCAAACCACTCTCGTCTAAAGTCGATGCTATTCAGCGCATCGCACCACCTTCTTCTTTGCGTCAACTTTGCCATTTTTTGGGTATAGTTAATATCTATCGACGTTTCATAAATCATTGTGCGGACAAGTTGTTTCCTTTAACGCAGATGCTAAAGGGCAATTCTAAAAAGGACGCCCGTCTTACTCTTTCAGCTGAAGCACTGTCTGCCTTTGAGTTAGTTAAAAAGAAACTAGCTTCAGTCCCTGTTTTAGCACATTCGGCTCCTGATGCTCCACTTACTTTATCTGTGGACGCATCAGATTCTGCAGTTGGCGCTGTTTTGCAGCACACCATAGAGAGTGACCAGGGGAAATTAACACGTATTCTGCAGCCAAAGATAATACATGGGCACCTACTAAAAACAGGAAATGGAGTAAAAAATCTAGCTGTTGAAGATTCAAAAGAAGAAAACACAGGTAGATCACATCTAACACAATTTCCGATAAATCCATCTAATCCACCACCTTTATGCACATTAGACTCAATACCAATTTACGATTCACAAAATCAACCAGCAAAAATATCATCTATGATTACAATCACTTATACATCAGAAGTAGATTTCGAATACACATCAGGCAGTCCACAGCAAATGGGAGGGATGGCATGGGGTACAACAAACGCAACAATACAAAACTCTGCAAAAACCAACTTATGCAAATGGCCACAGGGTTTACGTAACTATGAAATAACGAGAGTTGCTCAGTCACAAATTGCACATCGTTAACACTCATATTACAAATCAATCCTTTCCGTTTACAGAACCAGCAAGCTAAAATGTACATGATAATCTATCCTTGGATAGAAGAAGACGACTTTACATGGGCTGACCTATCATACATAAGTGCAGATATTCTATCGGTCCGCTCTTATGATGAAGAAACAAGCTCTCATGTGAAAAATAATTACCAAATCGGCATCAACTATAAACTTATCGACTTCATAAAAACTGAAGGCGCTACTGTCATCTACCACACGAAAGAAAATCAACTCTGCAATAAAAAAGAATGGAACGCATTCAACCATTTCCATATCATATGGAACAGCAGCATCAGACCAGGTGAAAACCAAAAATTAAAGTACATAAGAAATCTTTATAAAAAAGCATCATACCTCAAACGGCATATTCCAGAGTGTCAGAGAATAAAGTTCCCAAGCTCAATGGCAAATTACTTTTGCCAACCTCCAAGAAAATTATTAATTAAAGGAACAAACAGAATCAATGCAACATTCAGCGAATGGTGTACTCAAGAATCTATTCCAAAACCAGCATTACAAAATCAACCACAAACACAGATTGATAAAGAAATTGAACCTTCATTCCGGGCAAAATCGGGAACAACTTTGACACTTTTCAATTATCTAAATTACATCTACACAAGCCAGCGATTTAAAAATGAGCAAACGATGAAGCAGCACTGGTTAAATAGAAAAAATAACGAACTTTATAAGAGCAGTAAGCCATCCTATGTATGACACTGCAATGAAAAAAGTACTTGAATGCATCAAATTAAAAACACTTGTGACTCCATTTAAGGAGAAGTTCGAAAACATAAATTGGGAACAGTTTGACAATGAGTAAAAAACTTTATATGGATAAAGATATATCCTTGAATGTATTACAAATGATATTAATGAACCAACAAATACCAGAGGCGCTCTTCGTCAAAAACGTATGGGAACTCTTAAACAAGAAAAGAACGAAAAACAAACCTTTTAGTATTACGTGGAAGACCTAATACAGGAAAAAGTATGCTTGCACACAGCATAGCTGACATGTTTACACATGTTAGCACAATTCAAGGGACAAGCAGCTTCCCTTTTCAAAATCTAATAAACGTAGAGATAGGTTTGATAGAAGAGCCCAATTTCACGTTAGAAACGCCGCAGACATCTAAACAGTTAGCAGAAGGAACAGACACTGAAGTATGTGTCAAATTCAAACAAGACCAGATTGTTCACTGTACGCCACTTATCATTATTTCGAACAATAGGTTCGATATGAATGCACCACCAGCAGAAAGACATGCATTCGTAACAAGATACAACGAGTATACATTTAATAATGCAGCACCTTTCCTTAAGCATATAAGGACAAAAATTAATCCAGGCGTTTGGAATATATTGTTTTACGAACACTGTTTTCATCAATTTTCTCTGGATTATCATTCATCCAGTGATGAAGATCTCGTGTCTGTTTTAGAGGAGTACGAACGCATGTCAAGAGCAACAAAAAAAAAAAAAGACAAGACAGACTTCAGTCTGTTGCTGCAAATCGAAACGCAGACGAAAGAGAAAACAAAGAAAGTACAAACAAAAACACCACCTCAGACACCGAAATCATCGAAGTAAATGAAAATGATTCCTATGACGGTTATTCTGCAAACGTTTCTTTAGATTGCTATACCTGAGAGTGTATGTGGTGCAGGAGAGTGTAATTCATATAAGAAAACCCTAGGGCAGGGCTTCTCAACAGAAGTGCAGGGGAAAATTTTTGTAATGAAAAGTCATTTTTCGCCTCATTTCTGTTAATTTAACATGTTTTTCTTTATGACAGATTGAAATATAAGGGAGGAGTGCATACACCAGTCGATATCTCCCAGGAACCACAATATTTAGTGACCTGTGGAGGGCATATTCACATATTCCAGAGATAGAGGGATACAATTGTCGACAGACCGGTGAACCACAGGGTCAAGTTTGGTAACTCCATAGATAACACACATACCCAACAAATAGAAAGTACTTGGGTGTGTTTGACACAGGCTAACAAGCAACGGTGGGGTACACACCGTTCTATGATTGACTCGTATCCTTGCAAATTCATGTGGTGGTGGTGCAGACACGAGAAAACTGACCTTTGGGAGAATTTGCTGGAAAGCACTGGAAACTTCCAAGAAAAGTGCATCAATGATTGTTTTTTCACACAAAGAGATAAACCAGTGTGTTTCCTCTGCTCAGAATATAAGGGTCTCACAGATTTTGTAAATGTTTGCACATTTTGGGTAATTTTAGCCAATCAATAACCAGACGTATTGGTGTGTCTCCATAGTAACAAGCCATATAGTCTCTTCAAACTAAGACAACCAAATATGAACCATTTCGTTGCACGTTAGTTGGATTATTCGGTTATTCTGCAAACGTTTCTTTGGATTGCTATTGTTGTGAAAGTAAGCTGCTCTATTTTATGTTGTTGATACGATCTGTTTGTTGCCTTTTGTAAAGCAAATTGTTATTAATTCCCCCCTGGAGGGGAATTATTATTGTTAAACTGTAATTATGTTTGTGTCTGGCTTTGTGCTGAAACTGTTTTTCAACATTATGGAGTTGTCACTTAGTGAAGAGAACTCGCCAACTAATGCGTTGATGGATATGTCTGTGTTTGTAACAGGTGAAGAAGGAAGAATCCAAAAAGTAGCAACCCAGAAATTAAACTTTGCAGAAGCAGCCGGGAAGAAGGAAAGTGCAATTAATATTGAAATTGAGAATCTAAGTGCTACATGAACTGCGTTTTCAAAGTGTGTCACGAGACCAGACATGTTTTTTCTTTATGGCAGATTGAAATATAAGGGAGGAGTGCATACACCAGTCGATTTCTCCCAGGACCCACAATATTTAGTGACCTGTGGAGGGCATATTCACATATTCCAGACCGGTGAACCACAGCGTCAAGTTTGGTAACTCCATAGATAACACACATACCCAACAAATAGAAAGTACTTGGGCCAGTGTTAAACGGGCAATAAACGAAGCTGCAAGGTCCATGGTTCACTCATATCTGAGAGTGTATGTGGTGCTTGAGATTGTAATTCGTATAAGAAAACCCTAGGGCAGGGCTTCTCAACAGAAGTGCAGGGGAAAATTTTTGTAATGAAAAGTCATTTTTCTCCTCATTTCTGTTAATTTAATATGTTTTTCTTTATGACAGATTGAAACATAAGGGAGGAGTGCATACACCAGTCGATTTCTCCCAGGAACCACAATATTTAGTGACCTGTGGAGGGCATATTCACATATTCCAGAGATAGAGGGATACAATCTTTGTCAGACTGGTGAACCACAGCGTCAAGTTTGGTAACTCCATAGATAACGCACATACCCAACAAATAGAAAGTACTTGGGCGTGTTTGACACAGGGTAACAAGCAATGGTGGGGTACACACCGTTCTATGAAAGTTCGAGGGAATGGCAAATAGCCACAGGGGGTAAAAGGAAAAGGTCAAAAAAGCCCACCAAACAAGGAAGTAAAGCAGGGAGATATTTAACTCCGGACAGCATCCCCCTAGACAATCAAAAAATCAATGAACCCGCAAAACCACACACACAACTAACAGCAATAGACACAGACAATAAAAAACTAATGGATTACATTGCATCCAACACGAACATCTGTGAAGATGACTTTAAGACAAATAATCATCCGCGCACCACTCCACCGAAACACATAAGAATTGTACACAACACAAACACAACACCTTACACTGAAAACAATATTTCCAAATGCGGTAGGGGGGGGGGTTTCAAAAATACCTCTCAAAAAAACTATTCAAACACCTCCTCAAAGAAAGATGAAGAAAAAGCAAACTTTCGAAATGGTAAGTGACCTTCCCTCTTGCCTCTTGTCTCTTCCAGTGTAGTGTGTGAAACACAAATTTCTTAAACGAAAAAACTATTCAAACACCTCCTCAAAGAAAGATGAAGAAAAAGCAAACTTTCGAAATGGTAAGTGACCTTCCCTCTTGCCTCTTGTCTCTTCCAGTGTAGTGTGTGAAACACAAATTTCTTAAACGAAAAAACTATTCAAACACCTCCTCAAAGAAAGATGAAGAAAAAGCAAACTTTCGAAATGGTAAGTGACCTTCCCTCTTGCCTCTTGTCTCTTCCAGTGTAGTGTGTGAAACACAAATTTCTTAAACGAAAAAACTATTCAAACACCTCCTCAAAGAAAGATGAAGAAAAAGCAAACTTTCGAAATGGTAAGTGACCTTCCCTCTTGCCTCTTGTCTCTTCCATTGTAGTGTGTGAAACACAAATTTCTTAAACGTCAATTGTGCTTAAATTAGGTTGTGTGAATGCGCGTGGCTTGGCGACGGCTTGGAAGCAAGGTTACCTTCTAAATGACATCAAGTCACTGAACGTGGATATAGTAGCTATCAGTGAAACCAGACCCAGCAAGCCACGGGACCCCGCGTCCATGTTTGGCGATCAATTCGAGATTTATTTTTCTCCCTGTCTGCCGAACATGGGTGGTGGAGGTACCGCAGTGCTTTTTCGAAAGAATCTAAATGCAAAAGTAAGAACAATATTCCTAGGCTGGTTGTCTTGGACGTGGATGGCAGAAATGGGTGTGCATTCCGTCTGATGGCAGTTTATGCACCGTCCTTAACGGGTCGGGCAGATTTCTTCAGACGTCTAGAGGTTTTCCTGGGTATGTCTAGACCTTTACTGTTAGTAGGGGATTGGAATGCTACCTTGGACACGCATATAGATTATGTGGGAATGGATAGGAATAGAAGGGGGTGTAAGTGCCTCAAAGACCTACTCAGATGTTTCCATTTGTCTGACAGGTTCCGACTCGACCATCCGAACGTGCCAACGTGGACTTGGACAAACCACGTTGGATCGTCGAGATCTTATCTAGATAGAATTCTATGCAGGACAGCAGATAGGGACAGTGTAGGATGTCCACAATTTAAAATAGTCAGCTACACAGATCACAAATTTGTGACGTGTACGCTCGACTTAGATAAGACACATAGACAGGGTCCTGGTTACTGGAAACTGAACACATCGCTCTTAGCACAACAGATTTACAGGAACCGGATTAGCGAGCTAATTAAGAGGGTGCTGGCGTGAGCCGTCATTAACAACCGCTGGTGGTTCGCCCTGAAAATGGCAATAAAATCGGAATCAATTAGGTTTAGCAAGGAATTAGCGATAGATCGAAATAGAGTAGAGGGAGACCTGGTTAAGAAACTAGAAGAGGCACTTACCACTGGCAGCGCAACCAACGTGCTGGCTGCGAGGATGGCCCTCAACCAACACCTCATCGCCAAGCACGAAGGTTGCATCGTCAAAGCTAAAATGCGTGCCTTAAGGAACGAAGCTGCGCGAGAGGCCCAGGTAGCGGAGGCGCAGCATGGCAACAGAGCCACCATTCAGTCTCTAATAGATCAACAGGGATGCAGTTTACTCGAACCCGAAAGGATGTGTGAGGCCTTTCAACAGCACTTTGCTCAACTGTTTGGTGCGAGTGGTGGGTCGGAACGCGGGATGGATTTCAGTGCCTACCTGACGGACCTGCCACGGCTCTCGGCAAGAGAAGCGGAGTGTTGTGAAAGTCCCATCGCAGCCGCTGATGTGCGGGATGCGATGGCAGGCTGCGCAAGGGATAAGTCACCTGGATTGGATGGTTTACCCTACGAGCTGTATTATCAAATGCCAGACTTGTTTGGCGACCTCTTGGCATCAGTCTACTGCAACTGGCAACAAAACGGGAGAATCCCCGGTTTTGTGAGCCGAGGTGCAGTGACGTTGCTGAAGAAAGACCCAAACAAGGGGAATTTTATAAATAATTTCAGGCCCATCACTGCTCAACGCAGATTTTAAAATTTTGGCCAAAGTAATAGCTGAGAGGTTGGCGCTTGTCATTGGTAAACTGGTCAACAGGGCGCAAACATGCGCCGTGCCGGGCAGAACCATACATGACAACCTCCATCTGATGCACTACATTGTGGACAGGGCAGCTAAGGATCCTGGCATGGGTGGGGCGCTGATCAATTTGGATCAGTCTAAAGCCTTCGATAGGGTCGACCATCGGTACTTGGCGGCCGTCCTCAGGGCAGCTGGCTTCGGTCCCGTCTTCCGCGGTTGGATCGCTGCCTTGTATAGCGGCATCAGATCGGTGATTCGGGTGAACGGGTACCTGTCGAAACCGTTTGACATCACGCGTTCGGTCCGTCAGGGGTGTCCCCTGTCGGCGCTTCTGTATGTATTGACTCTCGAGCCGCTACTGCGGAAGCTGGCGACACTGAGGGGCATCCCACAGGAACTGGGTCGTGGGACGAGCGTGTCGGCATATGCGGAGGATGTCACCGTCATAGTGTTGAGCAAAAAACACATCCAGATGATAGGCGAGACACTAAGAAAATACGAAACGGTGACGGGAGCGAAGATTAACCCGGAAAAGTCAGTGGGTTTGCTACTCAGCACCTGGAGAAGTAAGCCCATGCCGTCCGACTGCGGCTCAGTAGTGGGACGCTGGACGGACGGACGGGTTAAATTGCTCGGGATCTGGTTCAGTCCGGATCTCCAAATGGGTAAGAACTGGGACGAGATCATGAGTAGAGTGGTCGCTCTCAGCCAAAAATGGGCCGAGAGAAAGCTGTCGCTAAAAGGTCCGGCAGAAATGGCGAACGCTTACATCGCATACCGCCTGACCGTCATGCCTTGTCCCGATCCACCATCACCAAACTGGAACGCATAGTCTTCCGCTTCCTGTGGAAGGGTGGCGTTCCAATGATGAGGAGGTCCATTTGCTGTCAACATCCGTTGAATGGAGGACTAGGCATGCAGTGGTTGATGATGCGCAGGCATGCGCTGAGACTGCGACATCTCTGGAACTTCATAGATGATGGTGAACAGGTGTGGGCGCCGTTTGTGAGGCGTGCCTTCCCGCAGCTAGTCTCACTGACCGAACTGCAAACGTGGATCAGGAAGAGACCGAAACTGGGTGATTGGCACCGAGAGTGTCGCCAAGCTCTACAGCAGCTCTGCCGACCGGGGTCAAACTTGTGCAACTCACAAACGACTAAAGCGTTCTATAGAGGACTGGTGGAGGGGAGGCCCGACGACACACTCGGGGCAAACCTGGGCGTCGATGAGAAATTCCTAACCCGCCTGTTCAGGACGACGTTCGGGCCGGGGCCTATGGATAACTTCCAGAAATCCCTGGCTTGGCAATGCTATCGAGACACACTACCTGTTCGAGAGAAGAGCTACAGGCACAGTTCGAAAACCATCACCGGACCGACCTGTCCGAGATGCGGTCAGAGCGACGAAACCATTCTGCATGCACACATGCAGTGTCCAGATATTTCAGAGCTGTGGACCTTCGTCAAACAGCTGTTGTCGCGTGTAGGACGGGCCTGCTTATCGGCCGAGTCTATCATGAATATTGTTCCACCACCTTCCTTTAAACGGGAAGGGAAAATGGTTTTCGTTACGCTGATGGCTATGGTGAAAGAATGTGTGTGGTGGACGCATTTGAAAGGATTGCAAACAAACACCTTCCTCTCTGGTCAGTCTCTCGTCAACTTTTTCAAGTACCACTTGAAAAGGATGAGAATAGAGAGGAAGGCTTTGTCGAACGAATGTTTTAATAAAAAGTGGGTAAAAGTGGCAAAAACGGTCAGTATGAAAGACGACACTATTTTAAGCGTAAATCTGTGACCAAAAGAGACAACAAGGGATAAGGCGACTTGCTCATGTGTTCATTTTCGAACTGTCTGAGGTGACCTTGGTCTTTTTTGTAGGTTTTTCTTTCCAGGGCTACACCTAAACTGTAAACTTTAAATATATATATATATATATATATATATATATATAATATTTTTTATACACCACACAATCCATAGATCCCTATTGATCGAACGTTTTTTTTTTTTCCTTTGTAATTCCACCCATCCCACCTCGAAAAGAAAAAAATTCTACATTGTATTTCGTCCATTTTTATTGTGTTTAGCCCTGTGTGGCCACAATAAAAAGTTATCTGGGCGTATGACTGCATATTGCGGCATGTGTATTTCTGCATCCCCTATTTCGGGTCCAAGATGCGTTTCTGTGAGTGCCATGCATATAGCTTGATTGCATGTCACAATGTCTCTCAGGAATGAGATTTTCCTTTTACAGTTGCCACGCAGCAGCCCTCCTATGCTCAGTAGAAATATTTTTGTGGTGTTGGTGTCTGTGGTGGCGGCTTTGTGCTTGTAGTCAGGTCAGCTGCTGAACAATTTTTTGTGCCATGCACAAAAAAGATTGCTGTTCAGCTGCTGCCATTCTCACATCTGGGTGAAGCTGGCCATTTGTTGGGTTACCACGCACCACATCCGCATATCGTCTTTCAGTGGTCAGTGCACTATTTTTCCTTCTTTTATATCTTCCTTTTTGTTCTCCCCAAGGGAGGGATTTTTGTCTTGTGTCCGTGCGGTTTTTGTAGGGCTTCTGATGTGCAAAGCGACAACCAGCAGTCCCCCTTCAGGTTGAATTTGCCCTTATACTTCTTGCTGGGGTCCTTTTGTTTTCTCTGGACAGGGTTTGTTTTAGCTTTGATTTTCTTGCCTTTTACCTCCTGTTTCCCATCAATTTTAGGGTGCTTTTCTTTTCTTGCGGCCATCACACCTCTTTGGTCTTCAGTTGTGGTGTTGGGAGCTGGACATGTGTCATTGTTTCCCCGTGTTCTAGGTTTCTCGGTTTTGTCTTTTGTTGGGTCCTGGATGTTTTCTTCATCCTTTTGGCCTTCCCTGGTGCCGTCACCTCCTAAGATGATGTCCAGAGTGTCTACATGTTGCCTGATTAGAGCGTATGAATGGAGAAATTCTCGTTTCTTTCACTCTATCTGGGCGGTGGTCCTTGAAAAATCATTGTTCTTCAGCGCCGCTGCAATGATATTGTTCGGCGAGTTACCCTCGGCAATCTTCCAAGCGCGGACGAACAATTGCAACTCCCTCGCAGACCAGTTTCTTGACATTTTCGCCTGAGATACAGTGAGAGTGAAATATAGGGAAAGATAAGGTGGTTGACTGAGAGGAGAGGAGAAAGGAGGAAAGCCCGGGGGGGGGGAGAAAAAGAGAGAGACGAGGGGATTGTCCTGAGAGAAGACAGAAAGAATGACAGGTCAGCAGGGGGAGATTGAGCGGGATAGAGGTGTAGTAGAGAGAAAGTAAAGGGACAGGGAGGAAAAGAGAGACAAGAGGATGGACCTTAGGGGGAGCAGGGAGAAGAAAGACGGAGAGATAAAATGGAGAGGGAGAGAGAGGGCGGGATAGAGGTACCAGAGTGAAGTAAAGGGACAGAGAGGGTCGTGTGGAGGAAGGAGACAGAGAGAAGAAAAAGAGACAAGGGGGTGAGCCTTAGAGGGAGCAGGGAGAGGAAAGGTAGGAAGAAAAAGGGGAGAGGGGAAAAAGGGGGCATGACAGAGGTGCAAGAGAGTGTAGTAAAGGGACAGGAGAAGAGGGAAAGGGATTTGACTTGTGAGGGAGCGGAGAGAAGAGAGGCAGAGAGGGAGGGAGGGAGGGAGAGTAACAGAGAGAGAGTGGGATATAGATACAAGAGAGAATGAGTGAAGTAGAGGAACTGGGAGGGGGGTGAGATGTGAGAAAGTTGATCTGAGAGAGAGAGATGCAGAAAGAGAAACGATGGTAGAGAGAGAGAGGGGGCGAGCGGAAATAGAGGGTCTGGTGGATGGAGAGACAGATAAGGTAGAGAATTGTAAGAAAGAGATAGAGAGAGTATGGCAGATAGATAGGATTGAGAGATGAGGACAGGCTGTGTCACGGACGAATCTATAAACAAACGCGTTAAAGATAAAATAGCGCGTATTTTTTTATATCTTTTATATCTATGTCTTATTAGGCGATCTTAGAAATGTAAGATCGTCAATTATTAATAATAGTAAATAATTTTTTTTTTTTTCGTTTTTTTTATCTTCTGGTTGAGAGAACACTATAATAATAAATATTCTTCTTACCTTCCGACTAAGAGAACACCTACCATCACTTCATTTTAGAAGAAAGAAAGATAAAAAGACAGACCTTCGATATTTCTGTATCCCTTACTTGTATTTTGTAAACAAAAGAAAAGAATAGAGTTCCGATGTTCGTAGATGCAAAAATTTTCAATATTTTCTTAAGCAATTTGGTATCAGGCAGCAAATTTTCAGATGTTTTCAAAACACGCAGATACACGACACCAAAAGCAAAAAATATCCTTCTCAAAAATACAGTGTCTTGTCGTTGCTTCACAGACAAAATTCACATCGACTTCAGGAAGTAACACACGTGCTCGCGAGGTGTGTTCTAGTCGCAAATACTATATCAAAAGCGAAAATATTCTTCTCAAATACAGTGTCTTGTCGTACTTTCACTTATATTTGCTTTACAGACAAAATTCACTTCTGATAACATCGATCTCTTGAAGGTCTTTTTAAACTTTTGGAGAGACACAATAACACACGACTTGTTAGTTCGGCGCCATATATATACATATTTCTTCAAACCCACAGATTCTCACGTCTACCTCAACTTCTCCTCCCCCATCCCTTCCACACGTAATGGGCCATCCCCTACTCCCAGTTCCTCCGCCTCTGATGCTTGAGCAGCACGACCAAGATTTTAAGACCCAGTCCCTTCAATATCTACATGGATGAAACTGGCATAACAACTGTGCAGTGCCCCGATAGAATTATTGCCAGAAAAGGAACAAAGCAAGTGGGAAAAATGACAAGTGCGGAGAGGGGAACTCTAGTCACATGGGCATGCTGTGTAAATGCTGGTGGAAACAGCATACCACCGTTTTTTGTTTTTCTCCGGAAGAACTTAGGGCCACATTTCCTGAACAATGGTCCATGAGGCAGCGATGGAGGTGCTAATCCATCTGGTTGGATGTGTGAGGAGCAGTTTGTGAAATTCCTTCAACACTTTGTGAAGAATGGGAAATGTTCGAAGCAGTCACGATTCCCAGCTTAGTATCGAGGGGCTGACTTATGCATCAGACAATGGCAGCACCATGCTTTATTTCCCACCTCACTGCACACACAGGTTACAGCCATTGGACAAAGCGGTCTATGGACCACTGAAAAGTACACAAACGCTGCCATTGATGACGGGCATATCAACCATCCTGGCCAGACCATGACCATTTATGACATTCCGTGTATTGTCAAAAACTGCATGACCATTGACTGCAACTCCGACGAACATTCTTAGTTGTTTCCGCCAACATGGAGTTGTTCCTGCATTTGTGAATTGCCCAACATGTAATTCCCCTTGCGTTCTTTGAAATGGAACTAATATGTTTTGATGTAGGAAGATGGTTCGGCGTCGGAGACAAAGGAAAACAGAATGCGGGTTTTCAGTGTCTATCTTCAAGAACACCTTTGTGGAGCGAAGCCGTTTACCCCTGTGGAAAGTTCTTTTGAGGTGGGCCATGTTGGTGTCTTAGATTTACAAGAAAAAACCCGGCCGTCAGGGCACACACGACATTACCTCCCTCCCGACAACGAGGGAAAACTTGTTAACTTTCGCACATTCACTCAAAGATAGCGGAGAATATAAATATGGATGAAGTACCTTTGACATTTGACCTGCCTCTCACTTGGACAGTTAATAAAAAGGTCACTCGTCCCTCACACTGAAAACAAGTGGCCATGAGAGAACGCATTTTACCTGTGTTCTGAGCTGCACAGCATCTGGACTAAAGATTCCACCGATGGGGACCTTTAAGCGGCTGACAATGCCAAAGGAAAAATTCCCAAAAGAAATCGTGGTGAAAGTCAATAAGAAAGGTTGGATGATGGAGAGCCTAATAACGATTGGCTCAGAGAGTGCCACGCCAAGCGACCTGGGGGGAGTTTTTCACACAAAAACAAGCATTGCTCGTTATGGACAGCATGAGGGCACATATAACAGATTCAGTGAAAGCTGCCATCAAGAGTACCAACTCAATTCCAGCTGTGATTCCTGGGGGCACCACTAAGTATTCGGAGCCACTGGACATCAGCGTGGACCGGACATTTAAAGTGGCTCTGCACCGTGAGTGAGAGCGACAACGAAGTGGCTGAAGTGAGTGACGAGATTCGGACACTGAAGAAGAGGACTTTGATGGTTTCAGTGCACTGGAAGAAGATGAAGAAGGTGATCAATGACTTTTGACCTGGTAGGCTGCAGTGAGTGTGTGTGTGTGTGTGTGTGTGTGTGTATATATATAATGAAAGAAGGTTTGAAAATGCAATTTTAAAAGATGTTTATTCACTTGACCAGTTTCATTTTTTTTTTACGATAAAATGGTGAAACAGGTCAGTTCATCCCAAATTCTTTGTAAACTAAATATATCTCCTTCATTGTACATATATATATACTATCAAAATATGACCTTTTTGGACTTATAATTTTCTGTGTATATATATATATAGATACTTCCAAACAAACATGATCTCTAATGAAATCCCAATATTCTTTATGAACTTAATATTTTTTTCTGTAATCTGTTCTTAACATATTCTTATCAAAGAATGTATATATGTATTTTAATACTTTTGTGACAACTAGTACCTAACACAACAAAGCTTTTACATGTTACTTTTGACAATCCTTTTCTAAAGAAAGGTGAAACCGGTCAAGTGAATGAACATCTTTTAAAATTGCATTTTCAAACCTTCTTTCATATATAATTCCACTTGTGCAAGAGTGAAGATTCTCTTTTCGATGTCCCGATGGGGGCATACGACGGGGCTGAGATATGTATGCTCATAGGAGCCTATATTCTACATGATGACGGCCTTATAGCCACCCATAATTTAAACGGCCATGAATCAGATAAACTTAGGAAGGACCTTATTGCTTTCTTCCAAAGGATGGGCTTATGGGTTACGTTAGATACTAACCTGAAAAGTGTAGATTTTTTAGATGTAAATTTGAATTCAAGGTCGGATAAATTTAAACCTTACCGTAAGCCTAATGACAAGCTATCGTATATTAGCAAAGAATCAAATCAACCGCCAGTTATTCTTAGGAACTTAGTTAGCAATGTAATATACGAATATCGTCAATTTCTTCTGATGAGGCAGCATTCCATAAAGCTGCACCTTCTTAGGAATAGTGGATTCTCTGAGAAGATCCAGTATAACCAACTTAATGCTAATAGTAATGCTACACGTAGAACTAGGACCAGGAAAGTTTTGTGGTTCAACCCAGCTTTCAATTTGGCCGTAAAAACAAACATAGGTAGGGAATTCTTGAAATTAGTCCCTAGGCATTTTCAAAAGGATCATAAATTTCATAGAAGAACCCTTAAGATCAGCTATTCTTGTTGCAGGAACCTTGCCTCTTACGTTAACCAGCACAACAGGAAATTAAATGATAATAAGCATAGTGCCGATCCTCTTAAAAAATGTAATTGCAAAGATGGATCCTCCTGTCCATTGGAAGGGAAATGTTTGGAAAAAGGAATTGTAAATAGAGCCAAGGTGCAAATAGAAGGCTCACCTGAATATAAGATTTATACAGGGGCTACTAAAAATTCTTTTAAAACTCGATTTTATTTGCACAAAAATTCCTTTCTATACCCAGAAAATAAGACAAAGACCAACCTGGCGAAATATGTCTGGGAACTAAGAGAAAAAGAAGTCCGACTTTTCAACGTGTCATGGAACATTCTAGATAGAGCGGCAGGGTTTCTCAACAGAAGTGCAGGGGGAAAATTTTTGTAATGAAAAGTCATTTTTCACCTCATTTCTGTTAATTTAATATGTTTTTCTTTATGGCAGATTGAAACATAAGGGAGGAGTGCATACACCAGTCGATTTCTCCCAGGAACCACAATATTTAGTGACCTGTGGAGGGCATATTCACATATTCCAGAGATAGAGGGATACAATTTTCGACAGACCGGTGAACCACAGCGTCAAGTTTGGTAACTCCATAGATAACACATACCCAACAAATAGAAGGTATAATTTTATACTGAACTCATATGTTTTGTTTATCGCTCGCCTATGACCGTTATTTGAAAGGACCAATCAAACAAATCCATTTCTAAAGGTGTGTCACTTATGCTAGTCTTGATCGAATTGTCATCCCGGTTCTATTTTAACAAAACTGTCCGACAAACGGGAATGGGAAACTCCGAGCAACAGCTTTTGTTAAATTTCTGCTGCTTTTAAATAAAAATATATACACACACACCAGTCATTAGGAGGAATGCTGTTCATGCACTGTTCAGTAAAAAAGCATAAGCAACGTAATTTGTGTGTTACTGATACGCACATATATTTAAGAGTAGGCGTGTTACAGGAATGGGACCGACCCCGCCGTGTCTGCTCTCGCTCAGGTTTCCTCTACTGCATCTTCCTTATCACATAAGGATATCTTGGAGGAACTGCAGCATATCAAACCAGGAACAACAATAAACCTGTGGTGACAAATCAAACACCAAATGAGACACACACCATGGCATGTAAACCTCACCAGGCATCTGTGAAATAAAAAACAGCCCACTAGGTTTTAAAAAATGTGTATAAAACGAATATGAAAAGACAAATTTCCACAAACAAATGGATGGATAAGGAGAGGACTTTCGGAAAATTCACAAGATTCAATTTTTCCCTCATAACTTTCAGGAAAATGGATATATATTGATAAAATGTTATATAGAAATACCATTTAGGTAGCACAAATTATGGTCATACAGAAATCTCTGGCAACTGTCAGTACACGAAATGGAATACAATGTTGAAAACATAATCCCAAGGTTTATCCTTTTTAAATTCCAACAGTATGTAACATGAAATTTCTTTGATATTGTAGTGACGCTATTTTTGGAAGTTTTCAGGACACATGCACAGAGTTGGATTACTTCCGGTAGGCCGCCAGAAGTTCCCTCATACGCAGAGAACTGCAAACTGAAAGTGTCTATCGGTCATTCATTACATCTGGGGTGTGAAAATAATGGACCCACTGCAAAATTTCAAGCATGTGGACATATTGTATGGAATGTTCCAAAATCCAAATTAGACAATACACTTAAATATCAAAAACCTGTAACAAGGAAAAGTGGATTTGTTAAGAAGACAACTTGGATATTTTGAGCTGTTAAAAGTTTAATAACATAACAAAAAAAAAAAAAAACTTTTTTTCTTTTGAGAAAATATTCATACATATAATGGAGCAAAATATAAAAGAATTTGAGACGTCATATTTCGATAGAAATTACACACAAGCTTCTGTGAATGTATTGAATTGTCCTCCGTGGACTGGAGACACCGTAATTCGGTTGGCACAACTGGAGGCAAGCTTTAAAGCTAATAAAATTACAAATGAAGAGCAGAAATACAATATAATGCTCAGCAATTTACCTCCACCTCTAAGTAATGAAATTAGAGATTTGCTACTAAACCCAATAGAACCAGTTTCTTATTCTTCTTCAATTAAAGAGGAAATATTGAAACGAACATCAAATTCTAAACAAAAAGAGTTTGCGAAGTTATTCAACAATGAAGAGTTGGGTAATAAAAAACCCACACAACTTCTGCGAAGAATGAATGAACTTCTGGGAAATCAGCAGATAGAAGAATCTTATCTCAAAGAAGTGTTTTTCTATAAATTGCCATATAAAACTCAAACTTTGCTTTCGGCCGTTAAAAACCAAAACTCCATTCAACAGTTGGCAGATTTAGCAGACAGTATTCTGGAATTATCGTCCAAAGAAACTGTAAATGCAATTCCATCTATTTCGAATGAAATACAGGAATTAAAAGATTGTTACCAAAAACAATTTGAATTATAAACAAAAAAAATAGAGAGTTTGCAACTCGAAAGAAATAGTCGCTCGGCTCAACAAAAAAATGCAAGATGGCGCAGGAGATCAAGGAGCCCTAGTTTAAAAAGAAACGCCATATGTTGGTACCATGCTAAATTTGGAGACAAATCATTCAAATGTATTAAACCCTGTGCATTTGATTTCCTTAATAAAAAAAGGAAAATTCGGAAAACTTCTGAACCACCGATTGGATGCGACGAAATCTGTGGATAACATCATAAAAAGTCACGTATTTTTCATCTATGATTTAAACTCAAAAGAAAGGTTTTTAGTTGATACAGGAGCAGCTTGTTCAATTTGGCCAGTAAAGCTTTTAAAACAAAAAACCAAACCTGTTTATTTGACTCTTCAAGCAGTTATTCTATCTGAAATCCAAACATTTGGAGAGATTAGCTTAACTCTAGATATAAACTTAAGAAGAGAGTATAAATGGATCTTCATAGTAGCAGATTTACCATATCCAATATTAGGAGCGGATTTTTTGGCACACTATCATTTAATGGTAGATGTTAAAAATCAAAAATTGATAGACACAGGAACTTCATTAAAAATTCAAGGAATGAGATGCAGAAAAGCCACACTCAGTCCATTGCATTTCATAGCGTCCTCAGAAAATAGATATCACAGGATTTTGAAGAATTATCCAAATATCACGAAACAGCTCTAAATACCAAGTGTGTGCATTCGGTACAGCATCACATCGTCACACAAGGGCCACCAAGTTTTTCTAAGCTGAGAAGATTATCTCCGGAAAAATTGAAGGTAGCTACGGCAGACTTTCGGCATATGATGGATCTAGGTATAATCCGTCCTTCCAGTAGTAGCTGGTCAACACCATTAGTTATGGTAAAGAAAAATCTTATAGACTGGCGACCTTGTGGAGACTTCAGACAACTTAATGCAAAAACAAAAGCAGACAAATATCCAACACCACACATTATGGACTTTGCAACTTCTTTGAGTGGTTGTGCTATTTTTTCAAAAATTGATTTAGTCGGAGCATACAATCAAATTCCTGTTGCAGAAAATGATATACCGAAGACAGCGATTACCACTGCATTTGGTTTATTTGAATTTCTTCGCATGCCTTTTGGATTGAGGAATGCAGCAAACACTTTTCAAAGATTTATGGACAAAGTAACAAGAGATTTACCTTTCGTATTTGCTTATATAGATGATATTCTCATTGCTAGTCCATCAGAAGAAGCACACGAAGAACATTTGAAAACAATTTTCGAAAGATTGACAAATTTTGAAAATTCTTTGATTTCCTGAAACACTTTCTTATCACTATGGCATAGCAACGCACATCTACAAGAAAGGATATATCCCGCACTACCAAGGCTAAACAATTTACGCATGGGCATACTCATGGAATTAAACACAGTGACGATGATGGAATTCTTCACCATATGGGAGTGAGACATGTTGTCTGAGGGAAAGAGAAATGGCAATTTTGAGAAGAACCAACAGAGCAATGTAATCCTGTAATGTGCAGATGTACCTTTCATTGCACAATACAGTATCCGATGGAAAAACGTGCAGGTGCACTGTTTTCAATCGATTTTGTGGCATTAGGCAAGATTCGTTTTTCTCCGGTGCATGCCTATAGAATGCAAACAGTGGTGTGATGAGTGAAGTTGGAATCGCATCAGAAGCAACTGTTAACTGGTACAATTACATCTGCAATGTTCGTGCCGTGTGGAGCTTTGGCCACCCTGTGCAACTTGGGAGATATTATAGAAATTGACGAATCCAAGTTCATGCACAGGAAATATCATCACAGTTGTTATCAACGAAGGCCTTGGGTTCTTTGAATGGTTGAACAGGACAACCTCAGATGGGTTTTCAATTCAAATAGATAAAGAAGAAAAGTTCCTGACTCATATCACCGTCTACTTTCAATCTTGAGAGTGTATGTGGTGCAGGAGATTGTAATTCGTATAAGAAAACCCCTAGGGCAGGGCTTCTCAACAGAAGTGCAGGGCAAAATTTTTGTAATGAAAAGTCATTTTTCTCCTCATTTCTGTTAATTTAACATGTTTTTCTATATGACAGATTGAAACATAAGGGAGGAGTGCATACACCAGTCGATTTCTCCCAGGAACCACAATATTTAGTGACCTGTGGAGGGCATATTCACATATTCCAGAGATAGAGGGATACAATTTTCGACAGACCGGTGAACCACAGCGTCAAGTTTGGTAACTCCATAGATAACACACATACCCAACAAATAGAAAGTACTTGGGTGTGTTTGACACAGGCTAACAAGCAACGGTGGGGTACACACCGTTCTATGATTGACTCGTATCCTTGCAAATTCATGTGGTGGTGGTGCAGACACGAGAAAACTGACCTTTGGGAGAAATTGCTGGAAAGCACTGGAAACTTCCAAGAAAAGTGCATCAATGATTGTTTTTTGACACAAAGAGATAAACCAGTGTGTTTCCTCTGCTCAGAATATAAGGGTCTCACAGATTTTGTAAATGTTTGCACATTTTGGGTAATTTTAGCCAATCAATAAGCAGACGTATTGGTGTCTGTCTCCATAGTAACAAGCCATATAGTCTCTTCAAACTAAGACAACCAAATATGAACCATTTCGTTGCACGTTAGTTGGATTATTCGGTTATTCTGCAAACGTTTCTTTGGATTGCTATTGTTGTGAAAGTAAGCTGCTCTATTTTATGTTGTTGATACGATCTGTTTGTTGCCTTTTGTAAAGCAAATTGTTATTAATTCCCCCTTGGAGGGGAATTATTATTGTTAAACTGTAATTATGTTTGTGTCTGGCTTTGTGCTGAAACTGTTTTTCAACATTATGGAGTTGTCACTTAGTGAAGAGAACTCGCCAACTAATGCGTTGATGGATATGCCTGTGTTTGTAACAGGTGAAGAAGGAAAAATCCAAAAAGTAGCAACCCAGAAATTAAACTTTGCAGAAGCAGCCGAGAAGAAGGAAAGTACAATTGATATTGAAATTGAGAATCTAAGTGCTACATGAACTGCGTTTTCAAAGTGTGTCACGAGACCAGACATGTTTTTTCTTTATGGCAGATTGAAACATAAGGGAGGAATGCATACACCAGTCGATTTCTCCCAGGAACCACAATATTTAGTGACCTGTGGAGGGCATATTCACATATTCCAGAGATAGAGGGATACAATTTTTGACAGACCGGTGAACCACAGCGTCAAGTTTGGTAACTCCATTGATAACACACATACCCAACAAATAGAAAGTACTTGGGCGTGTTTGAAACAGGCTAACAACCAACGGTGGGGTACACACCGTTCTATGATTGACTCGTATCCTTGCAAATTCATGTTACGGTGGTGCAGACACGAGAAAACTGACCTTTGGGAGAAATTGCTGGAAAGCACTTTGTGACTCGGCTCAACCCATACTTTCTCAGATTTTGTCTGCTGTTATCTACACCTACAAAGATTGCAGCTGTTTTTGTTCCTGCTTTTAGCTATCAGAATTATCCTACAACCCCTGGCAGCTATAGAAGATTGTTCTTGTCAACCATGCCTGGCTCAGCTACCTACAAATCGAAACTGAGATCTGCGAAAAGGGCTTGTTCTGCTGATCCTATTTTGGAAAATTCAGTTAATAAGGCTATCAGTGATATCAAGCTTTCACATGAAGACCCTGAAATCAAGATTTTTCAAGAAGATGGTCTTACTAACAAGCATCTCAACGAGCAGTTGCCATTGCTTAAACAAGAGTCGAGCACCTTAAGTCTGTTGTTGCTGAATTACAGAATAAACAAACTGAATCCCATTCAAAGTCTCCTACTGACGCAGAGCCACCCTTGATTTCTTCCCAAAAGACTTCCAAACTGAAGTGATTAAAATCGAAGCGGTCAAAGAAGGCGAAAGAACCAGCGGTCGTTTCCATCTGCCATTTCGGTCCCAGGGGTTCCCCAAGCTGAATTAAACTTTGCAGAAGCAGCCGGCAAGAAGTACAATTAATATTGGGACCTTTTCTAACAGATGGACAGAATTTTCTAGTTAACTAAATAATTTGAAACTTCATATACTGGTAGAATGTGTCAAAAGAAAACATTAATTTCAACTAGTTTTTTTGAGAAAATTTTATTTTGTAAGTTTAAACGTAGTTTAAATCTGCGAATTTTAACCAATCGTATTGTCTGTTTTGATCTGAAATCATTAGCTGCATAGTGTTACTGTGACGTAGACAGCTATTTTGTGACGTACTGCAAACATTTCTTTGGATTGCTATATCTGGGAGTGTATGTGGTGCAGGAGATTGTAATTCGTATAAGAAAATCCTAGGGCAGGGCTTCTCAACAGAAGTGCAGGGGGAAAATTTTTGTAATGAAAAGTCATTTTTCTCCTCATTTCTGTTAATTTAACATGTTTTTCTTTATGACAGATTGAAACATAAGGGAGGAGTGTATACACCAGTCGATTTCTCCCAGGAACCACAATATTTAGTGACCTGTGGAGGGCATATTCACATATTCCAGAGATAGAGGGATACAATTGTCGACAGACCGGTGAACCACAGCGTCAAGTTTGGTAACTCCATAGATAACACACATACCCAACAAATAGAAAGTACTTGGGCGTGTTTGAAACAGGCTAACAAGCAACGGTGGGGTACACACCGTTCTATGATTGACTCGTATCCTTGCAAATTCATGTGGCGGTGGTGCAGACACGAGAAAACTGACCTTTCGGAGAAATTGCTGGAAAGCACTGGAAACTTCCAAGAAAACCAGTGTGTTTCCTCTGCTCAGAATATAAGGGTCTCACAAATTTTGTAAATGTTTGCACATATTGGGTAATTTTAGCCAATCAATAACCAGACGTATTGGTGTCTGTCTCCATAGTAACAAGCCATATAGTCTCTTCAAACTAAGACAACCAAATATGAACCATTTCGTTGCACGTTAGTTGGATTATTCGGTTATTCTGCAAACGTTTCTTTGGATTGCTATTGTTGTGAAAGTAAGCTGCTCTATTTTATGTTGTTGATACGATCTGTTTGTTGCCTTTTGTAAAGCAAATTGTTATTAATTCCCCCTGGAGGGGAATTATTATTGTTAAACTGTAATTATGTTTGTGTCTGGCTTTGTGCTGAAACTGTTTTTCAACATTATGGAGTTGTCACTTAGTGAAGAGAACTCGCCAACTAATGCGTTGATGGATATGTCTGTGTTTGTAACAGGTGAAGAAGGAAGAATCCAAAAAGTAGCAACCCAGAAATTAAACTTTGCAGAAGCAGCCGAGAAGAAGCAAAGTGCAATTAATATTGAAATTGAGAATCTAAGTGCTACATGAACTGCGTTTTCAAAGTGTGTCACGAGACCAGACATGTTTTTTTCTTTATGGCAGATTGAAACATAAGGGAGGAATGCATACACCAGTCGATTTCTCCCAGGACCCACAATATTTAGTGACCTGTGGAGGGCATATTCACATATTCCAGAGATAGAGGGATACAATTTTGGACAGACCGGTGAACCACAGCGTCAAGTTTGGTAACTCCATAGATAACACACATACCCAACAAATAGAAAGTACTTGGGTGTGTTTGAAACAGGCTAACAAGCAACTGTGGGGTACACACCGTTCTATGATTGACTCGTATCCTTGCAAATTCATGTGCTAGTACTTCGAGGACAACCTAATACAGGCAAAAGTATGATCGCTCGTAGTATTGCTGACATGTTCACACATGTCAGTACTATTCAGGGAACAAGTAGCTTCCCATTTCAAAATTTAATTAACGTCGAAATCGGATCAATAGAAGAACCGAATTTTAAATTAGAAACTCTACAAACTCTTAAGAAACTGGCAGAGGATCAGATAATACATCGCACACCACTTAGTATCACATCGAATAATATATTTGATCAAAACGCTCCTCCTGCCGAAAGATATGCTTTCATAACACGTTATACAGAATACGTTTTTAATGCAGCCGCTCCTTTCTTAAAACACATAAAAAAGAAAATTAATCCATTTGTATGAAATATTTTAGGAGTATGACCGACTCAGAAATGAAAAAAGAAGGCGAAACAGACTTCGGTCTCCGTCTCCTTGTGGAGGCGGGGAAACTGATGGAAGCGGAGACAGAAAAAAATCCACAACTCCGACGACTCAGACAAAGAAAACGACATCACATGGGAAACACCAAAGTGGCATAAATATAGTAAAGTAATGGAGTCGCAATCCGAAGCGCCATCTGCTGAGCCGTTAAAAAAAATTTTAATTTTCCCTTGATTATATAAATAGTAATATCGAGGGGAAGTAACAGGAATAAAAGCAAGCATTCAGGTAGGACTCCACAATGAGAGGTCTTATCGGAATGCTCTCCCCGTGCCTCTTGCAGCATCTAAAAACACTGAGAAGACCGCGGATTCTGCTACCCATGAAGTTATTGCCATTGGGCTACCAGAAGACATGGCTGATCTTCAGGCATTTGCTGCCAACTCAGCCAAAGACCTAGGCTGCGTTCCCCCAACGGGTGCTCTCCGCCTTGGACGACCTGGCCCAAAACCCAGGCTCATCAAGCTGTCTTTTTCAGACCACGCTGAGGCAACCTCATACCATCTGGCCTCAGTTAAAGCTGGGCGTGAAAATCGAACTACCTTCCGAACACGTCCAGGCTTACCACCCGATGTACGTCCGAAGCTACGTGTAGCGACTTCCCTGAACCGGAACTCAGCTCTGCAAGAAAGTTTCAGTCTTCGTGAGGATGGACAAACCTGGAGATTTGTTAAGACTGGTGAAACGTGGAAGAGAGATACCAGCTGGTCTGAGTGCTCTCTACCCACAATAACTGAAAATGGAAAAAAAACTACAGCAACTCTGGGAAACTAAACCAGAAAAACCTGCCATCCTCTACACACCATCATAAACTGCAAGCAGGGTACAAATTGTTGTCCTTAAATGCTCGCAGTTTATGCAACAAAATATATCTGTTCAACTCCTACGTCAGAAGTATTGACCCTGACTTCATCACATTCACGGAAACATGGGCACATTCCTTACTCTGTGATGGGGTTGTCAACATTACTGGCTACAACCTTTTCCGCAAGGATCGCATTAACCGCCGTGGTGGTGGTGTGATGGTCTACGTTTGTTCAAATTTTTCGGTAATTCCTTGACCTGATTTGAACGAATCACAAGAAGTTTTTTTCTGTGACATACGTATGACCATGTCAACACTCCTGCTTGGCATTGTTTATCGTCCCCCAAATTACCATCAAAACACACAGCTTTGCGATATCCTCCGAGCTGCTGCCAGGAAAACAGCCACTTGTTAACTTTCGCACATTCACTCAAGATAGCGGAGAATATAAATATGGATGAAGTACCTTTGACATTTGACCTGCCTCTCACTTGGACAGTTAATAAAAAGGTCACTCGTCCCTCACACTGAAAACAAGTGGCCATGAGAGAACGCATTTTACCTGTGTTCTGAGCTGCACAGCATCTGGACTAAAGATTCCACCGATGGGGACCTTTAAGCGGCTGACAATGCCAAAGGAAAAATTCCCAAAAGAAATCGTGGTGAAAGTCAATAAGAAAGGTTGGATGATGGAGAGCCTAATAACGATTGGCTGAGAGAGTGCCACGCCAAGCGACCTGGGGGGAGTTTTTCACACAAAAACAAGCATTGCTCGTTATGGACAGCATGAGGGCACATATAACAGATTCAGTGAAAGCTGCCATCAAGAGTACCAACTCAATTCCAGCTGTGATTCCTGGGGGCACCACTAAGTATTCGGAGCCACTGGACATCAGCGTGGACCGGGCATTTAAAGTGGCTCTGCACCCTGAGTGAGAGCGACAACGAAGAGGCTGAAGTGAGTGACGAGATTCGGACACTGAAGAAGAGGACTTTGATGGTTTCAGTGCACTGGAAGAAGATGAAGAAGGTGATCAATGACTTTTGACCTGGTAGGCTGCAGTATGTGTGTGTGTGTATATGAAGAAATAACCGGCACCACATTTAAATCTAGGAAATCTCCTCCACCAAATAAACATCTCGATAACTTTGAACAGGAATTATGGGAGACTATCAAAAACATCAAATTTAAAAATCACCCATTGAGGTATAATAAGAACTCTTAAGGGTAAGAATGGCATTCTAACCCATTCTGATAAAACCAGTAACATTTACAATATTGACATCTTTACATACACAAAGAAATTACAAAAAAATATAAAATTGTACCTTTTAACACACTTAGGAAACTAAACCTTGAGATTAGAGAAATAATGTTGGACTATTACCTGGAAGAAAAAACTGAACCTTATACTCCCACTAGACCGAGAATCACACTCAAGGACCATAAGGAAAACTTTCTTGGTAACACGCAGGTCAGATTGATTTGCCCTACCAAATCTGACTTAGGTAAACTGAGTAAACTTATTCTTGACAAATATTTACCAACTATATGTAACAAAATTAAACTTAGCCTTTGGAAAAATACACAAGGTGCATTAGATTGGTTTTCTGCCATTAAGGTTAGTGATAATAATAGAAGTAAATTCATCCAATTTGATATACAAAATTACTACTCCTCCATAAACCCTATTATATTAAATAAGGGTTTAATTTTTGCTAGGAGACACACCAAATTAAGTATGGGGGAGATTAGGGTTATTTTAACAGCTAGAAAAACATTAATAGAGTTTGATGATAAACTTTGGGCTAGAAAAGACACACCCAATTTATTCGACATCACCATGGGATCGCCGGATTCAGCGGAAGTGACTGAGTGACTGATTTGGTTGGGATGTATTTACTCGATAACCTTAGTAGGGAATTCCCTGAATTAAAAGGAGGACTATATAGGGATGACGCTTTATTTTTGGTAAATAATACATCAAATAGGAGACTGGATCTACTGAAAAAAAGACTACATAAATTTTTTAAAAGTTTTGGCCTATCCATAATTATTGAAAATGAAAATTATTCTGCCAATTATTTGGATGTCAATTGCAACCTTACTAATGGGATACATGAACCTTATATTAAACCCAATTCTAACTTAGTTTATATAAACCGTTCTAGCAATCACCCCCCTCAAATTAGAAGGTCACTAGTGCGTAGCATTAGTCAGAGAATCTCTTATCTATCCTCAAACGGAGACATTTTTAATAAGCATTGTGATAGAAATAATACAGCATTGCTGAAAGCAGGCTACAAAAGTAAAATATGGTATATACCCAAGGGGAATCCTTCAAATACAGGTGGAACTATTTAGAACAACACCAATAGATTTAGGACAAACAATAACTGTAGGATTAGGAAAAATAGGATATATATATATATAGGAAAAAAGCTTTAATAGCAGTAACTGATTAAATTCTACCTCCTTCCTCCTCTCTCTGTGATTCTTGTAAAAATCATTAACAACCTGCACCTCTACAATATAAGACTGTCATTTTGCTTCTCATTCGGATTCCCTGATATTTTCGCATGATTGTACCCTAAATCTCTTCACAAAACTGGATTATGAACTATAAGGACATGCACATATTCTGTAAATTCAAGACTTTTCATCGGATCTCCAAGAATCGAACTTATCTGCGATTCTTGTAAATTTCAATAACAATCTGTTCCTCTACACGATATGACAGGCACTTTGCTTTTACTCAGACTTTCCTCTACATGATGTGGCAGTCACTTTGCCTCTTACTCGGATTTTCAGAAATTTTGCATGACTGTATCCGAAAATTTCTTCACACAACTTGATTAAAAATTCAATATGAGCTATATGTAGACATGCACAAATTCTGTAAGTTTAAAACCTTTCATCGGATCTCCATGAATCGAACTTTCTTCAATGCAGTTAATCTTACAACTTCTTTTGTATCTACCCCTTTTGATGTTTGGGAATTCTCTGATGTTTTTTCGGCTGACGAGTACGAGCCATCTGTATTCACTGCATTTTTTGTAGCTTATTAAAGATGTCCTCGTACGAAACGATCGTACCGAGATTTTAATCCATTCTTGTTGCTTTTTTCCTATTTGTAATCACCCCACTTATCGTATGGTTAACACCATATAGATTTCCGGTGCATCCTAGTTAAGGACCATATTCATGTGAATTCTTTAGAATCCACTTGAATCTCAATTACTTAACCGAATATATATATATATATATATGTATGTATATATGAATAAATGGAGTTGTTCAATATCAACGCCCCTCTTAAGGATATTCCTATTCCAACAAAGAAAGCTTTCCTTAAACAACTTGTCAATAAGACTAATGCATTTACCATCCGCATCAGATGGCTCACCTTCTTCCACGACAATAAGGACTTACAACAGACCAGTAATGACATCTCTAATGAATATAAAAAAGTTATTTAAATCGAAGGGTACCCCTCCATCTAACCCTAGATTGAAGCAATTCGAGGATGATCTTTGGACCATCGTAAAGAATATAAAATTTCATCGGTCACCCTTCAGGAATAAGCACATTAGATATCTTAATAACGTCTCTAGAGATATCAATAACTTAGATTACGTCCTTGTTCAATCGGATAAAACCAGTAACATCTATAAGCTTACCAAAAGCCATTATTTGGAACTGCTCGAAAAGGAGATCCATAAAAATTACAAGACCACCAGTAGGAATACTCTCAGGCAGGCCAACCTAGAAGCTAAACAGATTATGGAAACTTACGGATTACAAATGAAGACAGAACCATTGAACCCCAGACAAGCCAGGTTCATTTTAAAAGACCACAAGCAGAACTTCCATACTAACCCAGTATTACAACTTATATGCCCTTCCAGCTCAGACATTGGTACTCTTAGTAAATATATATTAGATAAATTTCCACCCAAGAAATTTTTCCCCTACCTTTATAGATAATACCACTTACAATTTAAAAGTCACTAGGAAAAGTATCTGGTTCGTAATTCCATTTGGAAAACAAATTAAATCGAACCTTCCATTGCAGTTCCGCAAAGCGGTTACTAGGAACTTTCCAAATAAGGCCAACACTAAATTTATTCAGTTTGATATATCTAGCTTCTATTCATCAATCAACCCTATTATACTTAATAAGGCACTCTGACATACACACAATAAAGTAGGTCTCTCTAGGGAAGAAATTAATGTGGTACTGGCTGCTAGGAAATCATTCATCAAGTTCAATAAGTTGTGGGTCCGGAAGAATACTCCAAATACGTTTGATGTATTAATGGGAAGTAGAGATAGCGCTCCGATAGCCGATTTGGTCGGAATATATCTTCTTTCTGAAATGGCCGACCAGTTCCCAGACATCAGTGGAGGTCTTTATCACGACGATTGTCTGCTTTACCTCCAAAACATTTCAAATCAAAAAATACAGAAGACTAAGAATAGATTAGGTTTTTTTAGTAGCATGGGCTTTCACATCATTTTTGACGATGAGTTAACTAAAGCCAGCTTCTCAATTTACAAAACAACCCGTACTTTCCATACCATAAACCTTCCACAAATCTCAAATATATTAGTCTTTACAGTAATCATGCTAGGGCAATTACTAATAATTTATTTAAAAACATTTCACTTAGATTATCTAAATTATCTGCCAATGTTGACATTTTTAACAAAAAGGCAGACTTCCATAACGCCGCCTTGATAAAAGCTGGTTATAAAGAGAAAGTGTCATACACTGATTCTACTCAATCTAGTCCTATATCTACTTGTAATAGTAAGAGTGATTTTAATTCTAATAGTGTAAGCAGCGCAATACACAATATAAATTCTTAACCTCAAATTTCCACCCAAGAAACTTTTCCCCTACCTTTATAGATAATACCACTTAAAGTCACTAGGAAAAGTATCTGGTTCGTAATTCCATTTGGAAAACAAATCAAATCGAACCTTCCATTGCAGTTCCGCGAAGCGGTTGCTAGGAACTTTCCAAAAAATTCTATAGAGTCGCTTTCTCCAACACTAAGAATCTCTCACAATACCAATCTGCTAAATAAAGGTTCTTTATCTGGGAGTTACATTAATCTCGTTAATTCCAACCCCTTATATAATAAGAATAATGACGGTATTATTATTAATAATAATATTAATTGTATTAACAATAATAATAATCACAGCAATAAAAACTTGGTTCGATCTCTGAGGACAACCCCAACAGAATTAAATTTTTGTCTAATAATTCAAAGATCAAGAATTCTATATACCAGTGTAAAATTTCTTTCGGTACCGATGTCTACTTCCCAGTTATCCAAAAGAATTTCAAACCATTATTCATCGTTTAGGGATAGCAAAAAACGCCATAATACAGGGCTAAGTAAATCGGTTTGGCATCTTAAAGACAACAATAAAGATTTTAAGTTAGATTGGTTCATACTGTCCGTATCCTTTCCTTTCGATAAGGGCAAGAGATTTTGTAACATTTGCAACTCTGAACTCTTCCATATTCTCTTCTCTTAGAATCAACTTGTTAACACACTTCTAGAGCAATCGTACAAATGTAAACACTGACAGAAACATACCTTTAACTCATATAAGTGATTTCGCCGGTCTTTATAGTTTGAACAGTTAGTTTAACTTGCACTTTACTTGAATAGAGAAGTACAATGACACAGTTTTTAAAATTGACTCAGTATTTACATACAAGAGACACAAGCAGTACACTAGTACATGGAGAACCCTTATTTACAATAAAACCCTTCATTGACTGTTCAAAACATAAAACATTGTATGAACCAGGGAGATATTTATCTATTGATGAGGGCACGGTGGGCTATAAAGGCAGAGTGCGTTTTCGACAGTTGCTTTGCGGGAGCAACTGCTTTGACGAAGACGCATCCTTTTGTAATGCTCGCAATGCAGAGTAGATAAAACAAACGACAACTGAGTCTTTACCAACTGAACCGTCACCATGTAGTGGATTTTACCTGATTACTGGATTTTACCTGAAGAAACGGACCCTGAGGAAGGAAATGTTTTCTACGCTAAACTGAGCTAAAGGTTTTTATACAGTGAGTTAAATTCGGACTATTTAACACAACACAACACGTGGTATACAGGGTTGAATGAGGCCAGGGAGCGAGGGATAGTCACCCCAACTCTGATCAGATCGTCGTAGGGTTGACTGTGGCTAACATGGAGTTGTTCCTGCATTTGTGAATTGCCCAACATGCAATGCCCCCTGCGTTGTTCGAAATGGAACTCATATGTTTCCATGTAGGATGATGGTTCGGTGTCGGAGACAAAGGGAAACAGAATGCAGGTTTTCAGTGTCTATCTTCAAGAACACCTTTTTGGAGCGAAGCCGTTTACACCCATGGAAAGTTCTTTTGTTCATCAATCATTTCCTAACAGAAGATTGGTCACATAAATTTGTTATGGAAAATTTAGATATAACGCTTGCCACATCTGTTGATTGGCAATCTTTCTGCTTTGAAGTTTGCCTTCATTGGGTTGAAAATTGCCAAGCACAAATTGGAGGCCAGGGATCGCAGAGGAAATTTGTGAGACAGTTTTAGTTCGAAGAAAATACAACCGAGGTAGGCTTGTAAAGACTATTTGGCTTTTCGGGGGTATCGAACGGGAAGCGAAAAGGAAATTTTTGATATCTCTGTCATCAGAGTGTGGGGAAGGGGAAAGACGCAATGCTTCAACTCTTATCCCGTTAATCAGATGCTACACCCGTCAAGGTTCCATTATTTACTGTGACTGTTGGGGTGCTTATAGTTCTCTTCAAAATTCAGGTTATACAAATTAACCATAGTCAGAACTTTGTCGATCCGGCAAACGCATTAATTCACACACAGACCATCGAACAATTGTGGGGGACCCTCAAGAGAACTGTTTTACGGCCTGGAATTAAATAGTGTTCCATGAAGCAATGGGAAAAGCAATTGACACAGGTTAAAAGATAAGAGAACCCGCGACTCACAGGCCATAGTCCAACCAGATCAATGCGGACGTGTCGAAAATGGGCCTTCATAAGAGGAAAGTGTCCAAGTGGGGCACGAATGTGCCGCTGAATCATGGAACGTTGGCACTTGGAGCAAGTGCGTGTCCAAGAGGTAATAATGTGACATATTCGGCCAAAAAAAACGAGCAGTGATAAGTCTAAGGGTAGCAGCGATGCCAGGATGTGATAAGGAGTGCAGTGGAAGTATCACAAAGAATGGTACCTTCAGCTGACGGAAGCGGAAGATAGGCAAACTGGCAACAGGAGAACTTAGGCAAAATTAAGTCTAACGTCGCCAAAGGTGGTTGCTCCTGCGAAATGGCAGTTAAGTCATCGCAGCAGGAGACGAAAGAGAACAGACTGGAAGGCAAGAAAGAGCATCAGCCGGAACGTTCTCTTTCCCAGGTATATGATGAATGTCACTGGTAAATTGTGAAATAAATTCCAAGTGACGGAAAGCACAAGGCGAGAGTTTGTCCGTTTTAGATGACAGGGCAAACGTAAGAGGCTTACGACCAGTATAGATCACAAAATCTTGACCTTCGAGTTGATGCTGGAAATGACGAACCGATAGAAAGACCACTAGGAGCTCATGATCGTAAGTGCTGTATCGTCGCTCAGCTGGTTGCAGTTGGCAAGAAAAGAAAGCCAGAGGTCAAGTACAATCATCCACTGTGTGTTGCAGCAGGTGCTTATACCTATTTCTTACATCTGTAGGAGTTAGCACTTCCTTCTCTAAGCTTGGATTCGAAATCGAATCCAAGAATCATCGGTCGTCAAATACCAATGCATGTATAGGCGCAAAATTTAAAGATCCTTTGTTCTGTCAAAAAGTGATTGACATCTCCCTTTGACCTGCGACCTCAGCCATGTCAGGCGAAGTTCAACTGGACACACGTTGACCTACTTAGTATGTCTATCTGTTGCAATATGTCTATCTTTCTAGCTGTTTGAAATATTATCAATACAAGGGAAAAACAGACAATCGGAGCTGACACACCAGCAGACACCCCGCGTTTTGGAGACGACAGAGAAAATGCCTACAGGCTACTGTTTCGAATGATTCACGCACACACCCACACAAACATATTCATCTTTATTATGTGCTCTATACAAGCAATGCGTAGCATTTGCTTACAATTGTATGTAGTGTATTTATAATCCATGTAAATAAATCCCTTTTTAATCATGAAACAATTTATGTATTTATTAATACACACACACATCCACTACACATCCTTCACCAGCCATCTACAGTATGTTATAACCAAAGCAGAGCAACTTCCAATCAGAGATGCTACATATATAGGAAAAACCAAACAAAATATGAGGAACTCTTCAACAGACAACACAGAAACTGTCACTCCAAAAGATTCCGTTGCCCAGCCATTTACTATAAGACTGTTTTAATTACAATACCAAAATGACTTTTGGCAAGATTAATGAGTTTACATTCGGGTGTTTTATTGAAAGTTGGCTTGTGGTCCTTCAGTGTAAAGTAAGTTGCCGGTTTGCCTGTACCAGCATCACAACTTATTCACTCACCAAAACTTAAAAATTTCAAAACATGTCAATCGCTAATCTAACACAAATTTCAGCTGACCTAATCATAAGTTTTCCAGGTTTCTCCAATCTGTCACTGATGTTAGGTGGCGCTACTTGCTGATACTTATATGGTCAACAGTACTTACAAGGTAGACTATTTTTCTTTTTATTTGTTTTGTTCTATTTATTATTATAACCTGTTTGCTTTTAGCTTCAGCCATGGTTCCAATGAATAAAGAAAATACTATTCCTGCTAAATACAAACACCAGATATTGTTCAAGACAAAATTGAATTTTTGAAAAAAAAAAACCCACTCAAAAACTCGACAGTAATGCATCTGTAAAAAGTCTACGAGAATTATACAGCACTGGATCTTTCACGATTTATGAGAAAAAGAAATATGAAACCTGACCTCAGAAAAAGGAAGACATCTCAAGAAGTACAATAGATCATAAATCACTTGCAACTAAAGAGTAAGGTAATATAAAATACTTAGTGATAGCTTTTACCAACCCTGTCTGTTGGTAAAAATTTTGGACAAATATTTTCGTAGTTAGGAAGAGCAGATTCTTATTGCCAAAGTCTCTCCACTGTGTTGTTTTGTTTTTAAGACACCATCAACACTGAGAGGTATTGCTCAAATATTGTCCATCCATTTGTAGGCCAACTCACTGAAAGTGAAATTAATAAATGCATACTTTCAGCAAGATGGAGCTACAGCCCATACTTCGCGCATCACCATGGCACTACTTCAAGAATTTTTCAGTGAACAGATTATTTCGAAGGGACTTTGGCCACCAAGATCATCTAAATTTAACAGACTTTTTAATTTTTTTTCTTTTCTGGGGAGCAAGTAAAGGATCAGTGCACAAGAATTGCCCAAAAGCCATTAATAATATATTTATTACAATACTGACATAAAAGCTTTCTTTTAAATTCATTTGGAATTAACCTCTGTGTCTAATTTTTAACCAAAGAGTTCAAAGATGTGGGCACCCAAACAAGCACAATGATTCAAAATGAATAGAGTGTGATAGTAGTAGGAGTGGCCTCATGCCTCCTATTGTTTCAGGCAGAGGGGCTCTAAGGTGCCCTTACAAAGATTGAATTTGGGCTTTCTACCATGCAAAACACCTAACACCCTTAGCCTGACAGTTCTCTTTACAAGGAAACGGTTTCAATACAATGAATTGCCACCTGTGGTAAGGTATGAAGATTTAATAAACTATTCAGTATAAACACGATACATATTGGACACAAATCATTGATCGTAAAAAACAGTAAAATGGGACTTTCTATTTTGAGGGGGTAGAAAGCCATTTCATTATCATAATTTTTTACACATCATAGTTCAGTGGTTCCCAAACTATGAGTCGCGACCGACAGATGGGTCGCGAACGGAATCTTAGTGGGCCGCAAAAAGTTATAAAATTACGCATTAGCTTTGATTAACGGTCTATCGAGATAGTTCAAGACTCATGTTTTCAATACCAGACTTGTTGTTTTATCAAGCAGTAGGCTTTTTCACGAACTTAACAAATCAGAGGTTGTCATTTTCTCAAGTTATTTATTTGTACGTAATCGTAAAAAGGAAAGGTCTGTTTTTACCTATTTACAGAGAACTTTAACTAGGCGAAGTATAACACTGATTGAGCCGATAACAGTTACTACTTCAAGGTTTTGCATTAGTGTTAGTATTTACACATACACAGGGTATAGAGACGTTGAAACAGTTATAGAACGTTTTGTTTCACATTTAATATAAATAGTAAAAACATTAAATAAATAAGACATTATGGATTTCCCTAGTAAGTTAATAAATTATTTAAAAAGGTATAATAGTGATCACCAGGAGGCTATCAATTAACCAATGAAATGATTGGAATAGATAGCAGCTAGACAGTAGATACATCAATAGAGTCTATCAGATAAACGGTTTAAATAGCATCACATCGATTGAAAGGACGTTTATCATTAATTGTAGAAGTTCGTATGACCCCAAACATATTTTCATTCTGTCAAATCTCTTGGTAAGTCGAAATTATCTGTCCTTCTAAATTCGATTTTTTCGTATTTACTCAGTTCTTCATTTTATGGATAAATGGTTAAAAAAAGGCAGTTGAAGCTGATGACGATGAGTCTTCAGTGGATCGAAACGAAGAAAAGACCAATCAATCAAAACTAAGCCAGTCAAACCGTGTTCTTTCTGTTGTGAGTTTGCTACCCAGGTATCGGTTATCTTTCGAATTATCCGTAATAAGATAATTCATTTATCTACTTAAATATTCATATACAGCTTCGCTAAGAACCTGCTACCTTAAACGATACCGCAAATGGAGTTGTTCGAGATTAACGCATCCTTTAAGGACATTCCTATACCACCAAAGGAAGCCTTCCTTAAGGAAATTGTCTGCAAAACAAATGTATTCATCAACCGGATTAGATGGCTCGTTTTCTTTCATGATAACGAGGATTTAAAACAGAACCAGTCCGCAACATCATCCGAATATAAGAGGCTTTTTAAGTCGATGGATACACCACCACCTAACCCAAGACTGAAGAAATTTGAGGATGACTTATGGGGCATTGTAAGGAAGATTAAATTCAGGAAGTCGCCCCGGAGGAATGAACACCTCAGATACCTAGAGAAAATTACTAAGGATATCAACAGGTCAGACGGAATCCTGGTCCAATCTGACAAAACAAGGAACACGTACAAGTTACCTATTAACCAGTACTTAGAATTACTCAGAAAAGAGATCCAGAAGAACTATAGAACCACAAATAGGAACACACTGAGAAAAGTCAGCTTGGAGATTAAGAAAATAATGGTTAATTATGGAATTCAAATGAGAACACAACCGCTTAACCCAAAACAACCTAGATTCATCGTTAAGGACCACAAACCAAATTTCCACACCAATCCAGCATTAAGGCTCATATGCCCTTCTAGTTCTGACATCGGTTCCATCAGTAAGTACATTTTAGACAAATACATTCCTAGTTTAGTCAATAAGCTTAAGCTTAACCTTTGGGCGAACTCCACGCAAGTCGTAAATTGGTTTTCTTCCGTTTTCTAATAAAAACAGCACTAAGTTCATTCAGTTCGATATTGCTAATTTCTACCCCTCGATAAACCCTAGTGTACTCAATAAGGCCCTATGGCACGCGCATAATAAGGCAGGCCTCACAAGGGAGGAAATTAATATAATTCTAGTAGCTAGAAAATCCTTTATACAGTTTGAAGATAAGTTATGGGTCTGTAAGGATACTCCCAACGCGTTCCATGTGCCAATGGGAAGCTCAGATAGCGCCCAGATAGCCGATTTGGTCGGAATCTATATTCTCTATGAATTAGCCGACTAATTCCCGGACATCTGCGGCGGTCTATATCGAGACGATTGTCTTTTTTACCTACAGAATGCTCCAAACAGGATACAGAAAACTAAAAATAGATTAGCTAGGTTCTTTAGTAGGATGGGCATGAACATAGTTTTCGACAACAAACTAAGGCCAATTTCTTAGATGTTACCCTAAATCTGCATAGCAATTCTTACTACCCCTACCATAAACCTTCTACAAACCTAAAATATGTCAGTATTTTCAGTAACCACGCAAAAACTATCACAGATAATTTAGTTAAAAATATTTCTTTAAGATTATCAAATTTATCTGCCAACGTCGACATTTTTAAGCAAAAAGCGGAATTCTATAATGCCACCCTGTCAAAAGCCGGTTATAGGGAAAAGGTAGCATATATCGACCCGGCCCATCCGAAACCAGTATTTGCTCATCAGGATAAGTTAACTTACAATAATATAAATAATATAAGTAGTGATGGTAGCTCTAGCAATGTTGACACAAATAACATAAGTTGCAGACCAAGGGAGACCATCGAAAGCCAAAACCCATTCTTCAATACAGAGATTCCCCCCTTAATGTAAGGGTTAACACTCCGAGCCAGTCCAAGAACAGAAAAAACTATATCTGGTTTGTGATTCCTTTTGGGAAACAAATCGGATCTAACCTCCCTTTACAGTTTTGCCAAGCCATTGCCAGGAATTTTCCCAGAAATTCGAGATATTACTCCACTATTAATTCGCACAAAGTAAGGATTGCTTTCTCAAATACTAAAAATCTCTCACAGATAATTGCCTCCCATAACAATAAGCTGCTAAATAAGGTCTCATCACCCATGAGCAGAGACACCGCCCTGTCAAATTCCAACGTAACATACAGTAATAATAATAGAAATAGCACAGATTTTAGCAGCCTTCATAGCAGCATTGGCGTTAGCAATAGTAATAAGGATAAGAGCACTGGCCAGGACAACAAAAGGAGGGGGGTCTCAACAATAATAGTAGCAGCGTTCTTAACAACAGTAGTTTTACGGATAATAACAATCACAGCATTCCCAGAAACAGGGAATGTGCAGGTGATATTGCCTTAAATAGTAATGAAAAGAGGATGAATAGTATTGTGCCCAAATCCAGCAGTAATTTTTACACCCATCATAGAAATAAGAACGCTGTATTAGTATCGGAAACTAATCCCAATAGATTAAGGTTCTTATCATATAACTCCAAAATTAGAAACACCACTTACCAGTGCAAAATTTCTACTGGAACCGATGTCTACCTCTATATTGGCGCAACCTCTTCTAAATTAGCCACATGGATCTCCAACCATTTTTCCACGTTCAGAGATAAGAGTAAACAGCACACCACGGGGCTAAGCAAATTAGTCTGGCGTTTGAACACAAATTCATCTTTTACGCTGGAATGGTCAATATTGTCGGTGTCCTTACCGTTTGATAAGGCCAGAAA
Source organism: Octopus sinensis (assembly GCF_006345805.1). NCBI lineage: Eukaryota > Metazoa > Mollusca > Cephalopoda > Octopoda > Octopodidae > Octopus > Octopus sinensis. Next base: position 40,749,000 of record NC_043012.1, read on the forward strand.
AATCTGTGCCCTATGTAATTCCGAACTTTTTCATATTCTGTTTGCCCGAGGCCACGTAATAAACTCGATTGTCGAGAGATCTTTCAGATGTTTACACTGGAAAAAGCATACCTTTCACTCATACCAATGAAGTCTAATATAGACAACCCCTGGATTTCCTACAAAATTAATTTATGATATCTCATCCCTTTAGTTTATAAGATTTTCTCATAATTGCTAAGAGCTGCTACCAATTCCAGTAGTCCCCTCGTCTCTTGTCACTACTATTGTGGGCCCTCTCTGCCCACTCCCTCTTAAGTTGACACATTCGAACACACAGACACAGTCCTTTCACCTCCTGACTTAATTTTCTGTCAGCCTTCTACACACACATTAAGACAATTATACACACCCACACATACGAGCACTCATTCATAAAATAAATCAAATATAAACACCAGTCAAACGGAATGCATTCCCTCACCTTAATACTCTTTTACCTTCCTCCTCCAACCTCAATTGAACCCTTGAACTCTAGTAACTGCCAATTTCTCCTACATTCAACCAATCTGACGTCACCCCCTATAAATAGACACTATCATTATCGCTATGGGCTCCTCGAGAGCAGTCATCTAAAAACTTGTTGTGCATTTTGTTGGCGAAAGAAGTTCCTGGATTTTCCTGATGAGAAAGCTGCATAATGGACTCCTTATTCATTCGGAATTAGGAATTTTGCAGACTTCGAAACATATGTCGAAAATAAAATAAAGGAATTTGTTAAATCTTCGCTCAGCTCCATTCTTTCCTATACAAGGCTTTATGCCTATAATAAGTAGTTCTCTTAGAGAGGTACATCTGCTACAGGACACACCCTTCACGCCATTATTGAAGGTTACCAAGTGAGGTCCTCACTTTAGAAGGGTGTCTCCATGTTGTTAAACTGCCTTCCTCTTCACATGTGGGCCACATCTTCCATAATGTCTTTTAGACCCTACTTTAATGATTGTGGCAGGATTGGCTCATCTGCGCACGAGTGAAACCCCTGTAAAGGATCGTTCTGCTTCGACTTCAATACTGCTGCCGCCTGGCCCCACTCAAAATTAATTTCTTTTTTTTTATATACTGGAGCCAATTTACTACTTTAATTTCCCAGGGATGGAAACATTTCTATTTTTCGGTGCTAGCCACATATGGAAAGCTTTCTATACTGCTGTTGGCATTGTTAATTTTTCCACTGGTCATGTTTTTGTCACTCACCATTTCCCTGTTTTATGTCAGTACTTTTCATTGTTGTTGCTCTTGTTGCTGTCCCCATTCACCCTCTGAATGCTTGATGTGCCATAACTGGTGACATTGCACATTTTTTCTACAATACTCTCAGCTTCTAGTGGGTCAATAATACTCCGGTTGTTCTCATTGTTGGCGTTGCTCTCTCTCCAGTCATCTAGTGGAGCGAATAAGAGATGAGGAGGAAAGTCTTTGGCTGTAGGAGGAAGTTATCACTCTTAAAGGGAAAGTGTTGACATCTTTTACAAGTAATGTTTTAAAAACTTAAACGAGCATTTCTTTTGGAAAACAAAATATTGCCCCAGAAGGGCCAAAACAACCCAAGAACACCAGTCAAAAGATTACTGGCGTTCTTAGTAACATCTGATATATTCCACAGCAAATATAATAATAATAATGCTTTCAAATTCTGACACATGGCCAGCAAGTTCAGGATAAGCGGTAGGTAAGTAGATCGACCCCCCCCCTCCTCCCCCATGTTCAACTGGTGCTTGTTTTATCAACCCTGAAAGGATGAAAGGTAAAAGCTGGCATCAATGGAATTTAAACCTAGATGATAATAATAATGATAATTACTATCATAAACAAAAAAAAAAGTCACAAACTTGAGGGAAGTTTCAGTTAAATTGTGTTGGTTCAAGGAGGATAAAAGGCTAAAATGACTTTGGTGTCATCTGAACACAGAACAAAGACTGCAAAGCATTTTACTCTGATTCTCTAAGGACGGTGCCAGTCTATCACTCAATGTACTTTTTATAATAAATTAAAAATATTGGGGGAAAAAAAAAAAAAAAATTTATATCAATTGATAGTAATTTTTTTTTTGAATTGATATTAAAAATTTAAATATCAATTCATATTAAAAAATTTGAAATTATATCAACATCAAAAATTGAGGGAAAAAATGGGTATAAATTGATGTTCTTTTCTACTCTAGGCCCTAGGTCAGGGGGGGGACAGTCAATTAGATCAACCCCCAGTACACAACTGGTACATAATTTATCAACCCCTAAAGGATGAAAGGCAAAGTCAACCGCAGCGGAATTTGAACTCAGAATGTAAAGACATGAAATACCACAAAGCATTTCACCCAGCGTGCTAACAATTCTGCCAGCACACCGCCTTTGATATCAGTTGATATTAAATATGAAAAAAATAAAAAACTGATTTCAATTGATATTAAAAATTAAAAACTGATATCAATTGATATTAAAAATAAAAGAAATTGATATCAATTGATATTAAAAATAAAAAAAAAAAACGATACCAAATGATATTAAAAATTAAAAAAACTGATATCAATTGATATTAAAAATTTAAAAACCACAAACAAAAAAATTAAAATTAACAAAATATCATCATGATGACCAGACAAAACCATCAGGAGTACAAGTGATATCTGAAACGGAATGTTTAAATGCTGAAACGAGAGAAGTAGAAGAAAAAGCAGAACCGACTTTGTTATTTAGGCTTTTGCTAGGAAGCGGATTCGAGGAGGCATGCGTCGTTGGAACGTTAAGCGCTAACGTTGGTTCATGAGTGTGAAGGGATAAGGTGAAGCTTTGGTCTTGTGTCTGGCGGATCAACTTGACCAGTCTTTGGACATGTGTTGGCAAGATCGGTCCAGCCATCTCCAGCACGCTGACTTTCTGTCGGTCCTTCTGTAAGGCTGTGCTGTGTTTTACCTGAGGTGGAAGAATTAAGAAACACTAAAAGAATTGCTGCCAAAGTGAGGCATGCCTTGCACTACAATATACAATACGTCCAATTTTCTGACACAGTATACCTTGGACTACAATATAAAATGTGTCCATCTATTTTGACATACAATACCTAAGAATACAATATTAAACATGTCCTATTTTCTGACATAGTATATTAAGATGGCAAGGAACCCATTTAAAACCTTCACAATGAAATCTTTTAAGAAAGAAAAAGTTAATGGTTTATTTTTAGAATATTTGTAAGGTAGGTGTAAGAGGCTGGATCTGACCAGCTGGAACACAGAACAGGTAAATATTTTGGCTGAATATAATCAGTCTAACCCTTAAGCATTCAGATTATTTATTCAAATATAATACTCATTAACCATTTCGCTACCGTATTTATTTTGAGATGCTCTGTGTTTCTTTCAATTATTTTAAATATAACAAAGAATTTAGTAAAATAACTTAGTTATCATTAAGCTAGTGTTTGGAACATAAATTGTGACTAAGGCTTGGTGGAATATATTAATTCAAACCTTATGAAAACAAGACATTTTACCACAGAGCCGGTTTTGGCCGGCTTAGTAACAAAAGGGTTAATTCACATTGTCTTGAATTAATCGCACATAATTTTGTAGCTTTGAGATTTAATTACGATAATTTTCAGAATGACATTGTAAAGTAGGTGTGAGAGGCTAGATCTAGCCAGTTTGTACATAAAGCAGGTACAATATATTGGCTAGATATGGCCAGTTTAAATGCTAAAGAGTTAATCTGGCAACCAGTCTGACACCTCACCCCACCCACATCACCTCGCAGGCATTCAAGTGACCCCCCCCCCATCAGCTGGGAGATGACTCCCTCTTTCTTGCCCCACTCTTTCCATCAGCATCAGAGGTTCTGTAAGACCTGATGGAAACTGTCTTTCCTCTCAACTAAAAGATAAAAAAAAAAAAAAAGTATTGTTGATTTACCAGCAAGAAAATAACAACCAAACCACAAGGAAGGATACATTTGATAATGTGGTTCCAGCTTTAACACCCTTCATCTTGGGTCTGCTTGGACAAAACTAACATGGGATGGGAAAAAGAACTGCAAATTACCTTCAGTGATTTCAAGGCAGCCCCTTTGAAAGCATTTGGCGATAAAATGGTCGGCGGGATGCCATGTTGTGGACCAACAGCAGCGATGCAGGCTCTCCAGTTGAGGAGGAAATTAAACAGGGCTTGGACGTCAACGTCTTGGTCTAGGACTAGCACCGATTCAGGGCGGCAGTCAATCTGTTTAAAACCTTCACGACGACTGAAATCTTTTATTAAGGAAAAAAAAAAGTGTGAAGCTGGAGGGCGATGAGGGAAAGGCATTAAAAGGAGAGATAACAAGGGGAGGGGGCATAAAACTACCACCCACCCACACACAATGTACGGGGAACAGAGACAGAGGTGGGAGACAAACTTCTGAACTATACAGCCACGTGTTCCTATATTTATATCAGTGTAGTGATCAGACAACACCTCAAGGAGGCAGTGGCCAGTGACGGAGACCCTTGGCAATAATATAATGGGCTTCGGAAGACCTGTCAAGTGAGGATCACAATCCTGGCCGACGCCTGTGTTTTGCAACAGGCACCCGCACCAGTGGCACATAAAAAGCACCCACTACACTCTTGGGAGTGATTGGCGCTAGGCAGGGCATCGAACTGGAGGAACTGTGTTCAATTAGAATGAAACCTGGTGCAGTTTCCCCAGTTCTCAGTCAAAGCATCCAACCCATGCCAGCATGGAAAAACAGACATCAGGTGATAATTATGATGTCAGATGTGGTTATGTAAGTATATTCCTGGCAATGCACTTCCTCCCACTGCTACAGTTCTCAAATGATAAACACCCAGTTGGCTCGGCTCACAGGCCAGTGTATCTATACACACACACATCCACCGACTTACACACTGCTGTGTGCGTCTTGCCACGGAAGCAACCAAAGTGGACTCACAACCAAAACAATGATGTAGTCAGTCAGTGACAGAGTGGAAGGGGGGGGGAGACAAGGAGAGAGTGGGGAAAAAAAAAAGAGAAAAGGCTGCCTCTCCAAACACACAGAGTAAACAAGGGGAGATAAGCTATACTATCTCAAACATTTCAAAGGTCCAGAGAGCAACTTGCTGGTTTGGTTTAAAGCCATTAAACTACTTGGATACGCAGCAAAGATATTCCAAGAGTGAAAAACTACATATTACATAATTGGGGGAGGGGGTATGTAAAGAAAGGAAGATATCTTAACTATATCACATAACAAGCTTACTAGGGGAAGCCTTTGCCTGATTGATGAACTGCAAGAAATAGCAGTCAAATTCAAAGGACACATAGGCAGTGTAGTGTTAGATAAAGAAGATAGGACTGTTGATTAGTTTATGGTAAACTAAATCCATAAACTCAGATTAACTACACAATTCATCACCACTGCCTGGTACTTGGGGTACCAAGAATTACATCTTCTGCCTCATAATATTCTAGAAGCTGTGGTTTCTCCATTCTCTCCTCTACCCATGTCAGAGGTTAGGCACTGGCATTACCACCCCCTCCTCCAACATTCCCTTTGGTCGACATTTTTCATTTTACAAATTACGGACATTAAAAAAAAATTGAAACAGATTCAAGGGAGATAACTGCCAAACACGTCAAAAGTTGTATTCTTTTCTACTTTAAGGTACACGGCCTAAAACTTTGTGGGAGGGGCCCAGTTGATAGGATGAACCCCACTAATTCAACCTCTCAGCGGAATTTGATCAAGACGTAAAGACAGACGAAATACCACTAAACATTTCACCCTGCATGCTAACGATACTGCCAGCTCGTCACCTTACAAAGTTATATTACCGAGTCACTGATTGAACAGATTTATGACAAAAGACACTCCAGCTGTGATCATCCAATCTAACTATATAGAAAAGAATTAAATCTGTAATTGACAACTTTCATAGAAACAAACTTGTAAAACCCCGGTTGAAGCAGTGATGACATCACACTTCACATTAGCCCTTACTGAGTAAATCATAAGGGAAAGGATACAGCCTGACCATGTTTGGGTTCAATGAAGGGAAGTTTTTCTTATCAAGCCCAATACTTTCTAACCACACAGCAGCACCCTCGTCTGCTATGAAGCCATCTTCTTCTTCCGCCTCCTCCTCCTCCTCTATTTCTTCATTTGGCTGGAAATTCTGTTTCAACTCTTCAGGGTTGGAACTCGGTACTGTGTTCTCTTGCTCTTCAAATAAATCAACTTCACCATCAATATCACCATCGTCATCAGCAGCTGAGGAATTATGTGAACCGATGCTTCAGGGGTAAAAGAAAAAGAAACAAAAAAAAAAAGTCTTCAGACATCATTGCACAAGACACAACAGAAGAGAATGGTATTTAAACCAGCCCAACCTGACACAAATATTCTTCTAGACCTGGCTTTTCACACCTACCCTGCAACATCATTCTAAATACAATCACATAGGCGTAGGAGTGACTGTGTGGTAAGTAGCTTGCTTACCAACCACATAGTTCCGGGTTCAGCCCCACAGCATGGCACCTTGGTCAAGTGTCTTCTACTATAGCCTCGGGCCAACCAAAGCCTTGTGAGTGGATTTGGTAGACGGAAACTGAAAGAAGCCCATCGTGTATATATGTATACATATATATATACATACATATGTACGTGTGTGCATATGCTTGTGTGTCTGTGTTTGTCCCCCACCCAATCGCTCGATAACCGATATTGGTGTTTACACCACCACCCCCGTAACTTAGCGGTTCAGCAAAAGACACCGATGGAATACGTACTAGGCTTACAAAGAATAAGTCCTGGGGTCGATTTGTTCGACAGTGCTCCAGTATGGCCAGTCAAATGACTGAAACAAGTAAAAGAGTATTGAAATAGCAAAAGCAACAGGATAAATGCATGATTCACTAAAAACAATATGAATAGGGAAATAAGCAGGACATCGGAGAGAGTAACGGGAATGCTGAAGAGTTGAACCACGTCGGAAGGTGTTTCGGAAGTTGACAGCACTGTACAAAGATCAAATATTTCCATGGAGTTCTGTCATTGTTATTTGTCCCAAAACCACTTTGAGAAATAACCCTTCAGTGAATAGATATCTACTCATATGGCCTCAAAGTTTAAAACATTAACACAGGGATGTGTGTGTGTGTGTGTGTGTTGCTGGTGTAGTGTAAGAAGCACCCTTTACACTGTCACAGTGGTTGGCATTTAACCCTTTAGTATTTAAACCGGCCATATCCGGCCAAAATATTTAATCCGTTTTATGTTCAAACTGACCAGATCCAGGCTCTCACACCTACCCTACAATGTTATTCTACATTAAGTAATTACACCATCAAGATCTTGAAGATATGAGATAATGCATGATTAATTCAAATCAATGTGAATCAACAAGCATTATGTTTGATAGAATAATCTGAACACTAAGGGGTTAAGGCATCCATCCATAGATACCATGCCAAATCAGACTGGAATCTAGTGCAGCCCTCCAGCTTACCAGTTCCAGGTAAACCATCTATCCATGCCAGCATGGAAAGGAGACATATGATGAGGATGTGTGCGCATGTGAAGACGCATGGCCTAGTGGTAAGGTTGCTGGACACAGGATTGCAAGATCAAGCTTTCATTTCCTGGACTGGGTTTTGCATTATGCTCTTGAGCAACGTACTTCATCTCACACTGCATACCATGCAGCTGCTCAGGCAATGTCGATTTGATGGAGGGAGTGAACTAATGTATGGCAAATGCATTTTATTGCCATAAACGCTTGGAGAATGCATCATATATCATCATTTAGCATCCGCTTTCCATGCTAGCATGGGTTGGACGGTTCAACTGGGGTCTGTGAAGCCAGAAGGCTGCATCAGGCCCAGTCTGATCTGGCAGTGTTTCTACGGCTACACACACGTGTGCGTGGATGTGTGAATGTATATATAAGCACACATACTTGTATAAGTACAGATGCATACCCGCAGATATATGGGTATATACCCCCATACATACTGCCTCTTCCTACTTCCCCCACAACTGGTTTCTTGTCCACCACACGGTCAATTTGCTGTTACCATGCAGTATCCCAAATGGCAATTTAAGGCAGTAAGCAGTCTCCTTCAGGTTAAGAATCTGCAGGGTGGTGTGACATAACCAGAGTTACACTCTGGTAAGACAGCAAACAACCAAAATGTTTTCTTTTTTAGGGAAAGGCTATGATCATGGTTGTATACAGCAGTCATTGGCAACCTGCCAGGCTGAGTGGGTCGTCTAATGAATCACTTTCAAATTTTAGTAGTCTGGCCCACCAGATAATGAGCCAGGTCTCATGCGGCCTGCTTCTGGAAAAAGGGTTACCATGCTTGATTTACAGGGTCCTTACAGATTTGTCCTGAATAACTGCAGGAGAGTGGAGTTGTGTCACCCAAGATGACATGGTTTATCACCAAAGGAGGTCATGGAGCAAACTGAAATCAAGGGGCAAGATTAAACGAAAGGGTTAAGACTGATGTGAACCGGTGACCAGAGTTACAATTGAAGAGAGTTCCAGCCTTGACCACCTCGTCTCTTCCAACATAGTGTATCAAGGACTACATCAGCTGATGTGCACTACACCACTTTCTGTAACAGATCTGGTTGCTAGTTCAGTCCTGATCCATGCAACAACTGAAGAAAAATTGTTCCAGATATGACCATTCCATCAATAATTCAGATACTACTTATTTAGAATAACATTTTTTTTTTTTTGTTTTAAGACAGTGGGTTAAGATATGAGGAAGATTTGACTGCTATATCTCGTGGGTAGAGCAACCATATAAACCAGCACTTCATAGGTTACGACTATGAAGGTTCCAGTTGATCCAATCAACGGAACAGCCCATTTATGAATTAATGTGCAAGTGGCTGAGTACTCCACAGACAAGTACATCCTCCATGTAGTTCTTGGAGATTCAGCATAACTGTATGATCAAGCTGGCCCCTTTGAAATACAGACAACTCATTTTGCCACCAGAGCGAACTGAAGCAACGTGAAATAAAGTGTCTTGCTCAAGAACACAAGGTGCCGTCAGGAATTGAACTCATGACCTTACAACTGGCAGTTGAATAACCTAACCACAGTACCACATGCCTTCACAGAGCAACCATATAGATTCCTTGGTCAGCTTGACATGTAGAAGGTCAAATTTTGGGATCTTGGTTCAATCCTTAGCAGTAACCACATTCATTTCATTTACACAATTTTGATTCCAAGGATGGCATGAATATCACCACATCCTCTACTAAGATGGCCACTAGTATGTAAATATGAAACAAGGACTTAAGACTCATTGTGGTTGTTTCAAATAAGCTGTTGCTAATTGCTAACAAGAGAGGCATGAATGTCACCCAATCTCTCTCTCCCTTCCCCCTGCCTGGGGTTGTCCTTACATAAGAAATCAATCGTCACCTCCTCACCTAGAATTTCTAGATACTGGACCCCCACTGATATTGGAGTCTTCAGATTCCAGGGAGGTCCTTTCAGTGCCTTTTGGATTACACGGCATCTTGAATTCAATCCCTGCCAAGGAATAAATAAAATAAACTTAGAAAAGATGGTTTCAAAATTTTAATATTTTCAAAACAAAAAAAAAAAATGAAAGGAAAATATTTTATAAAATTTTTAGAGTATGTAAAAAATCAGATACTGCCATCAAGCTGAAGGAGCCATGTCAAATCAGAGTGGGACTTGGTGCAGCACACCCCTGCTCCAGCTGGCCAGCTCTGGTCAAGCCGCCCAACCCATGCTAGCATGGACAACAGACATTAAATAATCATGTTTCTTTATTACCCACAAGGGCTAAACAGAGGGGACAAATAAGGACAGACAAATGGATTAAGTCGATTACAATGTCCCCAGTGCGTAACTGGTACTTAATTTATCGACCCCGAAAGGATGAAAGGCAAAGTCGACCTCGGCGGAATTTCAACTCAGAACATAACAGCAGACGAAATACAGCTACGCATTTCACCCGGCGTGCTAACCATTCTGCCAGCTCGCCGCCTTAGATAATCATTATCTATCAAGGTGTGTGGCTGAGTGGTTAGGGTGTTGAAACCACATATTACAATAGTGTGTTCTTTAACAAAGCACTTCCTTTCACATAGCCTCAGTCCACTCAGCAACAGACCAGTGTCCCATTCTGTGGTGATCTATTGTCATTTTATGCACCATGGAAACCAGGCAACTGCCCCGTCCCCTGAGTCCTAGGAATTATGATTGCAATATCCAACGAGGTTAACTGCAAATATCTTCGCCAAGGAAGGACAAGTGGTAAGTCATCATTATCACCAATGAGTTAACATTTGCCTCCTTCCTGTCAATGTGGGTTGGATAAGTTTGTAGCACAGCACATTTGCCATCCTTCTTGCTTATTTCATCATCACTTCCATGAGGCCTATTGTCATCAGTCAACATCTATTCTGATTAGCTTCCATCATGGGACGAGACAATTGTATAAAACTCTTCGGATACAGGTAGCATTCTCCATTTTGGCCAACATATGCATAGACAGAGAGAAAGATTACAATTCATTAATTGAACACTTACTGACAACACTTTCCACAGAAAGAGGGGCTTGGAGACATTAAGACATTACATACATACTAACACTGGGATGCTGGTCACAAACAACCTCATTCATATGATGAGGATAACCGTTTAGAACAATTATACGGTACCCAGACAAGGGTCAGTCCATGTACATGTGACCGCACACACACACGAGACTTCATTCAGAGAAGCAAACTTCTCAACCAGACAGAATCATATCCCTCTCTCTCTTTCGGAGAGGTACAAGTACTTACACGCCTACCAAATTCAATCACAAAGCTTTGGTCAGCCTGGGGCTATAGCAGAAGACACTTGCCCAAAGTGCCACGCGGTGGGACTGAACCCGAAACCATGTAGCTAGGAAGCAAGCTCCCTAACCACGCAGCCATGCCCGATGCCCACACATAACTATCACAAACTTCGACAATAAGGACTTATGAAACCACACACCTTCCTTTTTCAGAGCTTCCCGGAGTCCTCGAGTTGTCGGAGTAAGAACTGCTGAGAGGGTGGAGTCATTCTTCGAAGTCTTCATCCTTTTGAAGAGCACAGTGAACTGGTGCGTACAGACGTATAGATAAGGGCAATAACCTGACCTTAACTGACTGAATGCCGATAGGAAACTTTCTGACCTGCAGAAAGACAGAAGAAACACTTGCAAAATGAACACACACAAACGGAGAGATATCATCATTTCACACCCTTTTTTTTATGCTGGCATGATTTGGATGGTTTGAAAAGACCTGACAAGCAGCAGGACCACATCGAGTTGCAATGTCTGCTTTGGCATGGTGTCTGTAGCTGGATGCCCTTAATGCCAATCACTTTACAAAGTGTACTGGTTGCAATTTTCATGCCAGCAGCACATTGCCACACTGCAATGGGTTAGAGCAGTACACACTAAGGTCTATGTTTTACAACTGGATGTTTTTACTGTTGTTAACCCATACCTGCTTTTGCAAACAATGTAACTTTTATTCCGCTCCTCTTTGAGAGTGCAAGAATATCAACAAATGTTGCTGTTTTTAGCTAAACACTCTTCAAATCATGTAAACATTCTCTCTCTCTCTCTCTCTGTGCTCTTGCCTGATAGGGCTGGGGTCACCCCAGGTTAGCAAGCTGAAAGGCATTGCTGTGCATAGAACCAGCCAGGTCCATTAGCGCCCCCATTGCCATCCTCCAAGGTGATGTCAGCTACCACGGGACCTCTTCCAGCCCACAGTTGTTGTGTTGAACAAGAATAAGGCCCTGGTACGATGTATGTAAATCTATATACACATATACCTACAACAGGCTTCCATCCAGTTTTTGTGTATCAATCCCACTCACAAGTCACCACACAGTGAGATAGAACTTAAGACCGTGTGGTAACAAGGTGGTGAAATGTGTCCACACACATATATGGTCTTGTGGTTAAAGAGATTTCTTTCAATCTAACACAGCTTCAAGTTCAGTCCCACTGAATGGCATCTGGGACACATCTGCTATAGCCCTGGGCTGGCCAAAAGCCTTGTTACTGGATTTGGTACACAGAAACTAAAAGAGCTTGGAGCGCACACACACGTGTGTGTGTGTTTATGTATGTGACGGTAAGAACTGGTACTTATTGACCCCAAATCGATAAAGAGCAAAGCTGACCTCGGCAGGAATTGAACTTGATGCTAATGACTTGCAGCTCCCTGCCTGAATTGTTATTGTAGCTGCCATTTGATGTCATCTTGTCCTTATGACTTCAATGGATTACAATTATACGTTCGTCGTGACAGGGGACACAAAGCCACAGATTTGAAAAGAGGAACAGAATCAATTAAATTCTGCCAGAATGTATGACCGGTATTTATTCCCCTGGATGTTGACAACCCCCACCTTCCAACCACTAAAACCTTATACATAAAAAAGGCCAAATACTATAAGATGCCACATTAAAACACCGAGTCAGCAACCAATCAGATACAAGAAATATACAACACTATACAAACCAGTCAGATAACAGTGAAGAGTATACTTCATCTCCAAGATTGATGCTGCTTGAAGATCTGGAAATAAACAACAGCACAATACAGACAAGGAAATATGGTAGCTTGTGATAAGTTTAATTAGTCACACCAACTCGTTAAATGCTAATCATGTCACACTTGTCTCACTCAAGCACACTTACCGACACATCAACCTTTATTTTTGTATTTACCTTGTAGCTTGACTTCACGACTACTCTCTCTCCATGTATTCACCCCTTAAGCAAGACACTTGGTCCTACCATATTGCTCCACTCAGCTAAAGGGGTCAGTCTGCCTAGTTACTCCAAGATGTGACCGACAATAGGGAAGAGCACCAAGCAGTAGAAACCATGCCAGATGCTGAAATGGCACCATCTACCGACTCATCTGTTGGTGTTGGACAGCCTAACCCATGCCAGCATGGAGAAAGGGACATTAAAGTAAGAAAGATGGTGACAGCATATAACAATTCATCACCTACAAAACACTAGTAGTCTTCTATTTACAGATACAAAAAAAGAACCATTCCATTTCAAAACATCCATATGAAGGAATAGTCACATGAATTACACAACACAGTATGACCATATCTTCATGTCATCTGTCTCTTATTTAGATGGATCCTTTACCATTTCTTTTACTGGTTTCAGTCATTGGACCAAGGCCATGCTGGGGCACCACCTTCAAGGGTTTAATCCAACCAACCCCAGTAGAATAAGCTTGATACTTAGTCCTTTGCCAAACTGCTACATTACGAGGACGTAAACAAACCAACATCAGTTGACATTGCACATCTGCTGCTGTTTTGTAGTATCAGTTGCACCAGCAGAAGATTCAGGATGTCATGGTTGGAAGGAGAGAAGGAGAGTTGCACCAGCACTGGCTGGGCACACAGTTGAAATCAGTAGAGCAACATGAAATTAAGTGCCTTGCTTAAGGGCACAACATGCATGATCCAGGAATTGAACCCACATACTTATGATCATGAACCCAGCACCCTAACCACTATGCCACATTTGTCTCTACATACAGACACATTAACCAAACAAATGCTACTACACAACAATATCAGACACACATTGTGAACAGTAACAACAACAAAGAGTGAAGCCTAGTTTTGAAGTTCTTACTTTTCGTGAGTGATTCTTGGGAATATTTTCACCCAGGGAAGATTTGGGTGAACCCAATACAAAGTTTCTCTGTGAAAATGGGATCGCCAGGAAGTCTCTGGAAGTATCTTCAACTAAAATGTAGAAAATATATATATATATAAGAGGATCATATGAAAAAATGTGCAGGCTCTTTCCTCTCAAGAATTTTCCTGCTTAAAACCAAGAGAAAATATAGCAAAATTTTAAGTGATTCTCTCCCCTGAAGCACCCCCCACCATGTCTACCAATATAGAAGTCTCCAGCAAACAGTGCGTGTACATGCATGAGTGAATGCGTATATATATATATATATATATATATACACACACACACATACACACAGAGTTGGCCAAATGCCACCTGACAGTAAATCGACACTTTAATTCTAAGATTTATTTATGAACAAATTTAATAAAAGCATTGAAATATATGAAACATCATGAAAATAGTTCAAACTGAAGTCCTTGAGTGACACATTTTTCCATTCAAAACGATACAGAATTAGAAATAGTACTTATGGAATTTAGATTTACTGTCAGGTGGCTTCTTCCCAACTCTGTATGTATGTGTGTGTGTATATATACATACATATACACACACACATACATATATATACACACACACATATATATATACACACACACACACACATACATTCAGGCATGGTTCAGTTTATGAAAACCTCTCATCACAAACAAATTAGTTTATGAACCAGAAAACATCTCGGGCAATGAATGGTATCTGGCATAAGAATAACTGATGACAAGCTGAGGGCACCAATAAGGGGGACATCAGTTGCCATCTTACTTTTGCTGAGTTTCTGTTTGCAGACATTTCTGGTGACCAAACAACCTCCAAGAACAAATTAAATCAGTTTATGAGGTTTCACTGCATTGGTTAACAATGTTGCAGAAATACATCTAAGAAGATGCAAAAACCATGACTGGAATAGTTTGGGACAAAATGACAATCCATGGAAAACCCAACAATAAGCCCCCTTGTTCAGGAGGGTACTAACATTTGCAGAAGGCATCATTTCAGGAAGTTGACTTGCTAAATAATTGTTCACACCTTCAGCTTCTTCTGAGCTCCTTAAATTCTTGCACCAATCAAAAGATGAAGAAATAAACCGCATCTTCAGTTTTAAACTCCAATCAAAAGGTAAATCTTGACAAAAATCTTCCTTTTTAGTTACGGTTGGAACATCGGACACCTGCAGAAAGGAGAATGAAAAGACAATGTCACAGTAAATCACAACAACAGCCTTGTATTAAAGAATTTAGATCCAAAATCACATGGCTCTGAGTTCAATCCCATGGCAAAGGACCTTGGGCAAGTACATTCTTCTTGCTATAGCCTACTCTTTTACTTGTTTCAGTCATTTGACTGCGGCCATGCTGGAGCACAGCCTTTTAGTCGAGCAAATCAACCCCGGGATTTGTTCTTTGTAAGCCCAGTACTTATTCTATCGGTCTCTTTTGCCGAACCGCTAAGTGGCGGAGACGTAAACACACCAGCGTCGGTTGTCAAGCAATGCCAAAGGGACAAACACAGACACACACACATATATATATATATATATATATATAACATATACACAACAGGCTTCTTTCAGTTTCCTTCTACCAAATTCACTCACAAGGCATTGGTCGGCCCGGGGCTATAGCAGAAGACACTCGCCCAAGATGCCACGCAATGGGACTGAACCCGGAATTATGTGGTTGGTTAGCAAGCTACTTACCACACAGCCACTCCTGTGCTTCAGGTTTATCAATGAAATTTGGTGGATGGAAACTGAAAAACTGTCATGCATACTTGTGTAAATAAATCATCTGGCTTTTAGACCAGGTGTAATTATATTCCTGCATGATATTAAGGGAGGGGGGGGCAACAAAAAAGAGCATCTTGTAAAGCACTGCATCAAGTGACACCCAGCCTATATCAGCATCAAAAAATTCAGACATAAAAACACTGATGTTTTTATAGTTTTACTGTGTGGTAAGAAGTTTGCTTCCCAACCACATGATACAAGGGTCTTTGGTCAACCTCAGGCTGATCAAAACCTTGCGGATGGATTTGGTAAACGGAAATTGAAAGCTCTTCACATATGAGAGAGAGAGAGAGAAACAGAATGAGTGTGTGCGTCCACACAACCATTTGACAACTGATGTTGACTTGGAGCAAAGATTTTTGCCAACATGACAGTCCTGGTTTAGGACAAATGCTGCAACAATCTTTACTCCAAAGTACTGTTAATGAATATCTCTCATGAGATTTAAAAATAGCAATTCTCTGATGTTGGTTTGTTTGCATCCCTGTAACTTAACAGAAGAGACTGATCGAATAACTAGCTGGGGGGTGGGGAGTACTAGGAATTATTCATTTGACAACACTTCAAGGTGGTATCCCAGCAGCTGCAGCTCAATGACTAGAACAAGATGAATAAATAAATATATATATATATCTCTTATAAAAGGCAGATTTTGTCTGCCTCCCTTTGGGAGTTATACAAATCTACAATATAGGATTTCTTCTTCAATTACAATTTACCTAGCATTTTTGAGAGTACAATGCATCGCGTCATGCCAGGTCCAGTTTTTAAAATTTAAACTCCAATTAAGCAAAATTTACAGAAAACTCACATTCTGGTGTGTGTGTCAAATGCTTTTCTTAGTCTGGTTTACACCACACGCAAACGCACACACACAGTGGGCAACGAATAAAGTGAAACTAGATGTAATATTTGTTTCTCTCTATCACGCTGATAGATACATGAGTAAAATGTATGGGAAGCTAACACATAAGTGTGAGTGAAAATGTTCTTGGAAGAGAGTAAATAGCCAGAGATAGTGATTTGAGGAAGACTTTAAATAACCGTAGTGGCTTGTGTTAGTAATAAAGTAAACATACACTCATACATACATACATACATACATACACACACACACACATACACACACACATATACACACACACACACACACACAGTATTGAAGCTTGAGAACAATCAGATACATTTGCAACACATCTGTTGAAAATATTATTGTTCACACACATACATATACATATATACATACAGACAGACACACACACACACACATGATCCAGCATGGCCACAACCTCAAGGCTGAAACATATAAAAGAATAACAGAATATAAATGTGTGCATGTGTGTGAGAGAGAGAGTGTGTGTGTATATGTATGTATGTATGTATATATATATATAATAATGCGGTTTTTTCAACAGCTTGAACTAAAAGTCAGAGGGGAATGGGATAAACTACTTATATTAACTTGCTATAAAAGCAGGTAGTAATTTTATCTTGTCCTTATTCATAGTGCAAGTTTTGAAGAGTGCATTTCGATTTTAACAGCTATTTTTTTCAAAGCTATATTGGAACAGCCTAGAAGACGAGCCTCATCCTGAAAGATCTGTAGAACTCGACAAGGACATCCTGAAAACCTGGTGGAACAAAATCTCATCGTAACTGTTGAGGAACTAGCAGAGAAGCTTGGATTTGGTCATTCAACCATTCATTGAGACCTGTGTGCTATCGGAAAAGTCAGCAATTGGGTCAATGGGTTCCTCACGAACTTTCCGAGTCTAATTGCATGCAGAGAGTGAATGTATGCTTTTCTTTGCTGTCACATCTCACCACTACTGCGCTATGTATATCTATATATATAAAACTGTAGTTGTGAGAGTGTCTGTCCCCTTCGATTTAGATTCCTAACTACTCCCACATTTTGCGGTGCAGTTTAACCAAATTCGGGTAGCTTATAGTCGTGATTCATATCGAGCCCGTCTGAGTATTAGCGCGCGTCTACGATGAGTCTACGATTTAAAAATAATTTAACATCATTTTTTATTCCATTTTAATGCATAATTTTTCGTGTGTCGATGGCGGCGGAGTTGGCATCCACGCTCACACCTGCACCTGTGGGGAAGGGAGTGTAAGGAAATCAACGTCGTAATGCGTTGTCAAGGAGACCAGCGTTCTTTTAGAACAACGACTTCATGGCTTGAAGACACCAAAACAGAAATGGCTAAGAAAGCGTCTACATGAGTCTACGATTTAAAAAAAAATTACCATCGTTTTTTTTCCATTTTAATGCATTTTTTCGCTATTATATAAGGGAAGTAACTCTCTAAAAATGTCTACGATGAGTCAACGATTTTTCAAAAAATTTACCATCATATTTTTTCCATTTTTAATGCATTTTTTGCTATTTTTTGGCTATAACTCTAAAAATGCTTATATAGTTATTTCCCTTACAAACCCGAGCAACGCGATACTGCTAGTATATATATATATACAGAGATGCAGCATGGAATCTTGTCAGTGAAAAGGACGTTGTCTCAAAGCAACGAAAATATTTTGGCAAATTAAATTTATATGTTGAAGTTAATCTAACAGTTCTTGTGTTTTAAATGGCTTATAAACACCTCCCACACTGCAATTATTTATATATATTCATTTACTTGTTTCAGTCATTTGACTGACGCCATGCTGGAGCACCGCCTTTAGTCAAAGGGGAACAAACAGATACCCAAATGCATATATACACACATACTTCTTTCAGTTTCTGTCAACCAAATCTACTCATAAGGCTTTGGTTGGCCCAAAGCTATAGTAGAAGACTCTTACTCAAGATGCCACACAGTGGGACTGAACCCGGAACCATGTGGTTGGTGAGCAAGCTTCTTACCACATAGCCACTCTTGTGCCTTTTCTTCTTATATATATTAGAAATGGAAACCAAAACAATTGAAGAATTAATTTAAATCATTAAATGATTAATTCAACTAAAATTTCATTATTTTATGCAAACAAATGACGAATATAGAATAACTTGACCCCTTTTTCCATGCTTGCCTGGGTTGGACGGAATTTGCAGAGGTAGACTCTCTCTCTATGGCCGAATGTCCTTCCTGTCCCCAACCCTTAGCAGGCAACACAGGATTGTTTGCATAACGTTCCCATACAACCATGACAACGTTAGGTGAAGGAGACAGTGCACAGATGAATGTATAAAGCCCAGGATTTATGCATTTTTCTTGTATATCATTTAGCCACACCTATATATATATATATATATATACACACACATACAGATATGAACTCTCATCAAAGACAATGTATGAGTGTTCAGCAATTTCCCCCCAACAACATGCACAAATGATTTGTTTATAGGGATCAAATGATCGTGCTGTACAATCAGCTCACTCTCTCCATCAAATCAACATTGCCTGAACAGGGGCACATTGTACCACACGACAGAAGCAATATGAAATGAAGTGTTTTGCTCAAGAACACAACACACCAGCTGGTCTAGGAAGTGAAACCACAACCCCCTGATCACAAGTACAACATCCTAACTACTTAGGCCATGCATCCTCACATGCGCACACACACACACACACACCATTCTTTCAGCTTCTGCCAATCAAATCCACCCAGAAGACACTTGCCCAAGATGCCAAGCAGTGGAACTGAACCTGGAACCTCGAAGTTGACAGGTAAACCTATTACCACAGTCACTCCTTGGTAAAGTTTAAAGAACTGATAAATTGAAGTATAAACAAAAACACATTATGGTATTTACTGATTCACGTCCCTTTACACCAAGATTGGCTTAGCCATTCACTAATTGCAGTACCAGCATAAATTAGTTTGCTTGAGATAGACAAATTGCAACAAACCTGTTCGGCACTATCTTCATTTCTTTTTGCTTTGCAGGGATCTTTGGAAAGTAAATGGTGAATGCCATGGTTGGTAGTTTTGCTTCTGAAATCTTTAACATTATTTGTCTGGAAGATAACAAAAAAGAAATTTTAAGACAGTTTTACAAGAGGAGCTATAAAATAAATAAGTACTGGGAATATACTGGAACTTTAACAACAATGGAAAAATAAATGGAAAAGCCATCGGTCCAGATGGAGGATATGTAAACGGAACCCTCCTCCCCCTTTAATTTTTTCCCCATTTCTTCATGAAAGTTTTTTTAGTGAGATACGTACAAATATAAGATTGATTCTGGAAAAGATTGTAAAATTTTAATTTTTAAAAAAAATCACACACCCCCATTCAAGCAGGCTATTTACATGCTAGAAATAACAGCCAAATCTCACAAAACTGCGATAAGTTGTCATAATTGGGTAATTTCTGTCAATCAACGTGTATTCAGTTAAAGAAAGCTAAAATTACTCCAAATACAATTTTAATACGAAATAACTTCTAAAATACGAAGTTTCAAACTGGTCAAGAAAAATTAAAAAAGAAATGAGTCATATTGAAAAGATCCAGTCTTTTTTTAATGAAATTTTCTACAAATATCTTTCGTGTAGTATGGGAATATGGAGGAAAAATAATAGGTGGTTTGTAAAAATTCATGAGTCTGCTTGGCTTCCCTTATAACTTTTTGAGAGAAAAAGAAGGGTACTTTTTTTTTTATTAAATTTTATACAAATGCCTTTCGTGCAAATTACGATCATATTGGAATTTAATATGGGAAAAAAAGGGAAAATGCTGAAGGTGTGTTGTGGACAAGTTCGAATTGAGCAATTTTTTTCTTTCCGTTTTCTTCTGAGAGGTAACTGTAGGAAACTTCGTTACAAAATAAAAGCTTCTGAAAGCCCGTTTCATGTGAATTTTCGATAACACTTACGCCCAACTAAAAGAAAATCCTTTCTTTTTCAAACAAATTTCGCTTTAATTAGAATCTACATTATCTGAAGCGTATCTGTTGAAAATTTCAATTAACAAAAGAAACGAAAAAGGAAAAAAAAAAACCAATCCATTTTCTGAAATTTGAGAGGAAAACCGCCCAGGGCGGAGGTCACGAGTACAAAAGCCATGAAATACAATCATTCGACTAAAATGAGTGGCTACAGTCAAAACTGAACCAGCACCGACCATTGTTCGGGTGAATGAAAGCCAAAACAGATATTTAATACGCACCTCTTTCGTTGTTTCCTGGCAACTTCAAATTTAAACAGTAAAACACTTCTGAACGCGTGGACGGTGTGCGAGGATATATGTGTGTGTATATATATATCGGGTTTATGCCCAAAATTTGCTGCAACACTCACCTTGCGCCCTGCTGAACGATTAGAAGTGACCTACTTGGTGTCCACGAAAATAAACGATCGTGATTAAAATTGCAACTTAACCCTACCATTGATAGCTTACTAAATAGGGTCAGTCCAAACAAGTGGTTTTCAACCATTCTTTCTGGCCCAAAGACAAACCTAACTGTTTTTAACCCTAACCTTAGTTTGCTTGTAAAAATAATTTATTTACTTTGTTCGAAAAATATTATTTAATTTCCTTTTGATATGGATTCAGCCTTGAAATACAAACATAGGCGCGAGTCGTCGTAGGATCGACTACTTACGTCTAGCTAGCGCGGATGCGAGAGTGCGCGCACTGGGACCACTGTTCGCTAGTAGTACTCTCTTTACTCTTACTTGTTTCAGTCATTTGACTGCGGTCATGCTGGAGCACCGCCTTTAATCGAGCAACTCGACCTCGGGACTTATTCTTTTGTAAGCCCAGTACTTATTCTATCGGTCTTTTTTGCTGAACCGCTAAGTTATGGGGACATAAACACACCAGCATCGGTTGTCAAGCATTGCTAGGGGGACAAACACAGACACACACACGCATATATATATATACATACATATATACGACGGGCTTCTTTCAGTTTCCGTCTACCAAATCCACTCACAAGGCATTGGTCGGCCCGGGGCTATAGCAGAAGACACTCGCCCAAGGTACCACGCAGTGGGACTGAACCCAAATCAAAATTAAATACACAGAAAAGCATGAAAGTGAAAAGAATTTTGTGTTTGCCTTAAATAATAGTAAATTAAATATACTCCATTTTCTGTAAAACAATGTTTAATAATTCATGCTTGAAACGGGTTCAAATTTCCCCCGTTCCTCCAGTTTTTAATTTTGAACTTTTTCATCCATTTATTTCTTTGCCGGTCTATTTAATCCCTGTCCGTTTATTCGTAAAATATATTTGTCAACTGAATGTGGCGATCCTTAGACGGTATTTACTGTTTTAGCCCCCAAAAGGTACTATTTAAGAACAGTGGTCCCGGTGCGGGCCAGCTAGTGATGACTAGTCGATCCTTTGGGTTTCTGTTTTATTAACTTTATTTAAAAAAACTATTTACTTTGTTTGGTAGTCGTTGTAGGATCGACTAGTCACGACTAGCTAGCGCGGATGCCCGAGTGCGCGCACCGGGACTACTCTTCTTAAAGAGTACCGAAATCCAGACCGTGGGCCAGTGGTTCCCAAACGCAGCAGAAGGGAGTCCGTCACTCATTTGAAGATGATGGGTAAATATAAGGATCTTCATTAGGGAATAATAATAATAAACCCAGTCCCACTGCGTGGCACCTTGGGCATGTGTCTTCTGCTATAGCCCCGGGCCGACCAATGCCTTGTGAGTGAATTTGGTAGACGGAAACTGAAAGAAGCCCGTCGTATATATGTGTATGTGTGTCTGTGTTTGTCGCCCTAGCATTGCTTGACAACCGATGCTGGTGTGTTTACGTCCCCGTCATTAGCGGTTCGGCAAAAAAGACCGATAGAATAAGTACTGGGCTTACAAAAGAATAAGTCCCGGGGTCGATTTGCTCGACCAAAGGCGGTGCTCCAGCATGGCCGCAGTCAAATGACTGAAACAAGTAATTAAGAGAGAGCCTGCTGAGTGTTAAAAAGCATGTAGATAACGAATATGGAGAGAAAAATGTGCTCTTTATATCAACCCAGCTAACAGACCCTTTCAATGTCCCTAAGGGCCATGGGAAAACTCATTGAAATAAAAGTAAGCACGTGCTATATTCCCTCGTAAATTGGATTTTGGGGAATTTTTACCATATTTTTTCGATTCGGTCTTCTGCACAAGAATACGATTATGCAAAAAAAAATAAAATGTCTTTTTTTTTTAAATCCCCTAATTTAAAACCTTTTTTTTTTTAATTCGTGGTTTTAAAATAGGGACGGAATCTAGAATTGTTCTGGGAACCAAGTTTTCTATTAAGGAAAATTCATAAAAACACAATTAGTCTCCATATAATAATAATAATATAAAGAGAGGCAACGAAGCGAAAAGCAAGGTTTTTTTTTTCCCCTTACCTCGGAAGTGTCCAAAATGTCGAAAAGTCGAATGGAATTGGTTTTCGGTCGAATTTCTTCGGTCGTCGAAGAAATGGTTCGAACTGGAGTGGAACTATTTCGTCTGAAAGGATTTTTATGTTGATAGAAAGAAGAAAGACTGGCACAGGGTGAAACCTGGTCGCTTCTGTTCGACAAATCATCCAGCTTCGACCTTTTTCTCAGCGAAGAATTCTGGTTCTCCTGCAACCGTTTCTTCCTTCGTCTCATCACTTCAGAAGGTTTCTTCCAATTCGGCGACGTCTCCGCCATTTGCTTTCAATTATAAAAGACAAAATATAAGTATTTATGTGAGAAGATGTGATTCTTGAGATAATTAACTTCTTCGTTACGAAGATTATTTGTACTTTCTGTGATTCTTGAGATGATTTATGCGATGTCTGGTTGACCTTTGGCTTTTTAAACCGACCAAAAGAAAGATTCTCGAAGACGAACTCGAGTTTCGCGCCGAAAACAATGTTGCATTCTGGGAAAGTTCATGGTAACCGGGACAACAGAGTTACTTCCCTTATATTCGACCCTGACATCCACTAACTGGTTGCTCGATGTACTAGAAACAACAGTTAAGTTCCTATTCACAACTTACACCAGCCTTAGGGAACCTTTTTCAAAAAGCGGACCGCATTGAGAGGCGGCCGATGGCGATCTTTCATCTCTAGTAGACCTTTCCGTCGATTTCCGTAAAAACTTCTTTTTTTTTTTACATATGGGCTTGCGATCTCCCACACCCCATCAAACACACACACACACGCACACATGTACATCAATGCTCCCATTCACGGTAACTTCAAAAGAACTTCCCTCGTCATACAATCGCTTTCTCTTAGTCTCTTTCGCTCTCATTACTTCAAAAGTTCCCGCAAGCCCATATGTAAAAAAAAAAAATTTTTTTACGGAAATCGACGGAAAGGTCTACTAGAGATGAAAGATTGCCGCGGCCGATTGGTGAAAATTACATTTTTCGGATTTTTGGCATTCTTTCGATATAACTCGACAAAATCAAAACATTTCACTTCGGGTATTTCCGTGGGTTGTGGAGTCATAAATATAACGAAATGATGCCGTAAAACCCGCAAATTTCCAAACAGAAAACAGAATCGAACGGAAATACCCGAAGTCAAATGTTTTGATTTTGTCGAGTTATATCGAAAGAATGCCGAATTAAAAAAAAATCATTGTTTATGATACGAACAATCCGAATTTTTTGCTTAAATCCAGGCAATGTCTATGGGGTGAACTATATTGAAAAGTATCAATATGGCAGAGCGAGAAAGAAACAAGGAGGGCATCAGGTAGCCGTGATATGTGCTAGAAATAACAGCTAATAGCCCTTAAATCACGCAATTTTTCTTCCTGGTTTTGCACAATCATATGAATTCCTGTGTGTAGATCACTTCACAAAAATTTTCTGAAAATTCCAAAAAGAGAAAAGTTTGTTTTAGATGTCTGAGCGAGACACAACCCCCCCCCCCGGTTATGATAGGGTTATAAGGGGGTGGAGTGCTTAAACCAGCATTTTAAATATTTTTTTTCTTTTACTTGTATCAAGTCATTTTGAATACGGCCATGCTGGAGCACCGCCTTTAGTCGAACAAATCGACCCCAGGGCTTATTTTTTGTAAGCCTAGTACTTACTCTATCGGTCTGTTTCGTCGAACTGCTAAGTTACGGGGACGTAAAGGCACCAACATCGGTTGTCAAGCGATAGTGGAGGGGAAAACAGACACAATACACACACACACACAACACACACACACACACACACCACACACACACACACACACACATACATACACACACACAGACATAGGCTTGTAAGGACTTCTGAAGTTTTAATAAATTCTAATGAATAGAGTCATATGAATCGGTCGAACAGACATGTAAATGATTTTAAAAGGGAAAAAACACCTCAACGAAGGTTTTTTTGTTTTTTTTTTGCGAAAAATCGCCCAAATTTGTCCTGTTCAAGAAGGTATGGTCTGACATGGAATAAAGGAAAATTTATATAAGACATTCTATTGTAACAAAATTGCCCGTCAATGATAGGCTATTCAGCTAGAATATTTCAGTTAAGCAAAAACTTCGAATTTAAAGAAATCGAAATTTGAAAACAAAAAAATGCTTAATCTATAAAAAAAATAATATTCGTGGCTGTGTGGTAAGTAGCATGTTTACCAACCACATGGTTCCCGGGTTCAGTCCCACTGCGTGGCACCTTGGGCAAGTGTCTTCTACTATAGCCTCGGGCCGACCAAAGCCTTGTGAGTGGATTTGGTAGACGGAAACTGAAAGAAGCCCGTCGTATATATGTATATATATATATATGCGTGTGTGTGTTTGTGTGTCTTTGTTTGTCCCCCTAGCATTGCTTGACAACCGATGCTGGTGTGTTTATGTCCCCGTTACTTAGCGGTTCGGCAAAAGAGACCGATAGAATAAGTACTGGACTTACAAAAGAATAAGTCCCGGGATCGAGTTGCTCGATTAAAGGCGGTGCTCCAGCATGGCCGCAGTCAAATGACTGAAACAAGTAAAAGAGTAATATCTCAATACGATTGAAATTTACTATAGATAAACGAGTTTGAAATAACTATTTAAAAATTCAGTGAAAATAAGAATTATATTTATAAAGACAGAATCTTTTTTATCCACAAAAACCAAATTCCAAACATTGAAGTCATAAGAGATACTGAGTTGTTCCCCTTAGAATATTTTGTTTGATTTTTTTTAAGGAAAATTCTTGCTGCAGTGGATCTCTCTATCAGCCTTCCAGAAGTCCAGAGCCTCCAGAAATCTGGGCACACCATGGAATACCGTTCATACCCTGTACCCTGCACTGAATAAACAACCCCACCTTTTGAAGTTGGTTAACTTGCATGTAGTGTGTTAATCTGTACCAGTATCTGATGAATAAAATTGTTCCTATTTCCCTTCCTTCAGTTTTCATCCTATAAACAATATACTCTACACCTGGAATAGTACTCTTTTACTTGTTTCAGTCATTTGACTGCGGCCATGCTGGAGCACCGCCTTTAGTCGAGCAAATCGACCCCAGGACTTATTCTTCGTAAGCCTAGTACTTATTCTATCGGTGTCTTTTGCCAAACCGCTAAGTTACGGGGACGTAAACACACTAGCATCGGTTGTCAAGCGATGTTGAGGAGACAAACACAGACACACAAACATATATACACACACACACACATATATATATATTATATATATATATATATATATATATATATATATATATACATATACATATATACGACGGGCTTCTTTCAGTTTCCTTCTCCCATATCCACTCACAAGGCTTTGGTCGGCCCGAGGCTGTAGCAGAAGACACTTGCCCAAGGTGCCACGCAGTGGGACTGAACCCGGAACCATGTGGTTCGTAAGCCAGCTACTTACCACACAGCCACACCTGAATTCTTAATGGATAAACAAACTTTAAATTTTGCTCTCTACTTTTCTTACTGTATTTCATATTTTATACAGGCAGGGCTGTGTGGTAAGAAGCTTGCTTCCCAACCACATGGTTCCAGGTTCAGTCCCACTGTATGGCACCTTGGGCAAGTGTCTTCTTCTATAGCCACGGGTCAACCAAAGCCTTGTGAGTAGATTTGGTAGACGGAAACTGAAAGAAGCCTGTCGTATGTTTGTGTGTGTGTGTGTCTGTTTGTGTCTGTGTTTCTCATCCCACCATCGCTTGACAACCGATGCTGGTGTGTTTACGTTCCCATAATCTAGCGGTTCGGCAAACAAGACCGATAGAATAAGTACTAGGCTTACAAATAATAAGTCCTGGAGTCGATTTCTTCGACTAAAGAAAAAGCCCTTTAATACGGTGCTCCAACATGGCCGCAGTCGAATGACTGTGATAAATAAAAAGAATATCTATTTTTTCAATGTCTCTAGAAAACCAGAAGCTCCGAAGCTCCTGGACATTTCCTGTCCCCACTTCTCCTGCTTTCCGAATCGTCGGTCCGGTACTGTGGGCAATCCTTCGGTATTGGTATACCATGTCGTTCAACCACACAACGTTCTCTCATGACGTATATAAAGAGGTTAGACTGAAATAGAGGATTAACTACGTCTATTAATCTTTTCTGCTCAAGATACTGGGCCCGAAATTTTGGGGGAAGGGGCCAGTCAATTTGATCGACTCCAGTGCGCAACTGGTACTTAATTTATCCACCCCGAAAGGATAAAAAGTAAAGTCGACCTCGGCGGAATTCGAACTCAGAACATAAAGACAGACAAAATGCCGGTAAGCATTTTGCCTGGCATGCTAACGTTTTCGCCAGCTTGTCGCCTTAGTATAGTAAGGATTGCTTTAATTTAATTTTTTTCTCTCCAAAACAACCCAACCTACCTCGTGTTTTATCGATTCATGGACGTATTTATTTTCTTATGAAATCAATTATCCATCGAAGCTTGTTATTTATCTAATCTTTTCCAGTGAAAAGAGCCTCAATTAGAGCAATAGATCATAGACATCAGATGACATCTAGGTTTATTTGGTTATCTATAAGTAAACATGGTGACAGGCGAAGGAGATTTTTGATGCTCCAGTGATTTTCGATGTTCTATTTTATATTATCATTGAAGTGATTATTGTGAATAAAGCACTTCTTCCACTTTGGTAGAAAATATATTTTGTAGGACTAACATATTTAGCGTTCCCGCCAAATCTGTTTCTTTTTGAATCAGCAACCCTACCGAGTGGACGTGACCAACCTTCTCTGAGGGAAAACCCCTACATATAGAGAAGTTCTCTTCTAAGCGGGAACGGAGACGGTAATTTTGGCTCACACAAGTGAACATTTGTGAACAGTCTCGTGGACTTGGCTACTGGTTCGCCCTTAAGGACAATAAATATGTGCATATATTTTTTTGTATATTCCTTCCTGATATATGACTTCCACAAATGTACCCTGTTTATATTTCTAGCAACTCGTAGCAGTTGTCAACATTTTGTATATAGTGAAGAATTAAGTGTACCTATAACAAATCAAGTCCAATGAATAAATAATTTTTAATCATGGATCGGTTCACGCATTTGTTTACTTTAAAGACATACACATTCCATTTGCAGCTGTTTTCCATGATTCACACTTAACCACTATATATATACACACACACACACATGTAACTAGCTTCTGTACGATTTCAGTGTACCAAATTCCACTCAGAATTCTTTCTTCAACACGAAACTACAGCAGACAGCACCCGATGAACTTTACCACCAAGTCTGCGCTATTTTGTTTCGTATACACTTTTACTATCAAATGATGCAATCGTTTCAAAGGTTGTGAAGTAAGTGCTGATTAAATATCCAGTTTACGAAGAAGAAACTGATATCTTACATTTGGGACATGTCATGATTTGACTGTGACATGTGGAGATCTATATCGGTTTTAAGATTTTGCACAAGATTAGCAAATTCAGGGATGTGGGTCAATGACACCGATCTCAGTGCTCGACTACTTCTTATTTTATCGACCCCGAAAGGTTAAAAGGCAAAGTTGACCTTGCAGATTTGAACTCAGAACGTAAAGACAGAAGCAATACTGCTAAGCATATACTCAGCGCGCTAAAGATGGAGATCAATGTTATTTTAAAAAATCTATTTATTGATGTTTACGGCGTTGATAGTGTTCCTTTTTTATTGCTGTTGTTGTTGTTGGTGGTGGTCATATTATTAGAGTTGTTATTGTTATTGTTGATATTCCTTATGTTGTTGGTAATGATGTTTATTGGTGTTTTTGTTGTTGTTGTTGGTAGTGGTGTGCTGGTAGAGGTGCTAGTGGTGATGGTGGTAGTTTTGTTGGTTTTCATGATGTTGTTAGTGTTGCTGTTGATATTGGTTGTGTTAGTCATTATAATAGGGGTCTACCCTCTCAAATGTTTTCCTGTCCAAGGTATAGGTCAGTCACTATCCATAGTTATTCCTGAAAGGACATAATTAGGCGGGGAGAGGGGTTGTGAATAAAATAGTACATCAATGAGGTGCTACTTCTGTAGTAAAAAACTAGCTTATATGGAGAATATTTCACCCATTGCATAACTGAGTACAACCAGAGAGAGAGAGAGAAATAGAGAAATAAACAGACTGATAAAGAAGGTGAGTGGAACTATCTGGTTTAATCCATTGTACAACCTAGAAGTCATGAACACAAGAAATTTCCTACTATTTGTAAAACACCATTTCACATCAGTGTACAAATACTTTCACTTCTTCAATTCACACAACATTAAGGTCAGTTACTCCTGTATGGACAGTACAGATTTGAATACTACAATCAGAAACATTTGCATATAGAACCACTATTGCATCAACCAATATGTAACTATTAGAATTCATTGCTTTATCTGCTCAGGCATCCTGAATCTCCAAAAAATTCATGGTTTTAATCCTTGAGTAAGAAAGGAAGGCAGTACTTTGCTTATGACCCACTACAGGGCCTTTCAGACTGGCAGGAAGGAGGAAGAATGTCATCCTCCAGATGGAAACCTGTTTCAAATGCTTGCAACACAGTGAATTCTATTTAAGGCACCCAAGATGTCAGATGGTGGTTGTGTCTACCATCTATGTAAGTCATAGCAGGATTTGAACTCATAATGCTATGGTATCCAGTCTGGCAGGCTCACAATTCTGCCAATCTACCCCCTTTGAATTACCACTTTCTTATCGGTCTTGAATGGATGGACAAAATCAATTTCGGCAGGGTCTGAGTTCATAGTGTAGAGAAGCAGTGCCATGATGCTTTTTGTCCGAGCCGCATAACATTGACATCCATAGATGGCACTGAAAAGAATTATGTGGGTCTAGCTACAAATATTTCCATTTCTCCTGGATATTCTGGACAGTCCCATCTACTTCATATTTATCCTTAAATCCATATTATTTTCCTAGGCCTAATTTTAGGTCTGTTTTTAAGATTCATATTTGTACTTGAAGGATTGTAATCTAGGAATTTCTGAAGCCACTGTTAACTAGAGCCTTGTTACAATAGTGAGTTGCTTTATCAAATATTTCTTTAGGTGTGGTTGTGTGGTATGAAGCTTGCTATAGGTGCAGGCATGGCTGTGTGGTAGGAAGCTTGCTTTCCCAACCACATGGTTCCGGGTTCAGTCCCACTGCATGGCACCCAGGGCAAGTGGCTTCTACTGTAACCTCGGGCCGACCAAAGTCTTGTGAGTGGATTTGGTAAGCCGAAAGTGAAAGAAACCTGTTGTGTATATACATACATACATATATATGTATGTATATATGTATATATATATATATATATATATATATATATATATATATACACAAAATAAGAAAATGGAGAAATACATCTAAATCAATATCAATTACCAGATAGTACTCAATCACATACTTTATTAAGCCACCACATAAGAAACTATAGGGTTAAACATAAAAAAAGTAGAGCAAAACAGTGTACATAAAGGAGTATACATAAAAAAGTGTACATAAAAGAGTAATGTTATACAATAAGTAGAATATATATAAGAGAATATAAATATAAGTAAATATTAATATAAATATAGATTACATCTTACAGCTGTTTCAGCCATGTAGATAAGTATGTCTCATTTTACTCATATTAGCCTTTTATGGTAGGTCAATATGTAGTTATAAATGAGACATTTACAAAAATATCATAAGGCCTCTTCGGAGATTATGTGATATAAATCAGTCTATATATATACCTATATGGGTGCAGGTACATACCCATAATACATCATATACATATACATATGAGTGCATATACTCACACTCCTATACATATAAATATACATATACATAATGATATAAATAATATAAATAATATAGATCAATAAACATACATATGTTCCACATTCAATGTTACAGTTTTTCAACTTAATATTGTGATATTACAATGTAGAAAACATACACATATTAATACCTAAATGCAGATATACAGAGTCAAGAGTACATTATATTAATTCTTATTAATTTCCAAAATGTCATTAAAGTTAGCATCATTATCATTGCCAATACCATTAATGCTACCAATATCATCATTCATATTATTATTAATAACGCTAATACTAGAAAAACAATTTATAGATTCCATTATTAGCAATATAGTCACAATAGTACTACAATACCATGTAAAGTGTTAAATATCCGCATATACATACGAAGTATGAAGTACCACATACATATATACATACTTAAATATATATCTGCACACTCACACGTATAAGAACAACCTATACTTATACCCACCCATGAATAAATATTCGCATATACATATACACATATCTAAATACGCACCTGCGTACTCATATGTACGAAAAAAAACATACACCTGTATATCCACCCATGAACATACATATACATACAAAAACATACATACACATATGCACACACCTCGACACCTCCACCCATATTCACTAAATCACAAAATATATGTCTGCCCATCAAAAGACGTATATATACATACACAATAAGTAAACAGAAGTTATTATTAATTAAGATATAAGTACATATTGGATATATGTTATCCCATGGAGGGTTGCATTTACAACCCCTATCTCAATTTGTATATATATATATATATATATATATATATATAGTAAATCCCCACCCCCCAAAAAACTAAGAACAAACACAACAAGAAAAAAACAACAACACAAGCATGTGGTACATGCTAAGTATTAGCAGACGCTCAAGGAAGGAGGGAAGGAAAAAAGGTAGTTTTACGTTTCGAGCAAAGCTCTTTGTTAGAAATAGGGGACGGAGGAAAGTCTAGGAGAAAAGGAAGATGGGGGAAAATATCCCCAACAATCCACATATGGTTACATTTATCTTTATATATATAAAACTGAGAATGTGTGTCTGTCTGTCTGTGTGTTTCCCTAAAACTTGAGAACTACACAACCAATTTCATTCAAATTTTACACATGTCTTATTTGGGTCCAAGTAGTGTCATGGGCAAAAAATTTCTAACTTCTTGCCCAAGGCGAACCCACAGCAATATCATATCTTCTCCACTATTTCAGTCTTACGTGTTAAAAGTGAATCAAAAACATCTCTCTAATATATGTATATGGATGTATATATATATATATATAATATATATATATATGTATGTATATATATATATATATATATATATATATAGATATATATATATATATATATATATATATTATATATAGATATATATATATATATATATATATATATATATATATATATATATATATATAATATATATATATATAATATATATATATATATATATTATATATATATATATATATCTATATATATATATATACACATGTATATATATAGCTGTATATGTATATATGTATATGTATAGCTGTATATGTATAGATGTATTTCTATAGATATACATGTATGTCTAGATGTATATATATATATATATATATATATAATATATATATATATATATATGTATGTATATATAGATGTACAGGTAATATGTACACATATATATGCATACATATATACACCCATACACACATACACACACATACACCCACATACATAAGTGCAGGTGTGTCTGTGTGGCAACAAACTTGGTTTCAAAACACATGGTCCTCAGTTCAGTCCCACTGTGTGGTAACTTGGCATGTGTCTTCTGCTATAGCCTGAGACCAACCAAAGCCTTGTCAGTGGATTTGTAGACAGAAACTGAAAGAAATTAATTGTATGTGTATATATATGTAAGTCTATGTGTGTGTCTTTGTGTTTCTCCCTCATCACTACTTCACAACTGGTGTTCGTTTATTTACATCCCCATAATGTACTGGTTTCACAAGAAAAAACTGATAGAATAAGTACCAGGCTTATCAAAATTTAAAAAAGCTCTACGCAGTGTCTCACAATTTTGTTTGCCCACTCAGTTGTATCTATCAATTTATCTTTGTGTGTGTGTGTGTATACATACATACATACTATATATATATATATATATATATATATATCTATATATATATATTATATATATATATATATATATATATATATATATATATATGGATTTCGTAGACAGGAACTGAAACAAATCAATCATATATATATATGTATGTATATATGTAAGTATATGTGTTTTGGTATTGGCAACATGAATGACAATGGCCAGAGACTACTTGAATTTTGTACATACCATAACCTGTGCATCACCAACACATTCTTTCCCAACAAGACATCCCACAAGGCATCTTGGAGACATCCAAGATCTTACCACTGGCATCAGCTGGATCTCATCATTACACGGAGATCCTTTCTGAATTCTGTTCAGCTGACCCGTAGTTACCACAGCGCGGATTGTGACACAGATCATTCACTAATAAGAAGGGTGAGGATTCTGCCTAAAAAAGCCCATCACTCCAAGAAAATGGGCTGACCACGCATTAACACTGCCAGAACCTTGGACCCTACACTGCGAAAATGTTTTGCTGTTTCTATCAAGGTTGCTCTCAGGAGCTACCCAACCTACTCTGCTGAAAGTAGGTGGAATTATATCAGGGAAGCTTTGTATACTACATCAATAGATACTTTCGGCATGAGAGAAAGGTAAAACCCAGATTGGTTCAGTGCTGGGGTCTCAGAGCTGGAAACAGTTATCGAAGCAAAGCGTGCAGTTCTGATGCAATACAAGAGTGATTCTTCTACAAAGTCACTCGAAGAACTCAGAAAGGCAAGAAATAAAACCCAGCTGACTGCCAGACGCTGTGCAAATGGGTATTGACAGGAAATCTGTCAGAGTATCCAGTCAGCTGCTGACAGTGGCGACTCCCATGGGATGTATGCCGGTTTAAAGAAGGCCATTGATCCATCCGCAACCAACTCAGCCACTCTGAAATCAACTACTGGGGATCTCATCAAGGACCAAAGCAAGCAAATGGATACATGGATGGAGTACTACCAGGATCTCTACTCACGAGAGACCACGGTAGCTGAGGCTGCAATCGAGAGTGTCAAAATCTTGCCAGTCATGTGTGAACTTGACAGTCTGCCATCTATAGCAGAGCTCACCAAATCTATTGACTCCCTAGCAAGTAACAAGGCTCCGGGAAAAGACGGCATCCCCTTAGAGATCATCAAAACTGGCAAAAACACCATCCAGCTTCGGCACATTCATGAGCTTCTGTGTCAGTGCTGGTAAGAGGGTACAATCCCTCAGAATATGCGGGATGCTAACATCATCACGCTTTACAAAAATAAAGGTGACCGTGAGGATTGTAACAATTACCGTGGAATATCTTTTCTAAGCACTGTTGGAAAGACCTTTGCTCGCATTATCCTGTCCAGGCTGCAATTAATTGCTTCTTGAATTTATCCAGAATCGCAGTGTGGCTTTAGAAGAAGCAGATCAACTATTGACATGATATTCTCCATACGCAAACTTCAGGAGAAGTCCAGAGGGCAGAAAATGCCATTATATATGGCCTTCATTTATCTGACAAAGGCCTTTGACTTGGTAAGTAGAAAAGACCTTTTCATCCTGCTCCAAAAAATCGGATGTCCACCAAAGCTGCTGAGGATCATCAAGTCTTTCCATGATGATATGCAAGGCACCATACAGTACAATGGTTCAACATCAGCCGCCTTCCAAATAAAAAATGGAGTAAAGTAAGATTGTGTCCTTGCTCCTACATTATTTGGCATCTTCTTCTCGCTGCTGCTGTCAAATGCCTTTGAGATATCAGATGATGGAGTGTTTCTGCACAGTAGAAGTGATGGGAAACTGTTCAATCTCTCGCATCTGCGTGCCAAGACCAAAACCAGAAGCGTCCTGATCAAGGAGATGCTATTTGTTGATGATGCCAATCTGGTATCACACACAGAAGAAGCCCTACGAAGGCTCATCAACTGTTTTGAGAAAGCATTTGGCAACTTTGGCTTAGTTATCAGCCTCAAGAAGACCAACATCATGGGTCAGGCTACATCGGACATCCCAAACATACATATTGGAGACCACAGAGTACAGGAGGTGGAGAAGTTTACCTATCTTGGCTCTACCATCACCTACAACCTATCCCTTGATGCTGAGCTCAATATACGCATTGGCAAGGCAGCTGCTGTGATGGCCCAACTCACCAAATGCGCATGGGACAACAATAAGCTAACCAAGACCACAAAAATGATTTACCAGGCATCTGTACTTAGCACTCTACTGTATGGAAGTGAGACTTGGACGCCATACACACGCCATACGACGCCATATGTCGCCTAAATATCTTTCACCTGCGCTGCCTCCGGAAAATCCTTCGCATCAAATGGCAGAATCATGTCCCCAACAAAGATGTCCTCAAGCAAGCAGGAATACCAAGCATGTTTGCACTCCTCACACAAAGACGTATGAGATGGCTTGGACATGTTAGTCGTATGGAAGATGGCAGAATCTCCAAGGACATACTCAACGAGGGCTTGCTAGGGGAACTAGGTCTGTGGGAAGACCGTTCTTACGATACAAGGATGTTTGCAAAAGGGACATGAATGCCTGCAACATCAATATTACCAACTGGGAAGCAGTTGCCAGCAACCATGGAGATTGGTGACGTACCATAAAAGAGGGAACACAAAGGAGTGACATAGAGAGAGAGGAGAAATGGAAAGACAAGAAAAAAGACGTCAACAAGAAAGTATGACATTACAACCAGCCAGGCAAAGTCTTCGCTACATTTGCGGCACCTGCCAGAAGGAGTGTTTGTCCAGGATAGGACTACACAGCCACAGCAGGAGATGTATTAGGACATGAAATGTAAAAGCCGGACTAGATTATTTTATGCACAACTCCATTGTCTCCCGAGACAAAAAGGATGCCAACAACAATATATATGGATTTCGTAGACAGGAACTGTAACAAATCAATCGTATATATAAGTATGTATATATGTAAGTGTATGTGTGTGTCTTTGTCTCTGTGTTTCGCCCTCATCACTGCTTCACAACTGCTGTTCATTTATTTACATCCACATAACTTACTGGTTTCACAAGAACAAACTAATAGAATAAGTACTTGGCTTATCAACATAAAAAAGCACTAGGCTGTGTCTCATATTTTTGTTTGCCCACTCAGTTGTATCTATCAATTTATCTTTGTATGTGTGCGTGTGTGTGTTTGTATCTATCTATCTATCTATCTATCTATCTATCTATCTATCTATCTAATATATATATATATATATATATATATATATATATATATTAAGGTATGTAGAAAAACAACATGGACAAGAACGTATAACTCTTAGAAGACGATACAATAACACGGACAGGACATTCGAAACCCTCAGTCTTCAGTCAAGAACCGGATCATCGTAGTAATTTCGGCTGATTAATCTATATATATAACACCCTAATGGGACCCTTAACTCCCAAATTTTAGTCATTTCTTTTATGATCCAAAACTATGTCAAAGGTACTGAATGGATCTTTATGAAACTTGGAAATTATATTCTATGCATAAGGGCCATAACTCCCATGACAATTCATATATTTTTGCTGTTGAGGAAATTTTAACCATAGATATTAGACATAAATGAAGTAATATTTATAAAATTTCAACTTTTTACAAGTCATAAAGACCCCTCCATGGGGACTTAACACCCACAATTTTGTCATTTTATCTAAGCAAAAACGAATACAGTTGTGCTCTTGGAAGCTGTAGGGTTACCCGAGCATAAAAGTTGGGCATTATTTCTAATTCAATGGTACAACAGTGTAACAGTTTGGCTTTGACATCATTTACATTGTGATTCTGCAATGTGGTGCATAAATTGTCAAGTAACGAGGGGCATCTTTGCCTCCACTGATTCAGTTGCAAAGTGTTGAGTAAAATTATTTGATTGCAGACCTCCATTCAATCTTTTTATTATCACTCGGTCACACATAGTCCCCAGATGATAACATTGATTTCAAGGCCTTCCCAGATGAGTGACTGGTTATTCAAAGACATTTATAGATTGTATATTTATTCTGTCCAATTACATATCAGTATAGTGGGCATTTGCAAACTCCAACTTTCATTTCTTCTTAGCTCTTACGTCACACAGTTGTTAATGTTTATTTCAGTTGGGTCACGCCCTTTCAATTGCTATAGATTCGTAATGCATCTTACGGCTGTGCCTGTCACCTGGATGGTGAGGAATCCTACATTGGGAGTGGTAATGACTACGGTAGGGTATCTGAATGCTTATTGTGATCATTCGTCTTTTGGTTTCTTGTAGCTTTGCTCTCTTTTACAAACCCAGTGAACATATATTTCCTCTTTCAAAGAAATTCAAACAATAGATATAAGACCCAAGTTAAAAAGATTCTCTACAATTCAGCTTCCCTGGTTGACATTAAGATGCCCACCCCCAACAGGGGCCTTAACTCTCACATTTTAGAGCTCCATGACCTTCATTTTTTAGGAGCAAAATCTTTTTAACAAGTTCAATAAGACTGGAATTTTGGAATATGCGCATAAAAATCAGTATTATGGGATACATGTGGCACGATTACAATTTTTTAGGCTGTGTAAAGAGTGAAATAACCCTCATCTGCAATTTTGATGAAATTCGAAACATAGATATTCCAGTTCATTTCAGAAGATTTAACAGAAAAGTCTAATTCTCCAATTGAATGTAACCGGGCAACGCTGGGTATCTCTGCTAGTATATATATATATATATATATATATTTACTGGAGTAAGCACATAAATGTGAAACAAGGTGGGAAAAAGAGTACTCAAATACCAGAGGTAGAGTAATCTCTAGACATTTTCAACCTGACCATAAGTTTTATAGAATATTTAATAGAAGAACGCTTAAGATCAGATATAAATGTTTTCTGTATGTACATATTTGTATTTTTTATATACTGGTACTTGTGTGTAAATATATCTTTATATTTGATATGCGTAAACTTAAACACAAACCTTTGGACTAAATTCAACTTTGACATGGAGTTTAAGTTGCTACTCTGGGTTTTTTAAATTGAATTTGTTTGAATACATGGATGTATTAATTTTAATATCCATATAACAGAATCATAAACATTGTGAAATCCAATATGCATATAACAGAGACTTATATTTTGTGGACCTAACCCAGCTTAGACATATGGTCTGGATTGAATATTTTGGATTCTAAAATTGAATTTGTTCATGTTACGTGGATGCGTTGAGTAATATCTAGATTATATTTGTATGATTAATATACTCATACGCAAATATTTTGTTTGCGGCAATACATATACTAAAATTGGAACGATACAGAGAAGATTAGCATGGCCCCTGCGCAAGGATGACACGCAATTTCGTGAAGCGTTTCATATTTTTAAAAACGGTGGTGTATCAGCATGGCCGCAGCTCTGAACTGAAACTTAAAATATATATGTGTGTGTGTGTGTGTGTGTATGTGTTGTGTGTGAATATTTATACTTTGTACCTTGTATAGTGAATTTTTGTTACGTTAGTAAACATGAATATAGTACGTATAATCTGTTTAGGATTTTCGTTAAGACATTAATACTGTTGGTACAGTTAAACGTGGTAGTGTATATACATTAGAATGTATTTACTTGACTATATGACGCATGTTATACCCAATGTAATGTAATATATAGTTCAATGTTGTTATTTATGTATTTTGCGCATGTGAATTGTATGTACGATTTGTCTATGTATGTATATGTATATGTATGTATATTTGTATATATTTTATATGCATATATATATATATATATATATATATATATTGATAAAACGGTAAGATAACAAAAGAAAGAAAGAAACCTCAATATTATGTAAATAGAGGAAATTCTCTATACAATATGTTACATTACTCGGTAGTCAAGATAATACTCTGAGTTTCAGATGCCGAAGTGGAAATCCACATTTATTTACGGTATTTTTTCATAACGTTTTCAAATAGCCAGATAACCAAAGATGGTGTTGTGGATTTCCACTTCGGCATCTGAAACTCAGAGTATTATCTTGACTACCGAGTAATGTAACATATTGTATAGATAATATATATATATATATATATATATATGTATGTATTTTGGATTTTTGTTTTATTATTTATTTGTATATATTGGATAATAAGTGCAGCATGTTTTGTATAT
This sequence comes from Octopus sinensis, assembly GCF_006345805.1. Lineage (NCBI taxonomy): Eukaryota > Metazoa > Mollusca > Cephalopoda > Octopoda > Octopodidae > Octopus > Octopus sinensis. The sequence goes on from NC_043012.1 coordinate 40,788,083, forward strand.
CAATATTATTATTATTATACTTTTCAAGTTAATTATATCCTCTGGCGAGGCCTATGGTTCTTTTAACATATAAGTATAATTTTTAATGCCTAAAACCATTATATACTGACATCAATAGGCAATATAAGTTGAATTGACCTTTGACCATAGGCTGAAACAACTGTAAGGAGTAGTTTATGAATTTCAATAATTTATAATATGACTATTAAAATATGTATTTGTATTATTTTTATTATTATATTACATATTGATTTATAATGTTTTGTTTGATTTTGATGTTCCCATTTGTATAATTAATAAATAATGTAAAATTGTAATATATATATATATATATATATATATATATTATATATATATATACATATGTATGTATACATACATGCATATATATATATATATATGTGTGTATATATATATACACCCCCACCAATAGGTCTGCACTCTAATAAATACAAGTATCTCTAAGCAGACGGCCAGAGGAAGAGAGAGAGGGAGCAAACGGCTGCTATGATAAAACTTCCCCCTACTGTCTCTCACTTTGTCACTAGCTCATTTCCTTTCTGACAAACATCACTCTGTCTATCTCTTTCCTACTACTACAATGACAAGAACATTCTACACACTTATACAAGGAAAAAAATTAACTCTTGATTATATTATACACACCTGCCCGTCGTGGTGTGGCCATACATATTAAGTAACGGCAAATAAAATATGTTATCTACAACTTCGACCACTGTCCTTATTCTTCAACATAAAAAAAAAAAATATTCACATCATCTTTCGTTTCTTCAACATCACGTCTGTTACATTCTGCTAACCACATTGTTACAGTTGGTGACCCCTACGCTAAAACATACTACAATTGGTGACACCGATGCTACAACGCTCCGCCGTTACACACACACACACACACACACTTTCTTTCTCCGTCTTCCATTCCTTGGACTTTTCCTTTTTCTATGTTTCTGACGAAGAGCTCCGCTCGAAACGTTAAATCCTTCTTTCTTTCCTTTCCTGAGCGTCCAATAACACTATACTTGTTCCACGTCCTCGCGTTGTTGTGTTTTCTCTTTGTTCGTGTTTGTATCAACTATATATATATATATTATATATATATACATACATACACACACACACGCACACACACACTATATATATATATTTCTTTACTGCCCACAAGGGGCTAAACATAGAGGGGACAAACAAGGACAGACAAAGGGAGTAAGTCGATTACATCGACCCCAGTGCGAAACTGGTACTTTATTTATCGACCCCGAAAGGATGAAAGGTAAAGTGAACCTCTGCGGAATTTGAACTATATATATATTTATATAATATATATATATATAGTATATCATATATGTATATACATATATGTGTGTGTGTGTGTATATATATATATATATATATATATATTATATATAGATAATATATATATATTTATATATATATATATATATATATTATATATATATATATATATATATATATATATATAATATACATATTGTAATATACATATATGTGTGTGTGTGTATATATATATATAATATATATATATATATTATATATATATATATATATATATATATATACATATTGTGTTGTGTGTATATATATATATATCATATATATATATATATATATATAAGTAATATATATATATATGTACATACATATAGCCTCCGTGTACCAATCCAATCAGACTCAGAGGCTTTTGTCGTCCCGAGGCCACAGAAGATGACATTTGCCCACTGTGCCACGCGGTGGAATTGAATCCAGAACCATGTTGTTCGGAAGCAAACTTCTTACAACACAGCAACACCTACGCCTACGCACGCACGCACGCACACAATACACACACACACACACACACACACACACACACGATGAAACGTGGGAGATTAGATGACCCGATTGGATGACCCGATTGG
>NC_043012.1:40800119-40847619 GCF_006345805.1 Octopus sinensis
GTCCAATGTCACTTCAGCCATGTCTTTTCATCCGACGTCTTTTTGTCCGATGATGTTTTGCTCCAACTTTTTGCCTAATTTTAAATAAACTCTTTAGAAAACAAGGTGAACATCAAAATCAAATAATTGTTGAGAATTTAATTGATAGGGTTTGTTGTTGCACAAAAAAATCATTGGACAAGGAGACGTCGAACCAAAAGATACGGACAAAAAGACATTTGATGAAGTGATGTCAGACTAAAAGACGGCACCATGTACAAATATACATATATATATACATATATATACATATATAAATATACATGCAACCTTTATATTTTACTAGGACGTCTGTTTTGATGCATAGAATTGGTAATATTGCTGTGACTCATTGTGTTTTTGTTTTTATTTGCTTAGAGATCAGTTGGATTTCTGCTGCTGATACGGAACTTCGGATTCTAGCTTGAATTTCAGCCTCTCAAAAGTAGTATCCTCATAAATTTGACCATAAAAATGGTCTAAAAAATTCGACTTTTACATTAGTATATACGGTATGTACACACACACACACACACACACACACACAATTAGCTTCTTCCAGTTTCCATCTGTCAAATCCACTCACAAGGCTTTGGTTGGCCCTTGGCTATAGTAGAGGACACTTGCCCAAGGTGCTAAGCAGTGAGACTGTGCTTGGGAACAATGTGGTTGGGAAGCAAGCTTCTTAGCACCCAGCCATGCCTGAAACTACACGCACACACACACATACACACACACATATATATATGTATGTGTGTGTGTGTGTCTTTGTGGTCTGTGTTTGTCCCCTACCACCCCTTGACAACGAGTGTTGGTGAGTTTATGTTCACATAACTTAACGGTTTGATAAAAAGAGACTGATAAAATAAGTACCAGGCTTTATGAATAAATTTGAGTAAAAATTCTTCAAGGCAGTGCTCCAGCGTGGCCACTGTCTAATGACTGAAACAAGTAAAAGATGGAAGAGATATTGACAGATTTTGTTTTTATTAACAACATAAAAATATAAACGATCAAATCATTGAGGAGAAAAAAAAGTGGGAAAAAATCAATGCAGTCCTGCTTCACCAAGGAAACAAAGAAAAAGAGAAAGAAAGGTGGTGGTGGTGTGGTGGTGGTGGTAGGGGAGTCGATCTAGCAGGGGATAGGAAGGTGGTAGAGGGTGGGGTGGGTGGGTGGGTGTAACAGATTGTATACAAAGTTTGACATGGTTAGTCATGTCTCACAGGCCTAATTGCAAGAGGGGGGGTTATTTAACCATCCATAAAATTTGTCCAGAGAGAGAGAGAGGAGGGAAGGGGGAGAGGAGGGAAGGAGAATGAACCGGTGTTGGGCATTGATTTATCTGAGGCATATTTTTCTCTCTAATTTCCCTCGCTGGATAAGGATTCAATGTTGAAACCATCCTTGAGGTCACCAGACTTAAATTCATGGAATACTTTCGTTTATTCTATTGACAGATAAAAGAACAGAACACCCGAGTGAACTTTAAACATGCTCAGGCTGATCACTGCCAGCTGAGCGAAATTTGACTGATGGAAACTGCATAGAAGCCTTTTGCATATACATGTGTGCTTCACATTGCTCCAGTCCACTCAGCTAACAAAAATGAGTGGCACCTGTAATTCAAAAGGGCCAGCCCTTTCACATTCTGTACAACACTGAATCTCCTTGGAAACTACATTAAATGTACGTGTGTCTGTGGAGTACTCAGCCACTTGCACGTTCATTTCACAAGCAGGTTCTCCTGTTGATCGGACCGACGGGAACACTTATTGGTATAACCAACAGAGTGTCAACTGTGTGTGTTCACATTGATACGGTGTGGGCTGTAGTGGTGTTTATTCATGTCTTGAAGAAACGTATGTCTCACAGTTTACTGGTTCAATGTGTGGAGGCGAAATAAAATGAAGTCCCTTTCTTGAAAACGAAAATGAGTTCTCCCCCAAGAAGTTTTGTCAAACCTGTTGTAGCATGGAGAAAGCTGGGGTTAAAAAAGATGATGATGGTGTTGTGTACATATATATATACATACACATTCTTGTGCATATATATATATATATATATATTTATGTATATATATATATATGTGTGTGTGGTGTGTGTATGCACTTTTTTTCAATATGTGACTGCGTGTGTATCGTTGGCCATTTTCTTTCTCCGTCTTCCCTTCTTTGGACTTTTTCTATATTTCTGACGAAGAGCTCTGCTCGAAACATGAAATCCTCTTTCTTTTCTTTCCTTTCCTGAGCATCCAAAAACACTGTACTTGTTCCACGTCCTCACGTTGTTGTTTTTTCTTGCTTGTTTATGTTTAGATTGACTATATTCTGAGATCCCCTTCAGTCATGAATGACCATGGGATTGCAACTAGAAAGTTACCCTCCCAGGCACAAGTCTGGGCAAGGTTGTTTATGGAAGACTAGCAGTCGCCCATGCATACTGGCCTCCCCTCTCCATGCCACTGATGATGTCCAAGGGAAAGGCAAAGGGGCTGATACAGCTTGGCACCAGTGATGTCGCAGCTCATTTCTACAGCTGAGTGAACTGGAGCAACGTGAAATAAAGTGTCTTGCTCAAGAACACAACACGCAGCCCGATCCGGGATTTGAGCTCACAACCTTACAATCGTAAGCTTGACGCTCTAACCACTGAGCCATTGACTATATATATATATATATATATATATACTTATATATATACATATATATATATATATATACTTATATATATACATATATATATACATATACTTATATTTATATATAAATATTTATTAGGGTTAGGGTGTTGAAGGTTTATCTTGCTTAGCTTACATAGGACTATCCCTACTATCATTGCTTGATAACTAGTGTTGGTGTGTTTATGTCCTCATAACTTAGCAGTTCAGCCAAAGGTATCAGTAAAGTAAGTATCAGGTTAAAAAAAAAAGTACTGGTGTTGATTCATTCAAATAAAATTCTTCAGGCTGGTGCCCCAGCATGGCCGCAGTCTAATGACTGAAACGAGAATACATAGTATATGTGTGTTCATTTATATGTATGTACAGGACAGAAAAGTTAATTAAGAAATGTATAGAATTTTACAGCCCACAACACAAATATACTGCCATTGTGTGTATATGTTTGCGCACCTATTATATTCCCAAAGTTATTAATTGATAAATATATATATATATATATACACACACACACGCCTTTATTGACTGAGCTGCTTGTTGCCATGGTTACAACAGGAAGTATTTTCTATGGAGCTTGTTAACTGTCTTTTCTTCTTGTCTGCCCCCCCCCCCTTACAACTACAGTCTCTCTCTCTCTCACACACACACACACACACACACACACACACACACACACACACAATATGGGGCAATGAATTCAAGTGATATAAAGATAATGCTACAGTTAACTATCCATGTATGTCACACTTACTTTACTCCTGAATTCCACCTAGAAACCAGCTTTGACTTATTAATGGGACAAAAATTAAAAGTACTTACCTAAGGACAGCTGTTTTGTAGGGAGGCTTAGCAGTAAGTTAGCTCTGTGACTTATATAGGTACAAACATGTGACTTGAATCTGACAGGGTGTGTGAATGAAGTTTTATTAATCCTTTGGTTGCCTCATAAAGGAAACACACCCATCATCATCATCATCATCGATTAACGTCCGTTTTCCATGCTGGCATGGGTTGGACTGTTTGACTGAGGTCTGGAGGGCCAGTGGCTGCACCAGGCTCTCCAATCTGGTCTGGCAGAGTTCCTACAGCTGGATGCCCTTCCTAATGCCAACCACTTTGAGAGTGTAGTGGGTGCACTCTCGGGGTGGTTGGCATTCAGAAGGGCATCCAGCTGTTGAAACCTTGCCAAATCAGACTGGAGAGCCTGGTGCAGCCTCCCAGTTCATCAGTTCTCAGTCAAACCATCCAACTCATGGCAGCAGGGAAAATGGACGTTAATCGATGGTGATGTATGTGTGTTTATATATGTGTGTGTGTGTGTTCTCAACAACACGGTTTTGGGTTCAGTTCTACTGCATGGTACCTTGGGCAAGTGTATACTATATCCTTAGGCTGACCAGGGCCTTGTGAGTGGAATTGGTAGACGGAAACTGAAAGAAGCTCATTGGGTGCGTGTATAAACAACTGACTGGAATGATGAGTTTTAAATTGGAGTATATATATTATTATATAGTTAGTATTGTACATATATATATATATATATATATATATATATATATATACATACACACATACACACACACACGCACACACATGCACACACACACATGACAGAAGTAAATAGACACGCTTATAATCGTTAAAATTTATTTAAATCCAGAATCATACATTCAATGCAAGGACCCTATTAGGACCTTACTGATCAGATGACAGGTATTCTCTTGAGGAATTTCTTGTCAAGTTTCATGCAATGATCTCAAAAAATCTGGCTTTGAGGATGCTTTCTTGTTCATTTTATGAAGTGTCCTGTCCATTATGCCCCAGAGATGTTCAATAGGGTTCATATCTGGTGACTGAGTTGATCTTGGAAGTTTTTTAATGCCATTCTTTTCCATCCAATCTTTGTGTGATAAGGAGTTCCATCATCCATAAATAAAGAGTCTTCTTTAATCATTTCATCATTGGAGAAGGATTGGAAGGAGTCTTTTCTGCAATATGGACAAATATTTATCTGAGTTTATGTTTCCCTCACACTCCACCAGCTATGATTAACCATTGATCCAAATTTTTCCTCAGACCATCGCAAAATAGCCATCATTTTTCATTGTTGGCTGCAATCTTTCCACATCAAATTCTTGGTCACAGAGTCTCCAAGCCCACACTTGACCACTATTAGAAAATGCAGCAAATCTGGACTCATCAGAGAATATATCAATGTCCCAAAATGCTAGTGGCCTCTCCACCATCTCATTGGTCCAATTTTTTCTCCACATGATATTGGCTGGCCAAAGAAGTGGCTTCCTTCTTGCTACTCTACCATAGTAACCAAGTTTGTGGAGACACCTGACAGCTGTTCTGGAACTGACATCAACTTATTGTGCTATGTCAGAGGCCTAGCAATGAGGATTATCCTCCACACTTAACAAAGCGAAGGGTTGTCAGAGGGACCTGGTTGACCTGGACAAGGTGATGTAGACTCCTTCCCCTCTCTGGTAAATTGCACAATCACTCTGTAAACTGTTGAAAGTAGGATACCAAGGTTTTCTGATGGTTCACACTTGGCTAATTCCACCTTCAGATTGACTGACAATATAACCTCTTTGAAATTCAGACAGTTCCAAGACTTCTTTTGTATGTGGCAGGATTAAAAAGCCACATGTAGAACTTGAAACATAAAAACTGTCAATTAATAAAGAATACAAACCATTCGCAGCAAAACATAAAATGGGGTTTTATGGGGTGTCTATTTACTTCTGTCTTGTCTGCATGTATATATATATATATATATATATATATATACCCAGGAAAACCTGGGACGAGGTGGTGAAGCATGACCTCGCTCTTTAGGTCTCACCGAGGAAATGACCAGAGACCGAAACCTTTGGAAGTATGCTGTGTGTGAGAAGACCCGGCAGGACAAGTGAGGCCATAACCCGTGGCCCCTACCTGGGACGTAGTCAGTCCACCTGTGCATACCTTCCTTCTTGGAACACATAACTCTACTTGTGAAGACCTGTTGAGGCAAGTGAAAATCAAAGAATCAAAAAATCAAATCAAATCAAAATCGAAATCGATCAACATCAATGGAATTTGTAGTTTGTGGTACCAGTGCCGGTGGCACATAAGAGAACCGTCCGAACGTGGCCGTAGCCAGCACCGCATCGACTGGCCTCCGTGCTCGTGGCACGTAACAAACACCATCTGATCGTGGCCATGCCAGTCTGGCCTGGCCTCTGTGCCGGTGGCACGTATAAAGCACCATCCAAGCGTGGCCGTTCGCCAGCCTCGTCTGGCACTTGTGTCGGTGGCACATAAAAAGCACCCACTACACTCATGGAGTGGTTGGCGTTAGGAAGGGCATCCAGCTGTAGAAACACCGCCAGATCTGACTGGCCTGGTGCAGCCTTCGGGCTTCCCAGACCCCAGTTGAACCGTCCAACCCATGCTAGCATGGAAAGCGGACGTTAAACGATGATGATGATGAATGAGTGACGAAAGAATAGCCAAAGTCCTCATATACAGTCAGCTTGAGAGTGGGCACAAGAATGTTGATCAACTCTGGCTCAGATATAAGCACAAGCTGAAGAGTGACTTCTTGGAGATGAAGATAGCTGACAACACCTTTGAGTGATCAGCTTTGGAAGGACCAAAATGGAGATCATTGTGTCAAAATGGTATTAAAAATGGTACTAACAGGCTTCGGGGTGCAAGGCAAAAGAGAAAAGCGGCTGCAAATATATCATCTGCACTGACCTGTAATCCTCATTCTTGCAACACCTGTTGCCTTCTTTTCAAAATGTTGACAGGACTTAAATGTCACATACGACATAAGCTTTATGACTGACAGAGCACGTTTTTTGGAGCCTCATATGTCGAAACTAACAGGAGAGTCCATTATATATATATGTCTGTGTGTGTATGTACATATATATATATATATACACACACACACATATATATATATATATATATATATATATTATATATATATATATATATATATATATATTATATATATATATATGTATGTAAACAAAGATAAATGCGATACAATAAAATTAATTATAATCGCCGGTGTACCAGTACACGCCATATATTATACATATATCATTACATTCAAGGCGAAGAGTGCACTAGATACACAATAGCTGGATAAATTTAGTGAGATGAGAATTAAAAACTTTTACAAACTTAACTTTTCTTATACTGCAGTTTCGCCAAATTCAGCAATAAAAATAGTATTTATTTACTCAGGCTGGCTCTTCAGTAAGATTCCTGTTAATGATGGGAAGACCATATCAATAGACCCATGTGCGTCTATCGAAATGCTCTTTCTAAACTATTCAAAACACTGCGCAGACTCCGAACAAACCCGACAAAATAGGGGATTGTGGTATATCATATATATATATATATATATATATATATATACGTATAAAGTTAATCCAAACAAGAAAACACAAAAAAACAACAACGCGAGGACGTGGAACAAATATAGTATTATTGGACGCTCAGGAAAGAAGGGAAGAAGGAGGGTTTAACGTTTCGAGCGGAGCTCTTCATCGGAAACATAGGAGAAGGGAAGACAGAGGAAAAAAAATCGCCAACATATATGTAGTCAATAATAAAAGGGTAAAATTAATTAATTATTAATTAATAATTTTACCAAGTAGTGTTCAGTATGTAAAAAGACCATTTACGGTATATTTAAAACATTACGTTATATAATTAGGGTTCAGTAAAATAATTTACTTTACCACACACCGAACTATTAGAAATAGCAGCTAAAAAGTTTTAGCTATTTCCTCTACTATAATAAAAGTCTCCCAGACAATGTTTGCTCAAAATTAATTCACGTAGGTATAGAGGGAAAAATAACGAAAGATCACACGTACATAAGATTACTTGAGAACACCATTTCTGGATTAGTTGGATAAAGAGATCAACATTTCCGTCATCAGCCCAAGATTTCTAATCCAGAAATGGTGTTCTCAAGTAATCTTATATAATAATATAATGAAATTATTGTATACAGTGCTCAGGTGCACCACAACTTGTCAGAAAGTGCATATAAAGTACATGCAGTAGTGTAGAAATGTCTGGGTGTATGGAGGGAAGAAAATCAAGTGTAGTGTTGGCGAATCTCAGGAAGCATGGAAGTCTTGAAGGAAGCAGTGCTCCGACAACTAACAACCGATGTCGGCAGTTTGTTCCACGCTTCAGCAACTCTCAGCGTGAAAAAATGTTTCCTGAAGTCATGGGAGCTGTGCTGTTTCCTTACTTTGTAAATATGTCCACGGGTGTTAGATGGGTGGAGTTTGAAGAGGTGCTCAGAGTTATTGTTTGTGCGATGGTTGATAATTTTATGGGTGTCTGCCAAGTCAGCTGCCAGACGTCGGAGTTTCAATGTGTCCATGTCCAGGGAAGTAAGGCGTTCAGGATATGGCAAATGCCTGATGGAGGGTATTCTTTTGGTTGCACGTCGCTGAACAGCTTCCAGACGATTGATGTCCTGGGCAAGATAGGGGCTCCAGACCGGCGATGCAAACTCCAGGTGAGGTCTTACCATAGCTATATAAAGCCGCAGATAGATAGCCGGAGAGCGGCTCACAAAGGATTTGGTGAGTGATGCCAAGACGCCCTCAGCCTTCTTGACAATTTTAGCGATGTGTTTTGTCCAACGCAAATCGCTGTCGACAATAACACCCAGGTCACGTTCACTTGAAGACTTTTTGAGACTAGTGTTGTGGAGGGAGTAGGTGGACGCTGGGTTTCTCCTCCCAAAATGCATGGTGGTACATTTGTCCACAGCCAGCTTGAGTTGCCAGTCCATGATCCACTGCTGCATTGTGTCCAGGTCTGCTTGCAATAGAGATCCATAGTGTACAGGATTTGACCTCTTTATTTCGAGGTACAGCTTGATGTCATCTGCATATTTCAGCACTGTGGCATTCTTTAAGTTGGCATCTATGTCATTAACATATGCAACAAATAAAAGGGGGCCAAGAACAGATCCCTGCGGCACACCAGATGTCATCTCATAGGGCGAAGAGTGCTGTCCTAGAACTGTGACAACCTCTTTTCGGCCGAAAATAAAGGACTTTAACCAGTTATAGAGTTCGTCTCTTACACCCAACGCAGAAAGCTTCACCATAAGTCTTTTGTGTGGCACAGAGTTAAAAGCCTTAGCAAAGTCCAGGTAAACAACATCCACCCAGGATCCGCGATCAGTGATTTGGGTACGTGTGATCTTTCGTTATTTTTCCCTCTATACCTACGTGAATTAATTTTGAGCAAACATTGTCTGGGAGACTTTTATTATAGTAGAGGAAATAGCTAAAAGTTTTTGGCTGCTATTTCTAATAGTTCGGTGTGTGGTAAAGTAAATTATTTTACTGAACCCTAATTATATAACGTAATATATATATATATAATATATATATATATATAATATATATATATATAATATATATATATATATATATACATATATTCGAAGGCTAAAACAATGCAAACGCATTGTGACCAGCGATGTGTTGCAACATCTGATGGTCTGGTCAGTCTCATGTGATCACGTGATATATATATATATATATATATATATATATATATATATATTTAAAAATTGAGGGAGATAAATTAATATTAATTTTAATATCAATTTAAAACCAGTAGTCCAGCATTCAAAAAATCTGAGGAGTCAGAGAAAATTCAAATATATTTGTATATTGGCAGGGCTGGCCTGCTAGGTAGCCGGCCAGAATGCTAGAAAAAGATCATCAACGATCAAACTACAAGGGAAATTCTCTAGAGGAAGAATTCAGCGAACACCAGAACCAACTTTGGCGGGCAGGACATATGAAAAATTAAATAAAAAACAGACTTAAATGTATACCTCGGTTTCGGTCTTAACAAAAGAATTACTTGCATAATTCAAGTGTCCGTGACTTCATCAGTACATTCGGTCCTCAAGATGCAAACCGCAAGACTAACCCCAAGTTAGACTAGGGTTAGTCTTGCGGTTTGCATCTCGATCGTTTGATTGTTGATGATCTTCTTCTAGCATTCTGGCCAGCTACCTAGCAGGCCAGCCCTGCCAATATACATACATATATATATATATATATATATATATATATATATATATGTATATATATGTATATACAGGGTGTGAGGAGTAAATTGTTGCCATTTTATATTTTTAATTTCATGCATGTGCATTGTTTGTTTTTGATTTTGTCGGCTACACAGTATAGTAGGGTCAGTTGGGCACTGTCTGTGAGAGAAAAACAGCACCATTACACAATTCACTCAGCTAGAAATTTGGAAACAACATGCCATACTGCTTGGCATTTGTGCCGGAAGCTTCAATATGAACAGATGGTGAACACAGAACAATCATTGGCTTGCTGTGCCCCAAAAATATGTACTGAGAGTGATAAAAATCAAACATCCAGTCAACATCATGGTGTTTGGAATGACTGCTAGTGATGGTGATGTTATGCCTCTATTCACCTTCCCACATGGACTCAGGTTCAACACAAAGTCCTACATCAAGTGCTTGGAGGAGGTAGTGTTGCACTGGGTCAAGAGGTTGACTGCTGGAAGACCCTATGTCTGGCAACAGGACTCTGCACCATGCCACACAAGCAGGAGAACCCAGTCATGGCTGTCAGACAATTTCTGCAACCACATCACCCCTAACATCTGGCCTCCTAACTCCCCAGACTGCAACCCTCTTAATTATTATGTGTGGGGTGCAGTTGAGCGAGAGACCAACAAAACTCTTTGTAACACCCTAGATAAACTGAAGGCAAGGATTATGGCAGCATTCACCAACTTAAACAAAGAGAGCGTCCAGACAATTTGAAGAAGATTCTGAAGTCGTCTGGAGGTTGAAGTCAGTGGTGATTTTATTGAATAAATTTACTCTTTAGTATTTCAAGATATTTTTATGTAATTTTGGTAAATATATCTGTTAAAATGAGATATCAAAAGTTATTTCATTTTAGCGTGATTTAGATGACATTATATTCACTGTGCCCTGTATATATATATATATATATATATATATTTCTAAATTCGGTATGTGGTAAGGCAACTCGTTGCTAAACCCTTATTGCTTAGTATTACTTAAATTTTCCTCGAATGAGGCTTTTACATGCCGAAGACTACTTGGTGTAATTGATAATTTTTCCAAATTAATTAATTTCACCCTTCATTATTACGGATAACCATATTTTATCTCAGTAGATGACCACAGCATCTTGTTTTGGCTACACGCGGGTGGGAAGGGGCTGTTGACACAATCGTTTCATTCACAAATTGAATTCGGTGATACCAGTTGCGGGTTCTAGCTCGCTCTGATACTGAGTGGAGTTGGTGCCTTCTGGTATCTCAAAATTCAATATATAATCATTTATGATTATAGTATTCTACGCTGAAGAGAAAAGAAGTTTCGGTAAGATAGAATTATTTATTATTTAATATTTAATATTTAATTCGTATGCTTTCCTTAAAACTTGATTTCGAAACGTACGTCCGTGGATAACTAAAAAAATGTATGATAGATTGCAGTCAATTCATTCTCTCTTACCTGTTTGTGCCTTCCAAATGCTGTTTTTACTGAGATCTCCCTTTTTAGTAGAAGAAATAGCTATAACCCTTTGACTGCTATTTCTAAATTCGGTATGTGGTAAGGCAACTCGTTGCTAAACCCTTATTGCTTAGTATATATATATATATATATATATATAATTGCAGCATGGAAGGTGTTTATAAGCCATTTAAGAAACACACAAAAACCGTTCGATTCACTTCAACATTTAAGTTTAATTTGTCAAAATATTTTCGGCGCTAAAATCTGCGACCTGTTCACTGACAAAAATCCGTGCTTGCGGATTTTAGCGACGAAAATATTTTGACAAATTAAACTTGAATGTTAAATGTGAATCAAACAGCTTTTGTGTGTTTCTTAAATGGCTTACAAACACCGTCCACGTTGCAATTGTTTTCGTTTCAGCACACGATCTCAGATCAAATCACTTGCTATGCGAGTACATCTCCGTATATATATATATATATATATATATATGACAGGCTTTGAGACAGATTCTGTCCACCAGGTTTACAAACTATAATTAATTCACTTCTGCAATCCATATATATATGTGAGTCCTGTGAGAAATGGTGTAACTGGCTATTCTCCATGACTACACCTTTGCAATCTTGTTCACAAGCTGAGGCTGAACAAGCAATTTGCTCTGTGAGGTACAACCTGTTACACCCCAGCCCATCTGCTGCACAATTCTCCCACCATTTCCTTTGTTCTCTGTTTCCACTGAGGTGGTTCTGGGTATTTTTCTCTCAGAAATTTAATCTTTTATACATCTAATGGTTCTTTTTTCTTTCTTTCCTGCTCTTCAAAATACAATACTAAATGAAGATTTCTAACCGAAAGAAAAAAATACAAAACAATATTATACACCTTCATGTATAATAACGGATCTGTATGTAGGTTGTTAACATTTGCACTTAAACACACACATACACACACACACACACACACACACACACACATATATATCTCAAAATAAGCAACAATGATATCCAGAGGTAATGTAGTACAATCGTTTCATGCAACTCCATTTAATTGAACAATGCAATCATTTCATTACATCAATTTAAAATGTAGAGTAATCTTCAGCTGCACAAAGACATAGAATTTAATTAAATTAGAACAGAAGCACACATTAGTATAATTTTACCTAAGATCTCCAAGAAGTTAAGGGGATAGACAAAGAACATGTTGTACCAACAACATCATAGTTGTAACTGAAATTTCTTTTCAAGAAGACACTGCCTGTCACTGATTTTTCTGTTATTTTTTTTTTATGGGGTCAGTTTTAATTTCTAGACTAGTTTATCAAATCCTTTGTATATTTAAGGCTGAGAGAAAACAGAGGGTAGTATCTGTTTGGGGTAGAGTTGATGGAGTAGACAGACATTCTAGATGGTGGAGTCATAAAATCCAGATTTATTAGAAGCAATGTCACGAGGTTTAGTAAGGGAAAACTTAAAACAAGTTGTTAGCTGATAATTAAGGGATCGCCCATTAGCAGACCATTGATAATGGGACAGGGGAAGTGTTATCATGTAGTACTACAGTTAACTACTATAAAACAAGGTTATTAAGAAGAATATTTATAAATACTTTTTAGTATATATCAAACTTTTAACACAAGAGAGGGAGAAAAAGAAAATATAGAAATAGTTTAATATTTATACACTTAAATACTAACTTATCAGATGATATCTGTGAATATTGATTAAATGATATTTATTGATATTAATAAAGGAATATTGAGGTGAAAGAACAGGCTAATTATATATTAAAAAATTTTAATCTAAGCAGATTTTTTTAATAAGTAGTGAATATATCAGCATAGCTTTATATAAGCTGAGTATGAAATTTAAAGAGATACGAGACTTAGAATAATTTTATCAAGGGCAGAACACCATAGAAAAGGGATAAAATGGCTTAATTACTAATACTATGGTAAAGTATATTTAGCTTGTTAACACCAATAGAGAAAATTTTTAGGAAAAAATATTATAATTCAAAATATATTGGACTAAAAATTATATTTACTTGTTAAGATAATATCTATAAAAAACTGATGTTTGGTATTGGCTAAAGGAATAATTAAGTTATGGAACAATCCTATTTTACACTAATCTTTTTTTAAAATTAATGGTTATATTATAGGTTTAAGAATTTATTATTATTACACCCTACATGGGATTTATATTTTCTTATTGGTACTTATTTAGAAAGGTTATTTATATAAAAGGTCCTTATAAATACTAGGATCAGGAGGGTAGAGCCATTTGAGAAAGAGAAAAATCAAATAACTTTTTGTTTTTAAAGATCATTTCAAACAAGATTATCATACTGTATAAGGTTAAAATTTTTTTAGGGTAATCAAGAAGATTATTAAGAATGAGAATTTTAACAAAAATATATATGTATATATATGTGTGTGTGTGTGTATCATTGGCGATTTTCTTGCCCTGTCTTCCCTTCTTTTGGACATTCCTCTATTTCTGAAGAAGAGCTTTGCTCAAAACATAAAAACCCTCTTTCTTTCCTCTCCTGAGTGTCTGATAATACAGTACTTGTAGCACATCCTCGCATTGATGGTTTTTCTTGTTCTTCTTTGTTTGGATTCACTATATATGTATATATATATATATATATATATGACAAAACAAATAGCGAGAGATTATCAATCTGGGCACAATACTTCATAAACTCTCTGTTGGCACACCGGTGGATTTGGTTAACCCGAGGCTATAGTACAAGTCACTTGCCCAAGGTGCTGTGCAGTGGGATTGAACCCAGAACCATGGGGTTGGTAATCAAGTTACTACACAGCCTCTCCTGAGAGGAGGTGGAGTGTATGTATGCTATGCTATAAACAGATGCACACAACGACTTGCATATATACATGTATGTAGTTACCTGTCTGTCTCTCTCTGCATTGGTTCTGCATTTTACCAACTGACCACAGAAGAAGAACATTTAAAGCTGAACTTAGCCAGATTTAAATGTAGATTGCCATGGCAAGTAAGCCACTCTCCATGGACGCTCTAACGACGGCTGTGACAATGATGACATATCATGATATATCTTGATGAATTTTAATATTTCCTATCTTAAATTACCTGCAGATGAATGTTGAAAGTATATTGTTTCTTCTTCTCTCTTTCTGTCTCCCTCTCAGCTCATACAATCAGATTTAAAAAGAAACACACGCGAAAATGTTACGCTACCTCAGACGTCTTTTTCTTCGACATCTTGTCAGTAAGTATATTTATATATATAATTTTGTATATACTTGTATATTTATTTAAGTAAGTGTATATCAATGTATGTACGTCCAGTAAGTGTGTGTGTATGTATGTGTGTGTGTGTGTGTGTGTGTGTGTGTGTATTGGAAAATGTGTTAAATCCTTGGTACAGTTAGGTATATTTGAAAAAGGAAAAGAAAGACTTCACTAATTAATTAAGTAGGAGAAAGGTCTGGGGAATAGGCTGGGTGGCGAAGAACTTTGTAGCCAAGATCCCTCAACTTCTGGAGCATCATTAGTGAAACGCATGGTCAAGCATTGTCATGTAGTGTGATTGGCCCACTTCTACTGACCAGTTGGGGACGATGGAGTAGCAGTTTTTCATTAATTTTGGCAATTTCATGGCAATATGTTTCTGCAGTAAAGGTTTTTCCAGGTTTTAAGAAGATATAGTGGATGAGTCCAGCAGTACACCACCAAACAGTCACCATAACCCTCTTTTTGAAGAGCTCGGGTTTAGGGAAGGGTTTTGGTGCTTCATTTTGGTCCTGCCACTATGAAGAATGTTTTTTATTATTGTACAGAATCCACTTTTCATTGCAAATTACAATATGGTCAAATTACAGGAACATTCGTCCTAAACCAGGACTGCCATGTTATGTTGGCAAATAATCTTTACTACAAAGTACTGTTGCTGAATATCTCATGTTGTGAGATTTAAAAAATAATAATTCTTCCAATTCGTTGTGCTCCGCAGATCCGGGCGCTTTCATTCGAATGTCCTCCCTCAGATGCTTCAAAACATCACAGTAGAACTCTAGATTAATGGTTTTGGCCCAGGGGGAGGAATTCTCAAAGCACAATACCACACTTATGGTGGTGGGGGGCGATGCTTGTGGTAGGTCTTGCAGATCGCTCATTGTCCAGGGGTGTTTTGCTTTTAAAGCAGCTGCGTCACTTGAAACATTACGTACGACCCATTGCCTCATCACCATAAGCCTGCCGAAGCAGGCTCATTGTATCTGTAGCAGACTTCTCAAGTTTAAGGCAAAATTTTACATTGGCTCTTTGTTCCAATTTCCTGCCCATGACAAAAATACCAGACTACAGCATACACACGCGATCAGCAAAACACAAATTTTCAAACTTGCAAAGTAAACACAGTGACGTCACTTGACACACTGCCTCATGAACATCACTGCTAGCTCTCATTGTGCATGCAACCATGTGCTGCCCTCTGTTGGCACACTACACAACTAGTCCGGGAAGTTTTTGGTGTCACCCCATACTGTATTTTCCAGTTTACAAGTTGATATTATAAATTATATAAACATTCAAAGATCGTCACAATCTTTCCAATTCCTGTTGTCATCTGGGTGTATAAATCATCCCCAACTCCATTTGGCTGTAAATTCTGACCTGCACACTGGAGAATACGGTCAGCAGATTCTTGTCCTCCATGATCCAAGTAATCTGCTGAAAGGGTTCATCTGCCAGCTCAGCTTATGGTGGAGATAAATATTATCACTGTTCTATATAATCAATAGAAATCTTTGCTTAATGACCACATCGCACGTTCTGATGGCCTCGTTTTCTTTATCTTAACAATGTCTTTGTTCAGTGTATTGGGAACAATTAAGAAGAGAGGACGAGATGGAGGCGGGGCGGGGGGGGGTCGTTGAGGTGTTGTGCGCATGTATAAAAAAATATTTTTGTATGGAGATAAGCATGAGGTGGAGGGTTGTGGGTGGAATTTGCTCAAGATTAAGATAAGAGGTATTGGGGTGGAAAGTGAATGGGTGTGCACGTGACGTAGGTGAAGAGGTGCCCTGGAAAGAAAAGTGTGAAAAGCAGTGAAGAGAGCAACATAGTGAGAAAAAAAAAGTCTAATACTATAAAGTTAGGTGCAGAGGTCGAAGGAAATGTTACAAAGTTGGCAAATAGTTATCACCACCACCATCACCACCATCACTATCACCATCACCATCATCATCATCATCATCATCATCATCATTGTTTAATGTCTGTTTTCTATGCTGGCATGGGTTGGACGGTTTGACAGGTGCAGGACACTGGAGGAGGAGGAGGATGATGATGATGATGATGATGATGATGATGATGATGATGATGATCATGCCAACCACTTCGCAGAGTGTACTGGGGTCTTTTTACATGGCACCAGCACAGGTGGTGGGGTGGGGATTGGAGATCAGCAAATAACTTGCAGGACAAAGACCCACAACCGGAAGGGAGGGGAGTGGGGGTCGAGGGAGGTGGATTTGTTTCAGTCGTGAGGGATAGACATGAGGGTCTTGTTATAGAGGAGATTCTTGGCTATTCCAGTTGGAGAAGAAAAAAGATAAGGAGAGAAATAGCAGAAGAGAGAAAGATAGAGAAAGACAGACAGTGAGAGTGGAAGAGAGAAAGAGAAGAGAGAGAGAGAGAGAGAGAGAGAGAGAGAGAGAGAGAGACAGAGAAATAGATGGTGATGAAATGTGTCAGTACATACCCTCAAGGTACCCTTTATGTTCAACCCCCTAAATTTTAAGGTCTATAGAAGTGAATATAGATGGCAGTTTACGGTAATACCTCACCATATTGTGGTTCCCCTATCGCGCTCTCAGTACATCGCGGATTTTTCTGGCTAATATATATAAGTTTATATCGCAGACTCCCCCAGTATATTACGGGGTTTCTGCAACTGATAGGTATTTATATTTTTTTAGATTTTAATATATCCCTTGACCTCAAGTGGCCTGAACTCTTTACATGAACACCACCCTGTACATAACTCCATGTCCCCCTACATGGCCTTGCTTTTTGCTTTTTGAGCCAAAAATTAACTAACTAACTAACATCTGTGATAAGATAAGCAATTTCACACCGAAAAATTAATAAATAAAAATACAGTATAGTACTGCACTGTATAACACATTGATTAAAATATAATTAAAAGAAAATACGTGCCGTAGATGAGTAAACAAAGAATGGCATGGGAGGCGAGTGTGGGGTGTCGGTTTGCATTTTGATAAAATGGTGGATATGTGAGGGCATTGGGAGGGGTTGGGTGTTGATAATAAGTATGTGTGGGTCAGTGGAGGGGAATGCAGCAGGGTTGGTAATCATGGATGGTGGGAAGGAGGGAGTAACAGATTGTGTGTGTGTGGCATGGGTGGCATGGGTGTATGACACGTCAAGAGGATTGGACATGCGGCATATCTTTTCAAGCACAACAAAGTGCAAGATGTCTCCTCTGGTGCAGCACGACATGTTCGGGTTGTTTCTAACCATTTTACTGCTTGTTTTCCTGTTTTTGTGAAGTGGTTGGGTTATAAAGTCCAAAAGAAAAACAATTGCATGTGAAAGAATATAAAATATATAAAAAAAATAGAAAAGATTTTACGGAAAAATAAAAAGAGGTAAAAGAAGAAAAACAGAGACAGGATTATTAAAAATGTCTGTTTTATTCTTTTATACTTGTTTCAGTCATTTGACTGCAGCCATGATGGAGCACCGCCTTTAGTCAAACAAATTGACTCCAGGATTCATTCTTTTGTAAGCCTAGTGCTTATTCTATCGGTGTCTTTTGCCGAACTGCTAAGTTCGCTAACACCAGTTAACAAACAAACACAAACACACACACACACATGTATATATATATGACAGGCTACTTTCAGTTTCCTTCTACCAGATCCACTCACAAAGCTTTGGTTGGCCCAAGGCTCTAGTAGAAGACACCTGCCCAAGGTGCCACGCAGTGGGACTGAACCTGGAACAATTGATAATCACTCACCAATAACCCTGTCTTTATATTTCAAACACTTACTATAAGTTTAGGACAAAATACTCTAATAATGGAAAATTTACATGGAGCCTGGCACAGCTTCTTGGCTTCCCAGACCGGTCGAACTGTCCAACCCATGCTAGCATGGAAAATGGACTTTAAACGATGAAGAAGGTGTATAAATATGCTTAATGAGCATTATTTATACCTTATATATATCATCATCATCATCATCATCTAACGTCCATGCTAGCATGGGTTGGATGGTTCAGTCGGGGTCTGGGAAGCCAGGAGGCTGCACCAGGCTCCAATCTGATCTGGCAGTGTTTCTACAGCTGGATGCCCTTCCTAACGCCAACCACTCCATGAGTGTAGTGGGTGCTTTTTACTTGCCACCGGCACAGGTGCCAGGGGAGGCTGGCAACGGCAATGATTGGTTGGTGCTTTTTATGTGCCACCGGCGCAGTGCCAGGAAAGCTGGCAATGGCCACAATCAGTTGGTGCTTTTTACATGCCACCGGCATGGAAGCCAGTCAAGGCGGTGCTGGCATCGGCCATGTTTGGATGGTGCTTTTTACATGCCACTGGCACAGGTAGTCTCCTCAAGCACGGCAGGTTGCCCTACGATATATATATATATATAAAATTGATATCACAGTTCTATATTTAAGAGATGAGGAATTATGTACATTATTTACATTTGACAGATATTTGTCCTCATCTTGTTTGTTGTTAACACAACATTTCAGCTGATATACCCTCCAGCCTTCATCAGGTGTCGAAATTTCCCCAAGACACCTGATGAAGGCTGGAGGATATATCAGCTGAAACGTTGTGTTAACAGCAAATGCATTTTTGTTTGTCTTAATAACTGACGAGATGCTGGAACAGACTTCTGCCCTGACATTCGAAATTCTGAGTTTTATTATGGCAACCGACTAATTTGTCACATATTATATATGTGTGTATATATATATATATATTCTTTTATTCTTTTCAACCCTAAGGTTGTGGCCATGCTGGAGCACCACCAATGAGATCACCTTTTCAATTGCCAACCTTATGTGATTAACTTTTGGTTGAGGAGGGAGTTGAACACTAGTGCTGCCCTCTTTTGTGTTTCCTGCCTTGACATAAATGCATCTGGGAAGTTGGACAGCAGGAGATCAAGTTGTTTCTTGAAGACATCTACCCCTATTCCATGAAGATCCCTCAAATGATGTATGTCTGCCTGTCTGTCTTTCTAATATTTCGTTCCCTTCTAATTCCAGATTACAAACTGCTCCTGCTCTGTAGTCTGGTTGTCGTTGGTTTCTTCTATTTTCTCAATTCTGACAGCGTCCACGGTAAGAATAAAGTTTTCTTCATAAGCTTTACTGCCTGTGTCTGTGTGAAGTCTACATGTTTATGTGTATTTGTGAGCATATCTACATGGGTTTGTGTGTGTGTGTGGGATGAATGTTTGTGTTTGTAGTGTAAATATATATATATATATATATGTGTGTGTGTGTGTGTGTGTGTTTTGGCAGACGCCCCGCAGGTGAGAAGTAGGCTGGTTGACTACTAATAAATAGTGGACTGATACAGTCAGTAATGTCAGTCAGCTGATCAGGCCAGTTCCACAGAGAAGGCGAAATATGTCATCATAATGTGGGACAAAGCAGTGGCAACAATGATACCTCCTGCTGTATAACGGTGTCTTTATAACAGTGGTGCCGAGGATTCGAGGATTCGTAGTTTACACAGTCACGGATTTGTAGTAGTGGAACATAACAGTGGTGATGAGAACACCTCCCACTGTATAACAGGGTCGTTATAACCATGGTAACAAGGTTACGAATGTAAGACATATGTTCAAGAACAATAAAAGAAAGTTTGAAGGATTCAAATTGAACTTCACACAATGGAAAGTAATATACACACTGAAAAATAAATAAAAAACGATTCTAAAGTAAAAAAAAAAAAAAAGTGCAAACACAATTGAACTACGAATGGTTCAAAGTAATAGAAACACTGAGAAATATATAAAAGAAAAAGATCCTAAAGAAAAAGTGTCTGATAAAAAATTGGAACTTTTCACAGTGAAAAATAATTCTGCGTGGAAGGAAAAAAAAAAAATAATAATAATAAGTCTGTTTGAAAGATTTATAAGTCAGGCCGCTATATGTAGTAGTGCTACCAGTGATAATGTAGACTTGGTACTACCTGTGGCATTTTGAGAAAAAAACCCAAAAAAACTATGGTTTTGTGTGGAACAAAAAAAAAAATAATAATAAGTCTGTTTGAAAGATTTATAAGTCAGGCCACTATATGTAGTAGTGCTACCAGTGATAATGTAGACTTGGTACTACCTGTGGCATTTTGAGAAAAAAACCCCAAAAAACTATGGTTTTGTGTGGAACAAAAAAAAAAAATAATAATAAGTCTGTTGAAAGATTATAAGTCAGGCCACTATATGTAGTAGTGCTACCAGTGATAATGTAGACTTGGTACTACCTGTGGCATTTTGGAGAAAAAAACCCCAAAAAAACTATGGTTTTGTGTGGAAAAAAAAAAAAAATAATAATAAGTCTGTTTGAAAGATTTATAAGTCAGGCCACTATATGTAGTAGTGCTACCAGTGATAATGTAGACTTGGTATACCTGTGGCATTTTGAGAAAAAAACCCAAAAAACTATGGTTTTGTGTGGACACAAAAAAAAAAAAATAATAATAAGTCTGTTTGAAAGATTTATAAGTCAGGCCGCTATATGTAGTAGTGCTACAGTGATAATGTAGACTTGGTACTACCTGTGGCATTTTGAGAAAAAAACCCAAAAAAAAACTATGGTTTTGTGTGGAACAAAAAAAAAAATAATAATAAGTCTGTTTGAAAGATTTATAAGTCAGGCCACTATATGTAGTAGTGCTACAGTAATAATGTTAGACTTGGTACTAACTGTGGCATTTTGAGAAAAAAACCCCAAAAAAACTATGGTTTGTGTGGAACAAAAAAAAAAATAATAAAAGTCTGTTTGAAAGATTTATAAGTCAGGCCACTATATGTAGTAGTGCTACCAGTAAAATGTAGACTTGGTACTACCTGTGGCATTTTGAGAAAAAAACCAAAAAAACTATGGTTTTGTGTGGAACAAAAAAAAAAATATAAGTCTCTGTTGAAAGATTTATAAGTCAGGCCACTATATGTAGTAGTGCTACCAGTAATAATGTAGACTTGGTACTACCTGTGGCATTTTGAGAAAAAAACACCAAAAAAACTATGGTTTGTGTGGAACAAAAAAAAAAATAATAATAAGTCTGTTTGAAAGATTTATAAGTCAGGCCACTATATGTAGTAGTGCTACCAGTAATATGTAGACTTGTACTACCTGTGGCATTGAGAAAAAAACCCAAAAAAACTATGGTTTTGTGTGGAACAAAAAAAAAAATAATAATAAGTCTGTTTGAAAGATTTATAAGTCAGGCCACTATATGTAGTAGTGCTACCAGTAATAATGTAGACTTGGTACTACCTGTGGCATTTTGAGAAAAAAACCCAAAAAAACTATGGTTTTGTGTGGAACAAAAAAAAATAATAATAATAATAAGTCTGTTTGAAAGATTTATAAGTCAGGCCACTATATGTAGTAGTGCTACCAGTAATAATGTAGACTTGGTACTACCTGTGGCATTTTGAGAAAAAAACCCAAAAAAACTATGGTTTTGTGTGGAACAAAAAAAAATAATAATAATAAAAGTCTGTTTGAAGATTTATAAGTCAGGCCACTATATGTAGTAGTGCTACCAGTAATAATGTAGACTTGGTACTACCTGTGGCATTTTGAGAAAAAAACCCAAAAAAACTATGGTTTTGTGTGGACAAAAAAAAAAAAATAATAATAAGTCTGTTTGAAAGATTTATAAGTCAGGCCACTATATGTAGTAGTGCTACCAGATAATGTAGACTGGTACTACCTGTGGCATTTTGAGAAAAAAACCCAAAAAAACTATGGTTTTGTGTGGAACAAAAAAAAAAAAAATAATAATAATAGTCTGTTTGAAAGATTTATAAGTCAGGCCACTATATGTAGTAGTGCTACCAGTAATAATGTAGACTTGGTACTACCTGTGGCATTTTGAGAAAAAAACCCAAAAAACTATGGTTTTGTGTGTGAACAAAAAAAAAAATAATAATAATAATAAGTTGTTTGAAAGATTTATAAGTCAGGCCACTATATGTAGTAGTGCTACCAGTAATAATGTAGACTTGGTACTACCTGTGGCATTTTGAGAAAAAAACCCAAAAAAACTATGGTTTTGTGTGGAACAAAAAAAAATAATAATAATAATAAGTCTGTTGAAAGATTTATAAGTCAGGCCACTATATGTAGTTAGTGCTACCAGTAATAATGTAGACTTGGTACTACCTGTGGCATTTTGAGAAAAAAACCCAAAAAAACTATGGTTTTGTGTGGAACAAAAAAAAAAATAATAATAATAATAAGTCTGTTTGAAAGATTTATAAGTCAGGCCACTATATGTAGTAGTGCTACCAGTATAATGTAGACTTGGTACTACCTGGGCATTGAGAAAAAAAACCCAAAAAAAACTATGGTTTTGTGTGGTAACAAAAAAAAAAATAATAAAGTCTGTTTGAAAGATTATAAGTCAGGCCACTATATGTAGTAGTGCTACCAGTAATAATGTAGACTGGTACTACCTGTGGCATTTTGAGAAAAAAACCAAAAAAACTATGGTTTTGTGTGGAACAAAAAAAAATAATAATAAGTCTGTTTGAAAGATTTATAAGTCAGGCCACTATATGTAGTAGTGCTACCAGTAATAATGTAGAACTTGGTACTAACCTGTGGCATTTTGAGAAAAAAACCCCAAAAAAACTATGGTTGTGTGGAACAAAAAAAAAAAAATAATAAAAGTCTGTTTGAAAGATTTATAAGTCAGGCCACTATATGTAGTTGTGCTACCAGTAATAATGTAGACTTGGTACTACCTGTGGCATTTTGAGAAAAAAACCCCAAAAAAACTATGGTTTTGTGTGGAACAAAAAAAAAAATAATAATAAGTCTGTTTGAAAGATTTATAAGTCAGGCCACTATATGTAGTAGTGCTACCAGTAATAATGTAGACTTGGTACTACCTGTGGCATTTTGAGAAAAAAACCCAAAAAAACTATGGTTTTGTGTGGAACAAAAAAAAAAATAATAATAAGTCTGTTTGAAAGATTTATAAGTCAGGCCACTATATGTAGTAGTGCTACCAGTGATAATGTAGACTTGGTACTACCTGTGGCATTTTGAGAAAAAAACCCCAAAAAACTATGGTTTTGTGTGGAACAAAAAAAAAATAATAATAAGTCTGTATGAAAAATTTAATAATTCTGTGTGGAACAAAAAGTAATTCTTTTTGGAAGAAAAAAAAAGAAATGAAAAAGAATTAACGAGACATTTGAAGCGAGTCGTGCCAGAAGATTTCAAATGTAAGCAGAGAATTATCTGTTGAAATTGAAAATGAACCAGTTGCTAAGAAATGGACAAAGAAAACGCAAGCCATTTTGTGATTGAGGATACTAAACAAGTCCTCCTTGAAAAGATTTCAGATGAAATGTCGGTGGAGGTGACTAGGGAAGAACACATTGTAGAAAATTCTGAAATTAGAGAATCCGAGCCCTCTGTTACAGGAAAAGGTTCTTCTACTGAAAATGCTTCATTGAGGAATTGCTCTAATGCAGACACTTTAAAAGATAATGAAAATTTAGGGGTAAATTGGTCCAGTTTCATCCTAGAAAAGTGTAACAAAAGTCATAGAAAAGAAAAATATATATGTAAGAATGCTGTGTAATTTTTGAAAAAAAAAAAAAAAAATATATATATATATATATATATATAATTGTGTGGAACAAGAAAAAAATCTGAATAAGAAGGAAAATAATTCTGATTAGAAGAAAAAGTAATGAAAATAAAAAAAAAATGTGTTGAAAAAAATCTCAAAGTGGGGAGGTGTTGTGGTGGATGAGCCCAGGTGAGAAGTGGGCTGGTCCACTACTAATAAATAATGGACAGACACGGCTAGTAATGTATGCTGTTTGGGGCCAGTCCCACAGAGATGATGAAATACATCATCATAATACAGGACATAACAATATGATGGACTCTCCCATCAAAGATGACATATGTGCGTTCAGCTTTTTGCCGAATGACCTGCACAAACGATTTGTTTATGGAGATCAACTGTTTGTGCTGCACACTAGCCCACTCCCTCTCCATCAAATCGATGTTACCTGAACAGGTGTCACTGTGTACCGTGTGTCAGGTGTTGAAGTATTTGCAGAGCAATGTGAGGTGAAGTGTTTTGCTCAAGAAGACAATGCACCACCTGGTCTAGGAATTGAATTCACGATCAATAGATCATGAATTGAACATCCTTACACACCCACAAACACAAGCACACACACACTTATGTACGTTTATGTCTGTGTTTGGTGTGTATCCTGTTGCTCCAAGATTAACAGTTATGAAGCCGAAAGTGTACCTTGGTTTCTGGATTTGCAAACTCCTTACCAATGGTCCACAGACGTCCCATTTCTCTTGTATATTTCCTACCAGATTGGTGTCCTGAGGGTAGCTGATTTCCCCAACAGAACATATTTTTCCATGTAGTCCCACACATGTATGTATGTATGTGTGTGTGTGTGTGTGTGTGTGTGTGTGTGTGTGTGTGTGTGTGTGTGTGTGTGTGTGTGTGTATATGTATATATATATATATATATGTATACGTATGTGTGTGTGAATGTATGTATGTATGTATATGTATGTATATGGCCAGATGTTAGGGGTGATGTGGATGCAGAAATTGTCTGACAGTCATGACTGGGTTCTCCTGCTTGTGTGGCATGAGTCCAAGCACTTGATGTAGGACTTTGTGTTGAAGGTGAGGCCATGTAGGAAGACGAATGGAGGCATAACATTGCAATCACTAGTGATCACTCCAAACACCATGATGTTGACTGGATGTTTGATTTTTATCACTCTCGGTACATGTCCGCAGATTGACACCAAAACACCAAATACGAACACCAAAATGGAGCTTCTGACACGAATGCCAAGCAGTACAGCATGTTGTTTCCAAATTTCTAGCAGAGTTAATTGCGTCTTGGTGTTCTTTTTCTCACAGACAGTGCCCAACTGACCCTACTATGTTGTGTATAATTGTTTTTAATATTTATTTTCTTTTTTTCAACAGGAAAACATCAAGTTTGGGACATCATCAATACCACAGGTTGGTCAGAAAGTTTTTCTTTGATATCTTTTATTGTCATATTTTGGTACCCATGGGGTGCCAACACTATAAATAGCTTTCTCTCTCAGCCTTATATATATGCTCATACATTTCCGTATCCCTCAATACCATGCCCTACTCACTTGAGCTGTGTGAAGTCTTCTCTTGTAGTTATTTAGTGATGTCACCAGTGATGGTGTTATGAAAAAAAACAAAACTAAAGCAAAAGCACCAACAAGATGATTTGAAGTGGTTGGCATTTGGAAGGGCCTCCTGCTTTGAAAAAAGAACATGAAAAACCATGCCAAGCAGATGCTAGAGCTTTGCACATCCCTCTGGCCTGTCAGTTTGAGTTGAACTGTCCAACCCATGTCAGCATGGCAATAAAAAGACACTAAATGATGACGATGACGATGACGATTGTGTGTGTGTGTGTGTGTGTGTAGGGCCTCAATTTTTCAATATAGGTCACATGTCTCCAGATGGAAAAAAAAAATTCTCTCTGTTACAGGTGTAGACAAGATATGCACAGCTGTTGCCCACATGATAAAAGAAATGTGTTCTGAGACAGTCCACATATTATTGAAGCACAGATATTGCAGCTGTGTGTAAACATTAGTGTCCACTGTCAATCTGAAACACAGACTAATGTGTAGTTTATAGGTTGTGTATTTTATTTTTATAACACTTGTACTTAATTCAATAATATAATGTGAAATATATATTCTCCTGACGAGTAAAGACTGATTCTGAAAATGGGTGAGGTGAGTGTATAGCTAAGTGACTAAGGAATTTGCTTCACATTTGTGATGTTCTGGGTTCAAATACTACCATGTGGCACTCTGGGTGTGTATCTTCTATTTTAACACCTGGGTTGGGCAAAGTCTTCTGAGTAGAATTTATGAGAAGGAAATTGTATGAGCCCCTATATATGTGTGTGTGTGTTTCTATGTATACATATGTATGTATGTGTGTATATACACACACGTATATATGTATGTTCAAGTTTGATCATTACCACGTCACCTTACTGGCACTCGAGCCCCGTGCTAGTAGGGTGTTAAGAGCATCATCCAAGCGTGATTGTTGCCAGAGCAGCTAACTGGCCTCTGTGCCAGTGGCACGTAAAAGGCACCATTTGAGCATGATCAGGAATAGAAATAAAACAAGTCTTTTATGTTTACACACAAGTATGTATGTATGTACACACACATATATACTAACAGTAAAACCTGTCGTTGGTCAGGTAATTACTTTTGCAGTTTGTCAGGAGCCACATTGAACATATCCTTCTGTGTATAATTTGCTCCTCCTGTATGTGTGCATCTTTAGAAGAGAAAAACTCTGTAATAATTGAAGTTTTGCAGTTCCTTCTGCTGTTTCTTACGATTGGCTGCCTTTCCAAGACGATCAGCTGCAAGCCATGCATGACTTTCGTCACCGTTTTCTGCTGCATGTCAAGCTGCCGTTCTTTGTTCACTATCTGCAACTGGTGCATTTCATTGATGCTTCATTTCAGATGCACGTCGTGCATTCTTTCTCTGTTGCTGATCTGCCAGCTGTGTGCATGTCTCATTGTCATTTTCTGATGCACATCTTGCGTTTGTTTGGTGTTCGTTTTGTGACGGTCTTTTTTTATGAGAAATTTTGTTTGATAATAAGTAATAGTGAAATGAAATTCGGACGCTATGTTACAGTGATGCAAGGAAAATAGGTATATTATATAGAAGAATAGCTTAACCCTTTCGTTATCAACCCAGTTGAAACCGGCTCTGGCTCTGTAATATAAATGTCTTGTTATCATAAGTTTTGAATTAAAACCTTCCACCAAACCTTAGTCGCAATTACTGTTCCTGACCCTAGCTTAATGATAACCAAGTTATTTTACAAAATTCTTTGTTATATCTAAAATAATTGAGAGAAACAGAGAGCATCTCAAAATAAATACAGTAATGATAGGGTTAACTCTTTAGTGTTCGCATTATTCTGCCAAAATTAATGCTTTTTTATCCACATTGTTTTGAACTAATCATGCATTATCTTGTAGCTATGAGATTTTGATGAGGTAGCTGTTAATTTTTAAAATGATATTGTAGGGTTGGTGTGAGACCAGATGTGGCCAGTTTGAACATAAAACAGGCAGAATACTTTTGGCCGGATATGGCTGGTTTAAATGCTAAAGGGTTAAGGGAATGAGAAATGTTTTTGATAAGGAATACCAGTAAGTCGTAGTGAAATGAAAGTACAAATGCTGAATGGTGTCAGTGTTTTTACTGAAATTCCGAAGCTATTTTACAGGAATGCAGAGCAAGGCACTGTGTGGTTGTCTCTTTGTTGGTGTGTCGATGATTTTTTGTTTCGCTGTGAATTTGTGTCTGTCTTCGTATGGCTTCACTGTCAGATTATCTCTGCTTATGTGAAAGAAGTTTGTATATTTATATCTGAACAGAGAAGTTAGAAAAATAGGTATATCTGAAACATGAAGGAATATACATATGTGTGTGTGTGTGTTAGTCCTGCTCTGCTGGTGAAAGTGGACAAAACACCCACTCTTATAATTTTCTTTTATCTTTTCTTTCTTTTCACCTTTTACTTATTTCAGTTATTAGATTGTGGCCATGCTGGGGCACCGTCTTGAAGAATTTTTAGTTGGACGTATTGACCCCAGAATGTTTTTTTTAATTTTTACTTGTGCCAGTCATTAGAGAGAGAGAGAGAGAGAGAGAGAGAGAGAGCGAAAGAGCAAGAGAGATTGACTGTGTTTAATTGAGCAGAACAGACCATCCTTGAGTAAATAAACAAATAAATATATATGGTGTGGTGGTTGTCAATGTCTTGAATGCTGACCATTCTTGCCACAGGACAATTTCCAGCCAAATAGACAGAAAGATAAATAGAGAGAGAGAGAGAGAGAGAAGAGAGAGAGAGAGAGAGAGAGAGAGATTGAAAGGTGTGGATTCTTTGAAAATTTTGTCCCTTTAGCTCTGGTCACACCACCATCATCATTATCGACTGCTGAGGACATGCATAGGTTTGAAAGAAATGAAGCTAGTATGATCGGCTGGGTGTGTAATGTCTGTGTGCACACACGACAGAGTGTGAGTGCCCTGAGAGAAAAATTGCACAAGGACGTGACTCTCTCTAACTGTGGAAAGAACCTGTGAAAGAGGTAGACCCAGGAAGACATGGGATGAGGTGGTGAAGCATGATCTTCGAACATTGGGCCTCACAGAGGCAATGACAGGAGACTGAAACCATTGGAGATATGCTATGATTGAGAAGAACCCCACCATTGCTTGAGAATCGATGTTGGTGTGTTTATGTCCCCTAACTTAGCAGTTCGGCAAAAGAGACTGATAGAATAAGTCCTGGGATTGACTTTTTTGGCTAAAATCCTTTAAGGTGGTGTTCCAGCATTCTTCTCTATTTGACAAATTTCTAGCAGGAAATTCTTTACATCCTCCATCTAACATGGAAATCTTTGTAATTCCTATTAGTAAACGAAACATGTGTAACGGAGAATAAATAATACCTAGAAATCTTCAGTTTCCTGTTTTGTTATGTATACATGTCTATATTAATTGTTGGCAAGGACACAGTACTTCATACTGAGTATAGTTGTTGTTGTTGTTGTTTGTTCCTTCTCAAGCCATGCCTGGCTCATAGGGCTGGTTTCCTGGTTTCCTTGGCGTATCGGTTCCCCAACTGGACAGGACGCCGGTCGGTCGCAGGTGAGCTGCAAGAGAAAGTTGTGATGAAAGAGTCAGCAGAAGTTTGCCATTACCTTCTGCCGGAGCCGCGTGGAGTTTGGGTGTTTCTCTCGTAAACACACATATCACCCAGTCTGAGATTCAAACTCTCGTTCCTTTGACCACGAGTCTGCTGCTCTAACCACTAGGTCATGTGCCTCCACTACTGAGTATAGTACAGATTTACAAGTTAGTAGTATGTTTTACCCTTTGTTAACAGTGTTATAATATCACTTTTAAGTTTATCTTTAGATTTTCTCTAGAATTCACATCTAGGACTGGATTCTTCAGCACATCTAATTGAGCAGACCAACGAAGAAAGCCATATCACTCTTGACCATCTAATCTTTTTTTTTTATTTATGTATTGATAACTCTGTTCTCTGATAATCCCTTTTGCATTTTAAACAAGTTAAAGTGTGAGTTTAAAACATTTGGTTGCTATTTCTAGCAGGTGATGTAACAGTGTAAAGCAGGCATAGTCAACCTTTGTTTGAGAAGCATGTCATATGAGACTTGGTTCATTTTCAGATGGGCTCCATTCCTAAAAAAAATCAAGGAAATTTCTTGCTAGTGTGCCAATCAGAAATCCTTTTAGGCTCCTTTGTTAGTTAGTGTCTTATTTTTATGACACACCTAGAAATGATTGACCTGGCATAATGGAATACAGTCAACTCTATGTATTGAGGGAAAATTTGCTTTTATGTGTGTTTTTGTGAAAAGTAGGTCAAATGCGGCTAAAACAAATTTGTGTCAAAATAACAATAACTTTTCCTTAAAGCTTACCATTTATTTACAGAAGCCAATTTATATGAATAGCTTGCTAAAAATTTGTGTATGAAGAGTCCATAACTATAAGATTTATGTTGCAATTGGCTGTACTACAACTGATCAAACATGAACTTTTGTACTCCCAAGGGACCTGTTAGGAGCTTCTCAATAGGATTTTGCACTCTGTGAATTACAGGAACCAAAAATAAGGTTGGAAAAAAACATCACACACCCCTAAAACTGTGTCAGCATTTTATTGCTTCCTGCGATAATTTGTGAGGGATCATCTCTCAGATGTTATCATGTAGGTTGGGTTTGAAAAGTATCTCTTAAATTTTCCCTCAAATAAGCAGGCTGAGTAAACTTGGATCAGTTTTTTAATTACTGTATGGGGTAATTAATACAGTCCTTATACATGGGCTGGAATGTCGGATCAGGTGGTGTATATTTTATGGCATATTTTATGTCTGGAGACAGATCTTGGAGAATGTTATGAAATTGAAAGATACCCTTGTAGTCATTGTTATCATCAATCTTTGTTGTCATCAATCATTGTCGTCATCATCAATCATTGTTGTCATCAATCATTGCTGTCATCATCAATCAAAGTTGTCATCAATCATTGCTGTCATCATCAATTATTGTCGTCATTAACCATCGTTGTCGTTATCAATCATTATCATTGACCATCATCATCATCATGAACAACCATTGTCGTTTTCATACACCGTTGTTGTCATCAACCATCATCATTGTTATCAACCATTGTTGTCATCATCACCCATCGTCATCATCATCAACCATCGGCGTCATCATCAACCATTGTCATTATCATCAATCATCATCATCCTGTAAAAAATTTAGATTAGGAGTTCTCAGCCATTTTCTATCTATGAATCCCTTTGATTCCTATTTTACTCCACGGGACCCCACAAGCCATTTAATTTTTTAGAAAAACCCTGTTATATTCTTATAATTGAATATTAGAAATTGCCTAAAAATATTAAAAAATATATCACGTGCTGTAAAAGCATAACCAATTTATTTCACATAATTTTTAACACCTGAGCCAACATTTGAAATCAATGTTTATTACCTGTTATATTAATTTTCTGTTAATTTTTTCCATTATTGTTTGTTTTTCTTTTCAAATTTTCGTTGCAGCAAAACTTAAAAACATTCTATCAAGTGAGTCTTTGATGCACATGCACCCATACTTAACACCCATATGTATTATGTATATATATATATACACTCCCATGATACTGTCCAAAAGTTTCAGTACATTATGAAATTATAGAAAAAAAGATAATTAAAATCCTGATATTAATCGTGACCATTCATTATTAGATTAATAAATAATATTCTTTCACCAACAAATTATTTCGAACAAAATAACTTCTAAAAATATCTGTATAATAATTAGATATAATAATTAGATATAATAATTAGATATAATAATTAGATATAATAATTAGATATAATAATTAGATATAATAATTAGATATAATAATTAGATATTAGTTTTATCAAAATGACCGCCTTTTTTCGCAACAACAGCATCACATGTTCTTGGTAATCTGTTAATTTGTGATGTTAAATGTTTGGGGATTTAATCCTTTAGCAGTTCAGATTATTTTGTCAAATCTAATCCTTATTTATTCACATAGTTTTGAATTATCTCATAGCTTCAAAATTTTGATGAACATGATTGTTTATTTTTAGAATGACATTGTAGAATATGTGTAAAAGGCCAGTTCTGGCAGGTTTTAACATAAAACGGGTGGAATATTTGGGCTGTATGTAGCCAGTTAAAATGCTAAAGCGTTAACACATTCCTTGCTTCTTGTAATAGTTCCAACACGTGGTTAGAACTGCCTGGCAGCTTTGGTTTCATTGTTCTGTCCCCTGCATCACATAATACCCAAAAAGAACTGACATTGGGGAACTGGAATGGGGCTAATTAAGGATTTCAAAAATATTATTTCCTTCTTTACTGTTTAAATAGTTTATGCAGAGCTTAGAAATATGTTTTGGTTCACTATCAAGCCTAAATATAGATTTTTCACTGGTCAAACATAATCCATTTGGCAATGCATGTCTCTGTCAAATGGAATGGTACCCTTTTTGGTTCATTATACTGTCAACTTTATAAAAATCTCACCTCATCCCTTGCAAAATACCTTTACACCAGCTTATCAGTTGGAACTGTACATCGAGGGGACCTTTCTTTCTCCAGGTCTTCTCTGTTCAAACACAGTTCTTAGTGAGCCAAATATTTCAAATTTTATTCCATCCATCCAAAGAACCCTTCCAGTCTTCTATGGTGTAATTTCTGTATTTTTTGGACCCAGGCTAGTCACTTGATTTTATTTAAAAGCCTTAATAAGGGTTTTCTAGCATCACACTGACCTTTTTATCCTGCACTAGAAAAGTCTTTCTTTCACTGTTGTGACAGATACAGAAGACATTATTTAATGTCCGTTGTCCATGTTGGCACTGTAGCTTTATTAAGGTCTGCCATAATTTTTGATGCTGTTAAAGCATCTATTTCTAAGACTTGTGCATTTGATCTCTTGACATTTCAATGTTGATTGTGATTGTCCTGATCATTTTCTATCATGATTAGACTTTGTTTCATAGAGTCTTCTTAAACCAAAAGACATACCATTAACAGAAATATTCAATTTTGAATAACCCTCTTCGTAAAGAGTTATAATACTTTTAGTCCTTTTTCAGGCATAAATTAAGTTCTTGGGGACCAATTTCTGATATTTTAAACTATAGATTTTTCAGATTTTCTGCAAAAGGGAGAGATAATTATCATAATCTAAAATAACAATATTTAACATAAGTTTCTATCAACTTTCTCAGAAATTGCCTCAGAGCATTTGACATTATTTGTATTATTTATAACCAGTGTTACATTGATATTTGTGTAATGTTTGACATGCCATAAATAATCGTGGAAGTTAAATAGGTGCAGGAGTGGCTGTGTGATAAGAAGCTTGCTTATCAACCACATGGCTCTGGGTTCAGCCCCACTGCGTGGCAACCTGGGCAAGTGTCTTCTACTATAGCTTCAGGCTGACCAAAGCCCTGTGAGTGGATTTGGGAGACGGAAACTGAAAGAAGCCCATTGTATATATGTATGTATATGTATGTGTGTGTTTGTCCACCCCACCGTTGCTTGACAACCGATGTTGGTGTGTTTACATCCCTGTCACTTAGTGGTTCGGCAAAAGAGACTGATAGAATAAGTACTAGGCTTACAAAGAAGAAGTCCTGGGGTCAGTTTGTTCGATTAAAGGTGGTACTCCAGCATGGCCGCAGTCAAATGACTGAAACAAGTAAAAGAATACAAATAGACTTTTGAACAAAATATTTAAGTGCACCTAAACGTTTGGACAGTAGTGTATATATATATATATATATACACACACACACACACTCTCACTAACACTATAGTAGTATGGTACTGAATGGTATGTATAAAGTCTATTCAGTTGAGCATTCAGTACTTGATGGTTTTTTTTTTCAATTTTATTGTAACTATTTCAGTGCAACAAGAATCAAAGGTAAAACTTGGTAGTTCTTTGGGCCAACAGAGGTCACTTTACATAATCCCTCAGTTCTATATTGAAGAGATGAGGAATTATTTACATTATTTACACTATTTACATTCGACGGATATTTGTCCTCATCTTGTTTTGTTGTTAACACAACATTTTGGCTGATATACCCTCCAGTCTTCATCAGGTGTCTTGGGGAAATTTCAAACTTGGGTTCTCATTCCTAAGGTATTTTTTGTTATTATTACTATTATTATTATTATTATTATTATTATCATTATTATTATCATTATTATTATTATTAATTGTTATTGTTAAAAAGCACCATCCGATCGTGGCCGTTTGCCAGCCTCGTCTGGCATCTGTGCCAGTGGCACGTTAAAAGCACCCACTAAACTCATGGAGTGGTTGGCGTTAGGAAGGGTATCGAGCTGTAGAAACACTGCCAGATCAGACTGGGCCTGGTGCAGCCTTCTGGCTTCCCAGACCCCAGTTGAACCGTCCAACCCATGCTAGCATGGAAAGCGGATGTTAAACGATGATGATAATGATGATTGTTATTATTATTCAGGTCACTGCCTGGAATCTTTGGGTTAGTAGCCGCACTCTTAACCACTACGCCATATGCTCGTGGCCATATGGTGTAGTGGTTAAGAGCACAGGCTACTAACCCTAAGATTCTGAGTTCGATTTCAGACAATGACCTGAATAATAAAAATAATAACAACAACAACATTGAAAAATACCTTAGCAATGAGAACCCAGTTTGAAATTTCCTTAAGACACCTGAAGAAGGCTGGAGGGTATATCAGCCAAAATGTTGTGTTAACAACAAACGAGATGAGGACAAATATCCATCAAATGTATATAGTGTACATAATCCCTCAGGTTGCTTGAAAAGCAACCAGTTCGCCCTCAGATCATACCTTATTGCCATAAAATAATTGAAGGCTACATTGGATAATGTGGTTCTAAATACATGCCATGTGTGAAGAAAAAATATACTTGTGATGACCTTAGCTGTAGTCATTGGTTGATGTGGTTAACCTGGGGCTAAACACTGCCACCACAATCACCACCATTACAACAATCTGGTCTTCCATAAAAAACCTTGTCTGGACTTGTGCCTTGGAGGGTAACTTTCGAGGTGCAATCCCATGGTCATTCATGACCGAAGGGGCTTTTACTTTTATCCTTTAGCACGACTGAAGAATCCTGTAAGCCAAGTCATTCCAGACATGATCATCTTGTTGAACTGTAGTGTCTAGTTTGTCCTTTTCCTAAGACGTGATTTGAGGAAGATTTAGATTTTGTTTCTCTTGTAATAACTTTGTAATAATTTAACCCTGTTTCTCTTTAATTCCTGAAACAATTCCCATTTCTCATCCCTTTTGCATGTTTAAAAATGTGTTACTTAATTTAAATAATTTTAATTAATTTTAACAACATTACTAATTACAACTAATTTGTTTTCCTTTTTATTAACAGTGACTCGTTTGTATTCTTTATCCTTTACTTGTTACAGTAATTTGCCTGTGGCCATGCTGGGGCTCTACCTTGAAGAGTTTTGAATGAATGAATGAATGGACTGCAGTACTTTATTTTAAGCCTCGTACTGATTTTATCAGCCTCTTTTGCTGAATTGCTAAGTTATGGGTCATAAACCAACACCCATCGTCAAGTGGTGATGTAGGACAAATGCAAACACACACCACACACACACACATGATGGTTTGCTTTCGGCTTCCATCCACCAAATCCACTCACAAGGGTCTTTTGGTTGAGGCTATAGCAGCCACGCATGTCTGGCCCAGTTAAGAGTAACCCTGATGTGTCGGGCAATATGATATGCTTGAGAAGACCTGTTGAGTCAAGCAAAACCAATATTGTGGATGTGGCTATTTCCCCCTGACTGGGTCCCATGCTGGTGGCACATAAAAACACCATCAGAATGTGGTTGATACCTGTGCCGCCATAAGGAACTCGGCTCTATTCCACTATGAACCACCTTGGCTGAGTTTCTTTTACTGTAGTCTTGAGTTGGTTGTTGTTTTGAGGGGAATTTGTTGGGGAGGGGGGAGTAGTCTGATAGTATGTCGTGTGTGTGTGTGTCTGTTTGTCTATATTTGTTGGTATAAACCTATTTCTTTACTACCCACAAGGGGCTAAACACAGAGAGGACAAACAAGGACAGACAAACGGATTAAGTCGATTTTACTGGTACCAGTGAATAACTGGTACTTATTTACTTGACCCCAAAAGGATGAAAGGCAAAGTCGACCTCAGCGGAATTTGAACTCAGAACGTAACGGCAGACGAAATACGGCTACGCATTTCGCCCGGCGTGCTAACGTTTCTGCCAGCTCGCCTTTTATGAAAGGAGTAACTTAGCAGTGCAGTAAACAAAGAGTGATAGAAATGGATGCCTGGTTGATATGATTGACAAAATCCCTTGAAGGTGGTGCCCCAAG
Source organism: Octopus sinensis (assembly GCF_006345805.1). NCBI lineage: Eukaryota > Metazoa > Mollusca > Cephalopoda > Octopoda > Octopodidae > Octopus > Octopus sinensis. The sequence goes on from NC_043012.1 coordinate 40,836,292, forward strand.
CATGACTGCAGTCTGATTATTGAAAAAAATTTTTTAAATTTAAAAAAAGTATATCAATAAAATACTTCTAAAATACTACTAAAAAAGAAGTAACTGTTGCTAAATATATGTTTTCTCTTTTTCCCTTTTTATCCAGACTGTCCCTTTTTCATTGAAGTTGCTTGGTCTTGTGGTTATACTGTTGGATCATGGTTGTAGAGTTGTGGTTTCAATTCCCAGACTCGCCTGTGGCTTTTGTTCTTGAGCAAAACCTTTCATTTCACCAATGTACCTATGCACCCTTTCCTCTTCATGGCTCTTTTGCTGATCCCTCTTCTGTCTTTCTTTAATTCACTTATTGTTCCCTTTCTATTCCCGTTTTCTGATGAGTTGTCCATCTCCTGCTGCTGTTCCTCTTCCCCCTCATCTCCTGCTGCTGCTGTTTCTCTTTCTCCTCCTCATCCATCCTTATCCCCCTAGCTGCTGCGGCTGCTCCTCACAAGCACCAACTGGGATGACCACTGTGTTTTCAAGATAAAATTTTTCTGGTCTAAAAGTGTTATTGTTGTTGCTATTATTATTATTATTATTATTATTATTATTATTATTATTATTATTATTACTGTTGTTGTTGTTGTTGTTGTTATTTCCTATTGCTCCAGTTGATTCAGCTACAAAACAAGCCCCAGGTGAGGGAGGGAATCTGTCTGATGTGGGTTCACCAGATGTGTGGGTGTTGAGGCAGCTTTGGGCAGTGTTTCTTGTAGTGTGTCTTACAATCTATTAGACTGGTTGCCAGTCAGAACACCAGCAGCCTTATTCCATCTTTATTTTCCAAACATTAAACCATTACCCCTCATGGATATTATGGAAGTCATTGGGGTGTCTACAAGTATGGCTGTTAAAGTTGCCACCCATGACCCCCACTAAAATATATGCGTTCCAGTAATTAAAGAGGGAAAAAGATAACGGCTGTAAAATTTTGTTGTGTCTTGGGAGGGTCATTTTGCTAATAATAATAATAACACTTGCACTGATTCAGTATCACTTCTTTATTTTTAGTCAGTTGGTTAGATACCTAACCTACTAATTAATTGATTGTTTACTCTTTTCAGTCATTTGACTGTGACCATGCTGGAGCACCGCCTTTAGTCAAGCAAATCGACCCCGGGACTTATTCTTTGTAAGCCTAGTACTTATTCTATCGGTCTCTTTTGCTGAACCGCTAAGTTATGGGGACGTAAACACACCAGTGTTGTTTATCAAGCGATGCTGGGGGACAAACACAGACACACAAACGTATACACACACACACACATACATATATATACATATCCATATTTACAACCGGCTTCTTTCAGTCTTCGTCTACCAAATCCACTCACAAGGCTTTGGTTGGCCCGAGGCTATAGTAGAAGACACTTGCCCAGGGTGCCACGCAGTGGGACTGAACCCAGAACCATGTGGTTCGTAAGCAAGCTACTTACCATGCAGCCACTCCTACGCCTATAATGTTCTACAAATTCTCATTGAGAACCTTGCAAGCCAAATGCAAAATGCAGCTGTAAAATTCTTTTACAACAGCAAGGTGTGGGCATGGCTGTGTGGTAAGATGTTTGCTTCCCAACCACATGGTTTTAGGTTCAGTCCTACTGTGTGTCACCTCGGGCAAGTGTCTTTTATTATATCCTCGGTTCGACCAAAGACTTGAGTGGATTTGGTTGGCGGAAACTGAAAGAAGCCCATTATATATATATATATATATATATATATATATATATAATATATATATATATATATATATATATCTGTATATACATCTATGTGTTGAGTGTCTTGGTGTCTGTGTTTGTCCCCCACCACTGCTTGGCAACTGGTGTTGGTCTGTTTACATCCCTGTAACTTAGCAGTTCAGCAAAAATGACCGATAGAATAAGTACCAGGTTTAACAAAAGATAACTACTGGGGTCGATTTATTCTACTCAAAATTCTTCAAGGTGGTGCCCCAGCATGGCCACAGTCAAATGACTGACACAAGTAAAAGGTAAAGGTTAAAAGGTAGATTTAAAGTTTTGTAGCATTTTAAACATCAGTACCTTTCCTTTTTATCTGCCTTTGTCACAATACAGACCAGGTACAACGCCCCACCCTTTTTCTCTCTTGCATGGTTTATCAAAGTTTATCTAAGCCTCCATGTGTGAAATGAAACACAAAGGATCAACGTTTTGTAAACCCCAAATATTGAGCAGTAAGCATTAATAGAAACACAGAAACGTTGATGTTGATTGTAAGTAACCCTTTGACCTTCAGATTACCCTGTTAATTGAAATATTTATTTAATCACATTCTTGGGAATTAATCATAGCTCATCTTGTAGCTTTGAAATTTTGATGGTGGGATTAGTTTTAGAATGACATTGTAGGGCAGGTGTGAGAGGCTGGATCTGGCCAGTTTGAACATAATCCAGGTAGAATATTAGGGCTGCATATGGCTGATTTAAGTGCTGAAAACTTAACCCTTTTATTACCAGCCTGGCTGAGACTGCGTCTGGCTCTGTAGTACAAATGTCTTGTTTTCAAAAGTTCTGAATTAAAATCTTCCACCAAACCTTAGTCACAATTTATGTCCTTAACACTAGCTTAAATGATAATTAAGTTATTTTACTAAATTCTTTGTTATATTTGAAATTAATTGAAACAAACACAGAGCATCTCGACAGAAATTTAGTAACAAAAGGGTTAATCGTGCATTTTCTTGTAACTTCAAGATTTTGATGATGGGATTATGTTTAGACTGGCATTGTAGGGTAGGCATGAGAAACCAGATCTAGCTAGTTTGAACAAAATATATGGGCCAAATGTGACTGATTTAAACGGTAAATCTTAAATTACCATCATCATTTAAAATGCTTGTACCATTCTGCCATCAGCTGGAGCTAAAAGGAAAGAAAACACAAAACTGATTTTCTGATAGTTTGCAAATGTAATTTATTGAATTATTGAAGCATTTTGCTTTCATTATGTTTAATTCCAGAAAACAGTTGAATATTTCTTTGTCTTGTTTTAAATTCTAGCCAACAAGTGTATCGTCTCCTGTCCACGGAACCAGTTTTCCTTCTATATCAAATCAGGCGAAGGAATTAAATCGTTTCCAATCATATGTTTCAACAACAAAGAGTATGTTTCTTCTTCTTCTTCTTCTTCACATTCTTCTTCTTCTTCTTCTTCTTCTTCTTCACATTCTTCTTCTTCTTCTTCTTCTTCTTCTTCTTCACATTCTTCTTTCTTCTTCTTCTTCTTCTTCACATTCTTCTTCTTCTTCTTCTTCTTCTTCTTCTTCACATTCTTCTTCTTCTTCACATTTTCTTCTTCTTCACATTCTTCTTCTTCTTCTTCTTCTTCTTCTTCTTCTTCTTCTTCTTCACATTCTTCTTCTTCACATTCTTCTTCTTCTTCTTCTTCTTCTTCACATTCTTCTTCTTCACATTCTTCTTCTTCTTCTTCTTCTTCTTCTTCTTCTTCTTCTTCTTCTTCCAATTCTTCTTCTTCTTCTTCACATTCTTCTTCTTCTTCTTCTTCTTCACATTCTTCTTCTTCTTCTTCTTCTTCTTCTTCTTCTTCTTCCTCTTCTTCTTCTTCCTCTTCTTCTTCTTCCAATTCTTCTTCTTCTTCTTCTTCTTATTCTTCTTCTTCCAATTCTTCTTCTTCTTCTTCCAATTCTTCTTCTTCTTCTTCTTCTTCTTCTTCTTCTTCTTCTCCTCCTCCTCCTTCTGCCACTGCTGCTACTGAGAAATTGTTGCTTAAATTGGTCTCACCACTCAACAAAGTCACAAATACATGTGTTGAATTGAATTTGACACAACAAGCCAACGGAAATTTTTAATAAAACAGATAGTTCTGTATTAGCCTAATTTCTGGGTCTGCTCAAAGGCCTTCCCATCTTCAGCAGAAACATACTATAGAAATAAATGAATTATTTATTTATACTCACAAATACACATAAATACCCCATATATCTCCGAGACAAATTCCGTAGCTTGTCTCAACAACGTGTATTCATTCGGCACAGCAATTAGGCAGCTATGCCACCCTGAAGTGAATAAATTTTTCAATTACATTAATAAAGGGTAAAACTATTTAAAAAAAAAAAAATTATAGGCACAGGAGTGGCTGTGTGGTAAGTAGCTTGCTTACCAACCACATGGTTCCAGTGATACATAAATGCACCCCAGTGTCATGCAAATGGCACCTGTGCCAGTGGCATGTAAAAGCACCCATTGCACTCTTGGAGTAGTTGGTGTTAGGAAGGGCATCTGGCCGTAGAAAACTGTACCAAATCAGACTAGAGTCTGGTGCAGCCTTCCAGCTTGGCAGCCAAGTCAAACCGTCCAACCCATGCCAGCATGGACAACGGACGTTAAATGGTGATGATGAAGATGATATATATATGTGTGTGTGTTTGACCCACACCATCGTTTGACAGCGAGCAGGTGTTGGTTTGTTTACATTTCCATAACTTAGCAGTTTGACAAAAGACACTGATAGAATAAGTATGAGGCTTAGAAAGAAAAAAAGTACTGGGGTTGAGTCATTTTACTAAAACTCTCCAAGGCAGTGCCCCAGCATGACCACATTCCGATGACTGAAACATAGGAGATTGCAGCTTAATTAACCAAGACCTTAATTTACTAAGACCTTATGCCAGTGGTTACCAACATGTGGTCCACAAAACCCTGGTGGTCCATAAATGTGGGTCTGTGAACATGTTAAGCTGACAGACCTTTCAATGTCCTGGGGTCCAAGGGAAAACTCATTTAAATAAAAGAGGTCCTCGGTAGTGAAAAAGCTGGGACCCACTGCCCTCTACAGTTCGTTTATAAATTGATGCAAGAATTATTTCCCCTTGATTTGGTGTTATCTCCCTTCAGTATTTATAATTGTTTTTGTTCTTTCTTTTTTTTTTTTTTAACCATTCCTTGTAGGTATGTCAGTGCCAAACTGAAGAATGCTCACCGTGGCCTCAACGGACTCTTTATAAATGGTAAGATCATTCTACTCCTTGTTTTCTTTTTTTATGTTATTAGTGTCTGTCAACTACATCAGGAATTGATCCCTGAATGTGAAGGGACATAATTAAATACCACAAGGCATTTTCATCGGTTGTTTCTAACGGTTCCTCTAATGATTTCTCTAATCTAGTGGTTCCCTAACTTTTTCGGGCTGCCGCCCCCATGGCTTCCCGACTACATCCCTAGTGCTCCCCTCCACTCACCAGCACAAACTTAGACCATTTTCTGCAGCAAATTCAAAGCAACTGTATTTCTTAAGTAAAACTTAACCTAACGAACCCCCTAATTTGGGTTTTGTTACAACCATTGCGCCCCCCCCCTCATCATAAGTATCATCATCATCATTGTTCCTCTAGATTTATTGGTTCTGTAGCCATCAGCTCTATGTTTGCTGTTGATGTTTAACCCTCGGTCATTCCCGATTGGATAAGACCTATGGTCAAATGCCTTTCCAAACATGACCATCCACTCTGGACTACATTATCCAAATATGTCCTTTTCTTCATTGGATGATAAGATATAATCTGCTTTTGTGCTGCTGCTGCTGTTACTATTTAACCCCGTGCCTGACCCAGTTTCGGGAGAAATTCCATCCCTGTTCAACCCCAACTTTCTATTTTAGGCAGACTAAACTTTGGCAGTCTCTCTACAAGGTCTTCCTTTTTGTTGAAGGAGCCACACACCTGGTGACCGCCAAACAGTCACACACCACTGACAGCAGCCCGCATTCCTTCTGCTCCATTTCTCTGTCTTTTTTTACTACTACTACTACCACCACCACCACCACCACCATTACTACTACTACTATAACCACCACCACCACCACCACTGCCATTACCACTACCACCATTACTACTACTACTACCATCACCACCGCCACCACCATTACCACTACCACCATTACTACTACTACTACTACTACCACCACCACCACCACCACCATTACTACTACTACTATAACCATCACCACCACCACCACTGCCATTACCACTACCACCATTACTACTACTACTACCATCACCACCGCGACCACCACTGCCATTACTACTACTACCACCACCACCACCACTGCCATTACCACTACCACCATTACTACTACTACTACCATCACCACCGCCACCACCATTACCACTACCACCATTACTACTTACTACTACTACTACTACCACCACCACCACCACCACCATTACTACTACTACTATAACCACCACCACCACCACCACCACTGCCATTACCACTACCACCATTACTACTACTACTACCATCACCACCGCCACCACCACTGCCATTACTACTACTACCACCACCACCACTGCCATTACCACTACCACCATTACTACTACTATAACCACCACCACTACTACCACCACCACCACCACCATTACCACTACCACCATTACTACTACTACTACTACTACTACTACTACTACCACCACCACCACCACCACTACTACTACTACTACCGCCACTACCACCACCACCACCACCACTACTACTACTACTACTACTACCACCACCACCACCACTACCACCATTACTACTACTACTACTACCACCACCACCACAACCACCACCACCACTACTACTACTACCACCACTACAACCACCACCACCACCACCACCACTACTACTACTACTACTACCACCACCACCACCACCACCACCACCACTACTACTACTACTACCACCACTACCACCACCACCACCATTACCACTACCACCAGCATTTCTACGACTACTACTACTACTATTACTTTTAGCATTCAGATTACTCTGTCAAGTGTGATCTATATTTACTCACATTGTTTTGAATTACTCATGCATCATCAGGTTGAGATTCAGATGAGGTGATTGCTTGTTTTCAAAATGACATTGTAGGGTAGGTGTGAGAGGCTGGATGATCTGGCCAGTCTGAACAAAAAAAAAAAAAAAAGACAGGTAAAATATTAGGGTTACATATGGCTGATTCAAATGCTATAAAGTTAATCCTGCATCATCTCCTAGCTTTGAGATTTCTGTGATGTGGCTGTTTATTTTTAGAATGACAATGTCGGGTTGGTGTGAGAGGCTGGATCTGGTTTGCTAGAACATAAAACATGTGGAATAATTAAATTCTAGAGGGTTAATGACAAGGTGTGTGTGAATGGTTAGTTAATTCTTTCTAGGCTAATTACTCTTGTGTCTCCCACAGGAATTCATGTTTTTTGTCATAGACGACTGGCGGCCAGATTGAACTAAAAAATCAACTATTTGTATATTTTCAGGCAAAACGAAAGCTGTAATAGGGACCCGATATTTTGATACTTATAATGAAGGTAAGTGTTTCTTGAATTCTTGAAGTCAACCCTTCTACTGTCCCTCTCACACCATGCTGTTGTTGTGGTTGTCATAATTGTTGCATGACCATGTTGTGTTCCTATATATATGTATAAGAATAAACAATTATTCCTATCATCATCATCATCATCGTTTAACGTCCGTTTTCCATGCTGGCATGGGTTGGATGATTCGACTGGGGTCTGGAAAGCCAGGAGGCTGCACCAGGCCCCAATCTGATCTGGCAGTGTTTCTACAGCTGATGCCCTTCCTAACACCAACCACTCCGAGAGTGTAGTCGGTGCTTTTTACGTGCCACTGGCACAGGGGTCAGAGGAGCTGGCATCGATCACGATTGGATGGTGCTTTTTATATCCTATTGGCATGGAAGGTAGTCAAGGCGGCACTGGCATCGGCCACGTTCAGATGGTGGTTTTTATGTGCCACCAGCACGGGGATCACAACTACAATTTCCATTTGATAGTGATTTGATTTGATTTTGATGTACTTGACTTTATAGATCTCCTCAAGCATGGCATGTCACCCTACAATCCAAGGTACTTTTGAGTGGGCTGGTTATGCAACAATGGTGTAGGTTGCAGCTGTGAACTCACTTTATTTGCCGGGTCTTCTCAGTCACAGGATACACCCAGAGGTCTCGGTCTTTTGTCATTGCCTCACACAACATAGTGTAAGTGCCCTGAGAGAAATGTATTCCTATATATATATACATACATATATATATATATATATGTGTGTGTGTGTGTGGTAGTGAGTTCAATTCCTGGACAGGGCTGTGTGTTGTGTTCTTGGGCAAGACACTTTATTTCACATTGCTCCAGTTTCACTCAGCTGCAGAAATGTGTTGCGATGTCACTGGTGCCACGATGTATTGGCCCCTTTGCCTTTCCCTTGGATAACATTGGTAGCTTGGAGAATGGAAGCTGGTATACATGAGCAACTGCTGGTCCTTCATAAACAACCTTGCCTGGACTTGTGTCCTGGAGGGGAACTTTCTAGGTTCAATCCCATGGTCGTTCATGACCGAGTGGGGTCTTTACTTTTTTACTTTATATATATACAGGATGTCCCAAAATTAAGGCAACCAACTTTTTCCAATTTTTCCAATTTTATCAAAGCAACATAATGTCATATCTTGGGTCCAAGCATTGCAGTGCAATGGTGAAGGAAACACAACTATGACATTACCACATTTATTCAATATGACCACCTCTGTCTTGAATCACAGCCTGAAGTCTAGGTGTGAGTGCTTCATACAGTGGACACAGCTGTTCTTGTGGAATTCCTGGTGCAGTTTTGCCTTCAGAGTGTCAAGCAAAGCATGAAGAGTGCTCGAGACCCTCATCTCTAAAATGAATCAAACAGAAAAATATAATGGGTTGAGATCAGGGCTTCTTGAGGGCTATACATCCTTGCCTATGAGTGACAAAATGTTTTTCTGGATCTAGTGTTGTGTCTGTTTGGAGCTGTGGGATGGTGCTGAGTCCTGTTGGAAGTTCCAAGGTGTGCCTTGAAAGTGCTCATTCATCTACGGAAGCAGTTCAGCTTCCAGAATGTCACTAACGTATCACTGGGTGTTAATTTTAACACTTGAGGGCACAGAATCAAGGTGAGACCTTCTAGTGGCTGTCACAGACGCCCAAACCATAACTAAATGTGGATTTTGATGTCGATTTATGAGTCTACCCCCTGTCGAGGGTAGACTCATAAATTTACACTCCATTTACACTCCAAAGTTGGTCATTCTGATGGTCTATTGTCTGTTCAATGTCAAATTTCTTTTCATCAGTGAACACCCAGGTTGGGCAGTGTACCTTCAGCATTCTGACGCAGGATAAACCAACTTCTCTCCAGTCTCATGGCTTTATAAATTTACATGAGCTTATGATGGTGGATCATCTTGTAGGGGTGGGTCCTGAGGTCCTCATTCAGCACTCGATACATTGATGTTCAGCTTATTTTTGCTGTGGCCTGCCAGTTTTCTGACAGAATGATGAGGATTTTGTTATATCATTTCTCGGGTACTTTTGAGAAGCCAAGAGGTCTGCACACATCTTTTTCAACCATGTCTCGGTTGATCAGTGGTGGAACCAGTCTCCTGAAATTTCTTAACAATTTTCCAGACTGTTGTTCGGTTAATTTTAAGCTTTTTTGCTTTTAGCTGTATTATTTTCACCTCCTTTGTGGAAGGTTATGATTGTATTTTGGTCTGTAGCCATTATTTAATTTATAAATCTGAATTCATTTAGTTTGAAACAAAAAAGAAGACATACTAAGCTTTTATAATAATGTATCATTTTCATATCTTCTCACATTTATTGATAGTTATTGAAGCCTGAAACTTTGGTTGCCTTAATTTCGGGACACCCTGTAAATGTGTATATATTCATGTGTAGATATGGGTGCATGGTAAGTAGCTTATTTACCAACCACATGGTTCCAGGTTCAGTCCCACTGTGTGGCACCTTGGGAAAGTGTCTTTTACTATAGCCTCGGGCCAACCAAAGCCTTGTGATTGGATTTGGTAGATAAAAACTGAAAGAAGCCCATCATATATGTGTATATATATATATATATATATGTTTGTGTGTCTGTGTTTGTCCCCCGCCCCCAGCATCACTTGATAACCGTTCTCGCAATCTAGTGGTTCAGCAAAAGAGACTGATAGAATACTAGGCTTGCAAAGAATACATCCTGGAGTCAATTTGCTTGACTAAAGGCAGTGCTCCAGCATGGCCACAGTCAAATGACTGAAACAGATAAAAGAATAAAAGAATACTCTCTCTCTCACACACACACACACATATATATGAAATTATATATTTATTATGTTCCAGATTATTCCTTAATCCGTTACCTGAAACGAACCTTACCAGATGAGACAGTTGTAATATTCGCCAGCCATGATGAAATGACAAGCAAGTAAGCTTACATTTTATATTTTTTACGTAATTCTTAAAATATATCTAATTTTCTTGTACTTTTTGATTTTCGTAAGTTTTGAAAGCTCACTCACCAACCAAAATTCCAATAAGTCTTTAATCATTTGTCCTTGTCATGATCATTTTTGTCATTATTACCACACTACACCTATTTCTTCATGTTGACTATGGCCTGGACTGGTCCATTTTAGCACTTGTTATTGTTCCTTGTCACTTTGATAGGGAGGTCTAACCTCATGGAATCCAACTCCCTGTTTCTTCCTATGCCTTTCTTGAACTTTGTCTTCCACACACGCCTCTTCTTGGATCATCGGACCCTTCTCTCACCCAACTGTTGTCATTCACATTTTTCACATCTCTGTACCAGCCCAGCCCAGTCCAGCCCAGCTTCCCTCTTTGCACATTTAGACTTATTCTTCGTTTTATTTCCATTTTCAGTTTACGACAAGACTGTCGGAATTGGCTGAGGAAATATGGCTCCAACTTAATAGACAAGGCAAATTTTCGTGATAACTTCATTATGATAGGACAACGTGGTTTGAAGTCAGGAAATGCTATAGAATTTGTAAGTGTTATCTACCTTAGTGTCTATTTCAGATTTTGAAGGTTTATGATGGCCCGGTGGTTAAGGTGTTGCTTGCATGATTGTGGTTTCAATTTTGGCACCTGGCAGCGTGTTGCGTTGGTGAGCAAAACATTTCATTTAATGTTGCTCCTGTCCGATCAGCTGTAAATGAGTAACTCTGCAATGGTCTGGGATCCTAGCCAGGGATCATGTTGTGATGTGAGTCACCTAGATGCCATGGCAACTGGGTAATCGGCTACATGAGTTCCAAGGTTCAACACATGAATAAAATAATTACGTACACACGCATATGCATACATATATACATACATACATACACACAAACATACATATGTACATACATACATACATACATAGGTGCAGGCATGGCTGTGTGGTAAGAAGCTTGCTTCTCAACCATGTGGTTCCTGGTTCAG